>NW_015094510.1:13223216-13796459 GCF_001431845.1 Calidris pugnax | reverse complement strand
CCGGGGCAGAAGGCCCCAAAGCCCCGGGGGGGGGGTTTTGGGGTGAATTTCAATTAATTTTTTTTTTTTTTTTTTTTTTTTTTTTAATTTCTAAACCACCCCCTCCGGGGCATCCCGCTCCGGGCCACCCCGCCTGGGGCCCGTCCGCCCCTTTGTTACTGGAGCGGTGCCTGGAGCCGTTCTCACGGGAGCCTCTGCCGACTGTTGCTAGGCAAACTCCGAGCCTTTAACTCCCGGCTATAAATAACTCGGCTTCTCATTGGCCGCGCCGCTCTCTGACGTCACCCGCGGCCGGCGGGAGGGGCGGGAAATGCGGCAACCTGCGCCCAGAACTGGCTGCAGCCGGTGCGCGGGGGGCGGGGCCGAGCAACGGCGCTTGGCCACGCCCCCTCCCGCCGCTAGGCCACGCCCCCTGCAGCCGCACGTGGGATCGCGCCTGGAGTTTTGGCCACTGCGAAGGGGGGATCGCTGGTCCGTGGGGCCGGGGTGGCCCCCAGGCCTCTTCCGCGCCCGTGGGTGGGCATCTGGCTCGGTGGTGGGCTGCTCTCTGAACACACACACCCTTATGCTTGTTTTTCTCCCCTCTCCCTGCGCTTTAGGATCTGGTAAAGAGTCACTTGATGTACGCGGTGAGGGAGGAGGTGGAGGTCCTCAAGGAGCAAATCAAAGAGCTGATCGAGAAGAACTCCCAGCTGGAGCAAGAAAACACGCTGCTAAAAACGCTGGCCAGCCCGGAGCAGCTCGCCCAGTTCCAGGCGCAGCTGCAGACGGGCTCCCCGCCTTCCTCTTCCCAGTCACAAGGGACGACACAGCAGCCCGCTCAGCCGGCCTCACAGGGCTCGGGGCCTTCAGCGTAGCTCAAGATGGCCTCGCCATCGTGATCGCCGGCCTCTGGACTGCCCAGAGCGAGAAGGACTAGCGGGGAATCCGCCACGGCCACCCTTCATCCATGTCAGTGCACTCTGCAACCCGGGCTGAGGACTCCGTGCCCTGCACGCGTCAGGAGAGACTTCTCCCCCAGCACTCATCTCTCTCTTCCCTCCTTTCCCCCTTTGGCTTGAAGGAGTCTTTGTTCTTAGGTTGACTGAATAAAATAAACTTCTTCCAGAGAATTAGCACAAGTACACTGGGGACTCGAGCAGCTTCTGCAAACGGCTGAGGAACGAAGCTGCGTGCCTGAAATCTTTTTTGGTTTGTTTTTAAATCTTCCACTCGTCCAGTGACATAACTGATACAAGTGCTTTTCGAGCTTTGGAGATATGAAGAAATAGACTGGAGTAAAAAGCGATGGCTCAATCCCCCATAGTGCACTGGGGTTCCAAAATGAGGACTGGTGCATAGGATCTTGAGAGGAAGAGGGAGAAAGGTAAATTCAGTGTTTAACACTTAAATTGTCACCTGAAACCTTAAGTGCAAATACTTGCACCGTTTTCTGAAGCAGTGGACAGGTGCATAAAGCTGTATTATATATAGAAGGCAGGTAGGTGACGTACAGTTGGGTCATAGGATAATTACAATGAAGGTTATTTGCCTACTGTATATTTGTGTATTTAGTGTAATTACTTTGTAAAATAGAAAACTGTAACTATTTAGGTTGTACAGATTGAAGTTTAGTTGTTTCATTGGCTGATCTGAAGAAGTTTGGAAAGTCTTTTTTTTTTTTTTTTTTAGCTACATAAATAAGAATGCACCTACGCAACTGTTCAGAATTTGGCAGATTTATGCTGTTTGTGTAACTTCTGAAGTTCCCTGGCTGCTGATTATCTTGAAGTAAATCTTTGTTCATTGTAGTTTGGTTCAAGACAGGAAAAACCACTCCAAAAAAATTATCAAACCCTGCTAGCAAAGAATTAAAAAAAAAAAAAAAAGAAAAAAAAATTGGATTTCCCAGTATGGATTTTTTGCATATGATCTGTATAGTAGTATGCATATGTTTTTGTGCATGTTCTCTAAACAGTTGTAACACGTCAATGTATTTAACTGTTGCACTTGTCAACTTTCAATAAAGCATACAATGTTGATAAATCACTGTTTGTATATTGTGCTAATGTTAACTGCAATCATTTCCAACATGTTGCAATGCAGTTTTACGTGAGCAGGGAGGTCAGGAACCGGGATCCTGCCTGTTGGCTCGAGAGCTTGAGTTTCAGCTAAAAATGCAGCTCCCGTTTCCCAGCTTCTTAAAAAACAGGGTGAGTGTGAAGTCAGCAAAAGGGAGGGGGGAGCAGGGGGCCTGACTAAGCAAAGCTCCTTGTTTTGGTCCAGTCAGGACTTTTGGGTGCCTTCTATACGTGGCGCAGTAGATGAGCAGGAGCACAAACACCTGTATGATCAGCCAAGAATGTACAGATCTCGTGCAACAGTTGTTCTCTGGCCACAGGCTGAACCTTCTCCTGGGCAGGGGTCCTCCCGTGCTGGCAGCAGCTCTGACACCCCAAATTCAGGGTGACAAAGGCAGGGAGCGTTACAGCTTCCCCAGCAGGTCTGCTGTAGCATCACCACCACCCTAAAGCATCCAAAGATGAGACCGGGCTGAAATCTCCATCTCCCAAGAATTTCATATTTTCAGCCCCGCAGCTTTTATCTTCATTATTTCATGCTTGTTTTGTGAGTTGAAATGCTGTGAACTTGCCGTGTAGTATTAATTCTGCCTTCTGAAGTGGTTGAGAAGGGTTTGCTGTTCTGTATGAAGATAAAAGTTCCCATTCAGTTTGAAAACTTCTCTTTAGTAACGATGATTACAATACACTTGAACCTAACCCTGCAGCTTTCTAGGTGGGTGACTGGGGACAGTGTGGTTGACAGCCTGCAACCCGGGGAGAGAAGGAGTTTGCAGTTTTGGAGTGAATTGTGTTTGCTGGTGTTGAGGATGTCAATCTTGGATGCTTGGAGTATTCACAGTTAATGAGATAAAACCGTCAGTATTTTGAGTAGTGGGACAGTACTTTGGCCCTGAAAGTGGTGTCCTAAAATCTGAATACAAGGCATTAATTTGACTTAAATTGGTTGATTAGAAAGTTGTTTGTTTTGTTTTTATAGGGTCTTCTGTGACTGCTTACCTCCATAAAATGAAAATCAGGCGATACCTTTCTTGTGGAACTTCATGTTATCGAGGGTAGTCAGGTGTAGCAGAGGAAAACAAGAAGGCTGAGGTTTCAAAGGCAGGACAGATCACCTGGTTTGTTGGGTTTTTTGTGTGTGTGTGTGATTTATAGCTAAATTCTTGCTTTTGGGTATTCACCACGCAGCAGCCCAGGCACTGCTTAGCTGTATCACAGCACAAGGAGTTGCATTACCTTTATTGGAATTAGTATATCAAAGTGCACGCATGAGTGTGTCTCTGTGGGAGTGTGAACTTTAATTTGTAGTTTGTGTTCTTGAGATTTCGGTCTATAATTTAAGAGTGTTCTTAATGAGGAAACGCCAGAGAGAAATGTTAAGATGCTTTTTTTTTTTTTTTTTTTTTTTTTGGTGGATTAAGCTAAAATTAGAAATTGATGATAGCCTTTGTGGCAGAACAGCACTTGAATTATTTGGATCCAACAAAAGGAATGCTAATTTTGGTGCTTTTTAAATGGCTTAATTGTCTCCAGTTGCCTTTATATTCTGAATGTCTCTTTAACACTTCCAGGCCGTAACACTGAGTATATAAAAAAGTCAATCTTCAGATGCAGATTGGCTTTTTCACCCGCTTCACTGACCAAAATTTGCAAAGAATTATTTTTTGTTTAAAAAAGGAAATTGACCTCTGGGTTTATTTCTTCTACTTTGTTTGAGGAACAGCCTGAGCATATTCTAAATCCAAGATATTAGTTTTTTTCTAACCGTTCTTTAATACAGTATCTGGAAGCCTGAAGGTTTTTGGTTGAGTAATACAGTGATAATTTTAGTACAGTGTGCTTCAGCGTTGGCAAATCTGGTCGTTTAGTCTTAGGTACCAAATAGTTTTAAAAACTACAGAGCTGGGTTTTGGGGCTGTTTATTAATTGCTCAAGTTAGGCAGAGCAAAGTTTTGTTGCTGAGATGATTGTAGCAAGAGCTCTGTCAAAACTGCAGCCTCCCTCCATGAAGCCAATTCAAATTGACTAAAATTGCGCCGGGGACCCAAACAAAGAGTAGATGTTTCAGTCAGTTGTGTTGTAATACTGCTGGAATGAATTGGTTTGATTTTTGCTTTTCGCAAATCATTTCTCACTTTAAATCAAACGTTATCGATAGTCAAGAGTGGTGTCTTTTTTTCACCGGAATTTTTCTTTGTGCAAACTTTGAAACGCTCAGGTTTTCATCCACAGGAGGAATCAAATGAAATGCATTCATTTATATGTCAGGCTTTTTATTCTCTGCGTATCTCAAATTCAGTAAGTCTTCAGGCTACATTCAAGCTGTTTGTCATTTAACTTCTTGTTGACATATAGCTTCACACTTGCTTTATTTTTAACAGCAGTCTGATAAACTGATCTAAGCAAATTATCACGGAGCCCAAGTTGCTGGTTTTTCCCCTCTTGGCAGCTTTTTTTGGTGTTTTTTGTTTGTTTGTTTGTTTGTTTTGTTTTTTTTAACCCAATAATTTTTGGCAAATAATTGTAAGGCAGGTCCAGGTCATCCAAATTCTGAGGGCTCTGTAAATACTTGAGGAAGGGAAAAATGCTTCTGTTACATGCCTGAAAACTGTCCGGAGAGCACCCAGACAAAACCTCCCAGCAGCAGCAGAGTAAATGCAGTGCCTTAGAGATGCCTCTCCCTAATTCTTATGGAATAAATCAGTGCCTGGGAGGCAGCTTCCCGGCTTTCAACTGCAGAAAGAACCCAGCCAAGGCTATTTGGGAATTACCACCCTGGATTTCTGTAGCTACAGTGAATGTATTAATCTCAATACAAAGAATTTTAATTATTATTTATTCCTTGCAGGGTGAAATAGCAGTACTCGAGCTCGCTGACTGAAGGCATACTTGTTCAGCTTAATATATGCCATTTGCAAAACCTCTCGTTAAGTGTCTTGAGTGCTTTAGTAACAGTTCTACGTCTTCCAGACGTTGCATTATTTCTTGCTTTTCTCCTCTGCCTTTGGGATTATGCATTTCAGCTTTCTGGAGAGTTTTCTGCTGGGGTGAACCTGAAACGAGTTATAAATCCAAGGCTTTGCCTAGACTGGAGATCAGCCCGATTCCAAGCGTTGCTGGTCAGTGTAACTTCAGATGTGTGAAAGGAAACGGAGGGTGGCTGCTGGAGGGAACTCCCGGGAAGTCTGGAAGGAGCCGAGGCGTTCAAAAAAGCTTGTTTGAGGATACTCTGGAAAAAAAAACCACCACCACACCACCACCAAACCACCTGCCGCTGCCCCGATCCTTCTCCTGCGATGAGTAAGCAGACTCTTCCGACCGCATTCGGTGCGTGCTGAGCGAGGCCAACGAACGGCGCGTCTGAAACATCCCATGGCAAGGAGTTCTCCAGCAGACACTGGCAACTGCCCTCCAACAGGAGCAAAGCCAAGCTCAACAATGAAGTTTAAAAGCCAAACCAGGAATAAACTTGACTTCCTTACATTGTAAATGCATCGGAAAAGGGCAGCAGCTCAACAGGGAAAATGGGCAAAACTGCGTTGACTTTCCTTGAAACTTAAGTCCCAGGTGGTGGGTGTCTTCATTGAGATCCCCCCCCAGGAGAGTTGTGCTGGGCCAAGAAGCAAGAGGGCTTGGGTGGGACGTGTGGCCAAGAAGCCCCCAAAATGTAGCACAACGGGGACAGTGTAATGGCCGGCTGAAGAAAGGGAAAACAGTTCTCAAAAGCTTTGTTCCTGAGCTAAGCCAGGTTCTTAGGTCATCTTGAAGCTTAACTTTGATTCTTCAGCTGCGTTGGGTGGGGGTGGCTTATGTGGTAATACATATTGGATGTGGTTCAAGTTGTCATGAGAAAGTGGCTACAGGAAAAAAAAAAAAAAAAGAAGAAAAGGTCATAACACTCCAGTTTATACTCTTGTAGTTTGGGTGGACTGAGAACTGTTCGAGTTCTCCCTCTTTGGAGCTCTAAAGGCACTGTAAAACAGTGAGAAGTTGAGATCTGGCAAGTGCAAGCTCAGGGCAAATCCACCTGAATCCTGGAAGTAAGGAGAGGGCAGCAAAATAGAATTTGTCAGCTTTTGAAAAACAAAGTCGAGTAGAACAAATGTCCGTGGCCTTCTGAAAGGAAAGCAGATCTGGTGTTCATCAGGGAGCATGGGAAGGGAGGGAGATGGGCTTATTTGTGGATTATTTAAATTACTGTCAGCTGCTTTCCAGCCCGACATACATTCAGGATCTTTAGGAGCTGGAAGCTGGGTGTCTGTACTGAGCTCTCAGATCTCCCCCCCCCAAAATCGAGTTTTAAAGTATCTGCCTGCGTTACGCTCCCCGCGGAGGCTGCAGTAAATGGCCATTCTTCCTTCCATTAGTTTTATTACTGAGAACCAGCCTGTTCTGCCTCTCCGCTGCTGCTTTAATCAAAGCTGTGCTACCAGATAGCCATCAGAAAAGACATCTGCAATTCAATTAGATATGTGCTTAAACTCATGATCTCCGCCGAACCAGCCGCTGCCAGAACATGGTGCCCTCCGCGCCGCGGGCTCGCCAGGGCTGTGGGGCTCTCTCTGCTCCAACACTACTGCCTCCTGCCCCGCTGGCCCCGCGGTGGCACGGCGACAGCTTGAAGATGCTTGACACACGTAGGAGGCTGGTAGCAGCTCATCCCTTCTTCCTTGCAGAGCAGGAGAGAAGCTGGAAACCCAGCACTGCTTCCGCAGTCACCACACCTGCTTTATAACATACAGAAACCAGCTGCTGCAGAGCAGTAGGGTGAAGAAGGTCTAAAGGAGCTCCAAGGGTAAATTATTGCACCTTTTGCATGGGTGTGAACGCACGATGAATCCATGGCGACATCCACACCAAAAGAAGTCCGACTTCCTTATTTCCACAGATTTTTGCCATCTCAAGTGCTGTAAAGTCATATCCCCTGGTGCCAGCCACTTCCAGGGCCACCATTCTTGCTCACGGTGAAATGGCCTCAAGTTGCACCAGAGGAGGTTTACACTGGATATTAGGAAAAATTTCTACAACGAAACATTGGAACAGGCTGCCCAGGGAAGTGGTGGGACTGTCATCCCTGAAGGTATCTAAAAGACAGGTAGACGTAGCGCTTAAGGGCATGGTTTAGTGATGGTTTTGTCTGTAGGTTTACACTGGATATTAGGAAAAATTTCTACAACGAAACATTGGAACAGGCTGCCCAGGGAAGTGGTGGGACTGTCATCCCTGAAGGTATCTAAAAGACAGGTAGACGTAGCGCTTAAGGGCATGGTTTAGTGATGGTTTTGTCTGTGTTGGGTTGATGGTCGGACTCGATGATCTGAAAGGTCCCTTCCAACCTAGACGATTCTGTGATTCTATGAGGTGACCGAGTGTTAGGTCCAAACTGGTCAAGTCAGACCACCGTGCCTCTGTGAGGAACACCTCTTTGGAAATAATTCCATGGCCTTAGAAGTAAAGGTGACCTCCAAGTGATGTCAGGCTGGTCCCTGATGCATAGTACAACCTTGTTTAAAGGTGTCCCAGAAGGTTGTTACAAAGAGCTTTAGTGGTCTTGCTCAAAGGATTTCTAAGAACTGATTGTACAGGCTCGCAAAATCACAAGTGAAAGCAGTTGGAAGGGAGGTTTGTGTGGGCTTCTTTGTAGAAAAGATGCAGTTGACAAAAACCCCAAACCCCAAGAGAAGTGAAGAGGGAAGGTGGGCGTGGGGAGGGGATGTGGCTTGCAGCTCTCTGCAAGCTTTCCTGCCTTCAGGGAGCCGAGTACAGCCCCGGTGGGTCGGGGTGCTGTGCCTGTCCATTATCCCTGAGAGCAGGACTCAGCAAAGCCTTGGTAAGGGCCCTGCAGCCATGGGCTTTCTCCACCTGCCCTTCACAAGGGACCCACCCCAGAAGTGACAATAAAAGCGTTTCAGCTCTGTCAGGGAGGGGTGAGAGGAGGAGGGAAGTTTAAGTACTTGTAGGCAGTGCAGGAAACAGCCCCCCAGCCCTTCTCCATCAGCTTTGCCTTTAAATCCAGCGAGCAGTGGTGGTGGATCAAACTCAGTCATGCTCTTAATGAGCAGCAGCTCCCCATTTAATGGGTTCGTGAAGGGAATCTGAGCCAGGACAGCCTGTTTGCTCAGAAGGCAATTACTCCAATTTACTACTTAAGTGCCATAAATGCACTCGGGCTTTCTAAGGAGCAGCAGTAGCTGTAATGCCAGGGCTTGTGGAGAAAACTGAACCATCTTCAACTAACGACAGGACAGAAATAAGTCAGGGCTGGGGATGCCCAGGTAGATCTAGGATAGAGGGAGGCAGTGGGAAAGGCCGTATTTTGATGTGACCTGTTGGATGATGCTACTGATGTTGGAAGTATCAGAGCTGGGCAGTGATTTTTACTCCAGCCCTAGGCTGCTTTGGTGGCCTTGGTAGCCAGTGAGGTTTAGGAGCAGATACCTGGGCCAAGCTGCCATGATGAACCATGCACAGAGCAAGGGAAATGTGAAAAAATTTGAAGAGAGTGCCCTTTTTTTCACCCCCTCTCTCCCAATACTGAAATTCTTACTATGTTTGTAATAAATAAAGTGAAATCTTACAGGGGAAGGGAAGTCTGGTGTGGGCCCTTACCTGTCTCAAAGGGTTGCCAGCGGTGGAGGTTTGGGGATATTCTTCTACTGGAGCATCCTCAACGCCTGCAGTGCTTAAACTCACTCCTGGGCCCTCTGGCTTTTGGTAAAGCAGATTGATGTGCCCAGACCCTCTGGGCCATCCATGCTGAGCCTGTTGGTTCAGGAGGTGGAGGACCCGTAAGACCAGGCAACATTGGGTGAGGGCTTTCAGCCCGTAGCCCGGGGCAAAACACTCTGGTTGGGCTAGGGCACTCCTATTTCATCTCAGCGTGGCTGCTCACAGCCAGCCCAGAGGTAAAATCAACCCACACCACAACTCTGTTTGCATTTCACCATGAGTCAGCTGCTTCAGCAGCAAACGTCCCTTTCTTTGAAAAAAGTTTCCTTTTGGGGATGTGAAAATAACAGGTATCAGTAATTTAGAGAGGAGAAAGCTCTCATGTCCACAGTTTGTTGCTTACAGAAGGGTTAGATCCTTTGTCTTTCTCAAGATAAATTTAAGGTAGGCATTTGAATTAATCAAGAAGAACAAACAATGAAAATAAACCAAACTACCTCAGCCAAATGAAAATAAACAAAAAACACCCTGCAGAAGGTGAGGGCAATTCTGCCCATGGTGGCCTTTGGTGGCTCTGGTCATGAAAATTTTACCCCAGTGCAGCACAGCCTGGCAGCTCGTCACCCTTCCACCTCCCACCTGACCGAGCACATGCTGCAGGACCAAGGGCATGAGTGGAAATCACACCACCTAATGAAGTACCTAGCGTAAAAATACTGCACCTGGTACTGAAACTCCACCTGCTAACTTGTCCCTTAAAAGCTGTTGCTGAATTACTGCCCCAAAAAATTCAGTTATGTTATGTTCTTGAAGGTGGGGGTCTCTGCTAGAGAGCAAGCCCCTTGCTGGGACCACAGAATCTCCTAGTGTGAACACAGTTGTATTTCGGCAGTGGCTATTACTCTTAATCAATCCAGTGTAAGCAGAATCGTAGAATGGTTTGGGTTGGAAAGGACCTTTAAAGTTCATCTAATTTAATTGACATCCTCAACTAGATCAGGTTGCTCAGAGCCCAGTCCCACCTGACCTTGAATGTTTCCAGGGATGGGTCATCTACCACTTCTCTGGGCAACCTGTGCCAGTGTCTCACCACATTCACCGTGAAACATTTCTTCCTTATATCTAGTTTAAATCTTCCCTCTGTTTGTTTAAAACCATTACCCCTGGCCCTATTGCGACAGGCCCTACTAAAAAGTCTCTCCTCCCCTTTCTCATAAACCTCCTTTAAGCACTGAAAGGCCACAATAAAGCCTCCCCAGAGCTTTCTCTTCTCCAGGATGAACAATCCCAACTCCCTCAGCCTGTTCTCATAGAAGAGGTGCTCCATCCCTCTGATCATCTTCGTGGCCCTCTGTTGGACCTGCTCCAACAGGTCCATGCCTTTCCTGTGCTGAGGACTCCAGAGGTGGATGCAGGGCTCCAGATGGGGTAAGTACTGTGCTAACGATGTTACTACACTTAAAGTGATGCTTTCTGCTCAGTATAAATTGAGCAACACAATGTGTTGTCCATCACTAATGTCCTTGCCCGGGCAGCCAGTGAGGACTTACCCAGCCTGGCTAGCCCCACATCTTCAACTGGCCATGACCAGCAGCTGACACACAAGGGGAGGCGTGGAGCCATCTGTGTTCCTGATCATCTTCTCACCTTCCAGCAGATAACAACTTCAGGACTTCCCTAACCAGATGCTGCAGCTGGACACCCATGTTTTGAGGTTGCCTTTGGACGCGTCCTGTAGGCATGTTTAAATTCATTTCCATCCTTTTGCTTACTCTGCAAGAGCAGTTGTTCCCCAGTTGTCCCTTTCCAGTCTATCTCCCCAGGCTCCCAAGTGCTCATGCTTGGCCCCCAGCATAGTGGCATGCCTGGAGCCCGGCACTGGCCACAATCCGTGCTGCTAGCCCACGGGCATCACTTCAGACCTGGAGTTTTCTGCTCTGGATGTCTTGGCTGGCACTCAGTGTCGTGAGGTCCTCTGCAAGTCCTTGCCCTTGAAGTTTCAAGTAGGCTCGCGTGGCTAACACGGTGTCCTCCACAGACCTTGTCTCCTTCACCTTCACAATCTTTGCCTGCCCACTTGGATACTTAAGTAATCCTCTGCTTTCAGAGAAAGAGAGGACTTTGGGTATTGGCGTCGCTTATTAGCATTGATTTCATTTGGTTTTCATTAGACATGACATCATTAAATGGCTCACTTTCATTTCGGTGCAAAGTTTTGCTTTCTCTTTCTCTGAGGAGGATGTCATCCTGGCAAGGTCGAGGCCACTCCAGCTGAGGCAAGGTTTAAATGAAAGCACGTCCACCCTTTTGAGATGTTGCTTATGAAAACTCACAGACAACAAATGCTTTTTTCTTTTTGAAAAGAGGGGAAAAGTAAAACTTTTGGTCTAAATTTTCACAAAAACTCCATTTCTAGCTATACTTTACTTCAAAGCTTGCCAACAGGGCTACTTGGCACTGTCAGTACAGACACGCACACACACATATATATATATATTGGCTGCGATCTATGTTAGAAGCACACCCAGAGTACACCTTCAGTATTGCTGATTTCTGATGACCTTATCGTAACGCCAGATAGATTTGATGTTCCCATTAAAGTCTGAGCTCCTGAAACCGTGCTGCTCCTCTGAGACTCCTACCTTCTATTAAGAATGAGTCAGCTTCCAGCCTGCGGTTTCTGAGGAAAAGAGCTGAAAATACCAACGATGAGCTGCTACGTTGAGCCAGGAATCAGAAAAGAAATACAAGAAAAAACCCCGAAATTATTTCTTAAGATGAAGTGACTTATTCGAGTCTGACTCAGGAGGTTTTTTGATGCTTTGACAGCTCTGAAATCATGTTGGAGCAAAGTTGCTGTGCCTTGTTCTTGTGCTCTGACAGCAGCACAAGCTGCCTTTGGTGTTACAGTGCCCTGAAACTAATCAATTAATTAATTTTGTTTAGGGTTAAACAGAAACACGAGATCAATCTTCCCGATTCACGAAGTGGGGCCAAAGTTTTTTTTTCTTGATGTGTGACAGTTTCAAGTTATTGAAGTGTATGTTGGATCTTTAATCTTAATTACCTTTTATCGATTTCATTATTAGGGAGTGTTTTCATACCCACAGTATTTTGTCTGGTGACTTTTATTACATGCAAATGATCAAGCTGAAATACTAATTGCTTTTGGAGAGGGAACAGATGATGACCTTGTTCTGGATTGTCAAAAGTGATGCAATTGGTTCCTTAAGGCAGGGGTACAGGCTGCAACCTTGTTTGCAAAGATGGAGAAGGCAAACGCCGGCTCGTTTTGAGCCGTGCAAACAGGTGAGGAGAAGCAGCGTCCAACTTGGGGTTCCACCATAGCTGTGGTTGTACTGAGCCTCTCAAAATTAGACTTCACTTTGCCTCCAGAAGCAATGGCATTTGTCATCCACCCTAAAAAAACTCTCTGGAGGGCTTTTGTTATGGCATGTACAACCTGGGCATCACCAATTGCTGTGTTCTTTGGAGAAGAGGCTCTCATGGATCATGTGCAGACATCTGAGGCCACTGTCCTTTTGTGCGTGGCAGGATGGAAATCCCACAGCCCTTGGCTTTTTCTCACAGTGGCCCCAACGATGAGGGCAGGTCTGAGGAATGGGAACCCTCTGACAACACTTTTCCTAAAGCTCAGGTTGTGTTTTGCAATGAAGGGTCAAGAGAAAGCACTGATTTGTTTGTTTGTTTGTTTTCCAGAAACCACTGGCTAAATCAACCAGACTGAAAAATAGCAAGGGCCATTTCCAACAAAAATAACCAACCGCAGTAACGATCCCATCTCCAGACCCCTATGTGTGCTGTCGTCTATGCAGAACTACACCAGGATAGTAGACAAGAAGAGAGATAATATTTTAAAAAATAAAATCATAGAATGGTTTAGGTTGGAAGGGACCTTAAAGATCATCTTGTTCCCACCTCCCTCCCATGAGCCAGGACACGAAGTCCAAAGAAGATAGACACTTTTCTCCCCCAGCCCCCATGAAACTGTATCTATCATGAGCCTGTTTGGAGATTTAGTTTATCTAAATCCCCGTGTGGACGGGGAGGTTTCCAAGGGGGCAATTCCTTGGACAGCTGTACTCCGCTGTCAGCCAGACGATTAGGCAGCACACTGCGGCTCTATAATTACACCTAAGGCGTTTCTCACCTACTGCACGAGTCTGGCAAGTGCTAACGAAGGTCTGGGTGCGGATGGGAGCGCTCCATCTGGAAGATGGCTGTGTGGGCAGCCTGTTTCCTCGACCCATGCAAAAGAGAGAGGCAGAACATACCGTACGTTGCCGCTCCGGCAGATGCATCCTGACAAGGTTAAAACCGAAGGGCTTTGCTGGAGGGGGTGACTAGGAAGGGTTTCCAGCACTGTTTACTTAATGGGTGGGCAAGGAACTTTGAAGAGGGGACAGCAGGATAATAGATCGGTCCTTCTGGAGGCATCTTTGGTGCTGGGAGAGGCATGAACATCTTACAAAAAGGTGTTTAAATGACACATTTTGGACCTGCAGACTGTTTATGTGTGGTTCAAATTCCTCCTGCCGGCGAAGGGTGGGGTACTTGCTGCCTGCTGCACAGGCAGTACCGACACCACATGAAGTTCAACCGAGCCAAGTGCAGGGTCCTGCACCTGGGATGTGGCAATCCCAGGCTGGGCGGAAAATGGCTAGAGAGCAGCCCTGAGGAGAAGGACTTGGGGGTGTTGGTGGATGAGAAGCTCAACATGAACCGGCAGTGCGCACTGGCAGCCCAGAGAGCCAACCGTGTCCTGGGCTGCATCAAGAGAAGCATGGCCAGCAGGTCACGGGAGGTGATTCTGCCCCTCTACTCTGCACTCGTGAGACCCCACCTGGAGTGCTGTGTCCAGCTGTGGAGTCCTCAACACAGGAAGGACATGGATCTGCTGGAACAGGTCCAGAAGAGGGCCACGAAGATGATCAGAGGGATGGAGCACCTCCCCTATGAGGACAGGCTGAGAGAGCTGGGGTTGTTCAGCCTGGAGAAGAGAAGGCTCCGGGGAGACCTTATAGCGGCCTTTCAATATCTGAAGGGAGCCTACAGGAGAGATGGGGAGGGACTCTTTGTCAGGAAGTGTAGTGACAGGACAAGGGGTAACAGTTTTAAATTGGAAGAGGGGAGATTTAGATTAGATATTAGGAAGAAATTCTTTATTGTGAGGGTGGTGAGGCACTGGAACAGGTTGCCCAGGGACGTTGTGGATGCCCCATCCCTGGAGGTGTTCAAGGCCAGTCTGGATGGGGCTTTGAGCAACCTGGTCTGGTGGGAGGTGTCACTGCCCATGGCAGGGGGGTTGGAACTCGATGATCTTTAGGGTCCCTTCCAACTCTAACTATTCTGTGATTCTATGACACGGCGGTAGCTACCAAGCACAGCCATGTGAGGTCTCAAATGTGGTGGTTGAAGGCAACGCTGCATTTCTCCAAGGGTCTCTGCTGCGGCCCATGAACTCTGTTTACCCTGGTGTGCATCACCCCCACCCCTTTTGTGAGCCCAAATCAAAGTCCTTCTACAACTGAGATGAACGGGCATGGCTGATGCAGCCTCCTGCAACCGGACAGGCTCATGGTGCCACGTAGCGTTCATCTGCTCCTGGGCATCAGGTGGTCCTTGTGCTGGGCCAGAGGGGAGACTTTTGTAGATGTTTCTGACTTGTTGGCAAAAGACTGTTGTATTTAGGCCACAGCCTCGTAATATCTTCATTTCAGGAAGAAATGGGCTCTTTGGGAGTTGTGGTGGTCACATCTATGTGATTTCCCTGTCTTGGTGAGGAGGGAAGCCCTCAGGCATGCTGGACCATGCGGTCTGTTGGGTCATCCAGCATGGAGGAACTGCACAAGCTAATTGCTAACTCCTGCGGTACTAAAGCATCACAGGTGGTAGGAAAGGCTTTGATTTTTGCTTGGAGAGGGTGAGAAAGGGGATAGACAACCAATAATAATAAACAATAAAAAACTTGTGGAAGGCAGGTCTTCTTCTCATAGGGGAGAAAATACCGAATTCTCAGCTTTCCAGGATAAAACTGGAAAGATAAGATTTTGCCTTGTGCTGACTCACTCTGAATGCCATTGTTCAGGAAGAAAAACATGAAAGCTGTGAGTTTTGGGGGAGCTCTATGCAATTAAACTGACCTGTTGGTCGGTTTGCGATGCCCGATGTACCCTCTAGCCTCTCAGGCTCTGGATTTCTGACCTTTTCTTCAATGATGATTTATTGCACGTTAAAATACTTACTGCTGGGTTGAAACGACAAAATGTACACAATCCTAGGGCTTTTGTTTCTCAACAGCCTGTGTTTAAAAGGAGGGAAGATGAGGTAAGCCTCGATCGTTTCTTGAGCAGCCTTTGCTCCGCCGATGCTGGAAAGTCATTTTTGGGGCAGTGACACCCCTCGACCTGAACCATCAGGGGAGGAAAGCCGACCTAAACGTGGAGTAGCCCACGCTCGGCGTCTGTTTTTACTGAGCGTGCTGACACAAAACCCCAGTGTGTGGTGGCCTGGGCTGTGCTGGGAGGTGCTCCGTGTCTTGACAGTGCACCAGCATGGGGCTGTATTGCTACAAACAACTCCCCATGCCGAAACGCCCACAGACCAACGCTGCCTGGGGTCTCCTCCTGACCTTGGATGATGTGATACATGTCCTTCCACCCCAGACTGGTTCCAACACATGTTTTGAAATGAAGTCATCTGGGAAGCCAAAGGACTTCCTCTTGGAAGGGTTGAGTGCTGTGCCTCCAACAGCACATCCCAGGCATAGGAGGTGTCGATCTGCCCCACCACCAATGTAGCAAACATCATTGACGCAGTGAGCCGTGGGTAAGGGTGTGAGACCAGGTTCAGGGAAACGTGAGACTTATTGTGTCCTGAACTGGTATTCATCCCACGTAGTTGTAGAGATGTCATAACATGGATGTAGAATGACTGAAGCTTTAAGGGACCTGTGGAGGTCATCTGGTCCAACCCTCAACTCAAAGCACGGCTAATTTTGGCTTTATAACAGGTCCTTCAGGCCATGTCCAGCTGAGTTTTGTAAACCTCCAAGGAGAAAAATCCCCCTGCCTCTCTGGTCAATCCCTTCCAGCTTTTGTGATTTCCCCCCCCCCCGCCCCCAATACTCTGGTTTCTACAACAGAGTCACCTTTGATTCCTTTCTAACCATTGTAGAGAACCAAATTGTGGGCCCCTGAAGTTTCTCACCTCTTTTAGGGTAAGATAAATGGCAAGTTTCGAATGAGGAGTGCCCATCTTTCCCCACTGGTGAGACAGGCTCCCCTCGTGTGTGCTGCTGGTCTTCTGCTGCCAGTTTTTCTGGGCTGCGGACACCCCCTCCAGCTGCCATCCCCTTTGGAGACAACTAACCCTTTCTTGGCCATGGTTGTCCACCTGGAAAGTTAGAATGGCTTTTCTCAACAAAGCAGGAGTAGACCAGCTTTTAAAGGGTGGAAGAGGGTCTGGTTGCCTTCACCTGCAGCTTCCAGGGCCTACACACTCATGCCCAGCCCCTCTTTGGTGCCTGGGCGCTTGATGTAGATGACCATGGAAGACCCCTTCTCCTCTTCAGCATGTAAATTAAGACAGAAATGACAATACACATGTTTTATTTCCCCAGCGTGTAGCTGCAGTATTTGTGTTATTGGAAAGCCAGGGGCTCTCTGTGGAGGCATCCTGCATCCCAGGATAAAAAGGCAAATGTACGGGGGGCTGTTTGGAGCAGTGGGGAGCAGCGTGTTTGAGAAACACGGATCAAGCAATTAATTTATTTAGGAAGGACAAAAAAGCCAGCAGGTGATTCTTTTGTTCTCTGACAGGGACAATAATCTTTTGTATATAAAAAAAGGCTTTCAAGAAAAGCTTTTCAAGTCGACTCCATCAGAATTTTTTCAATGGAGTGTTTTTGACAGGAGATACCCATTTGTTGAAATGAAAAGGATTACAAAAAATATTCAAAAAACACTAAAAAGAGGTCACAGTTCTGTAGCGAAAAAATATAAGAGGAATGGTTTCAAGTCATAAACTGTTCATTTTTTAAAAAATCTGGAATTTCACACTGATATTTTGAATGTTATATGTTATGTAGGGTGGGTTTTTTAACATTAGGGCTGACATGTCGTGAAATCATCACGGTGCATAATAACATCTTATCATTTCTAGCTCAGAGTGTTGCCTGTTTGTTGTAGGGAAACAGTTTGGCACCTGATCAAAGTGTCTCCTGCCTGTCTTGTAAAAAAAATAATGTCAAACTTCCATTACAACACAGACAGGAGACACTTTGATCTAGAAAAGAAAATATGTTAGTGTTTACTAAGTGGCAGATGGTTTTAATAGTTTTTAAATGAAACAGAATAAAAAAATAGTAAGATATTCTTATATAATATGCAGCACTAATGAAATGCCATGAAATTATATGAAAAAAACCCAACTAAACCAAAAAAACACAGAGAAAAAGCAAAACAAAAGTAGGAAGGAGCATTTCTAGAGAATGATTTTTTTTTTTTTTAATTTTATCTTTTGGTGGGGGTCTTTCCTTTGCCATTCATTTTTGACCAGTCTGGGTTTGCTGGGTGCTGAGCCTCTCCTGCATGGTGCCACCAGGATGGGGGCACAGAGTTGGCAGGGCTGTGACCTGGGAATGCCCACCTTGTTTAAAAAGAGAGATGAGGTTGACCAGTCCAACGAGGATGACTCTTGCCTTGTTGCCGTTGGCTTGTTTAACGTCCAAAATGAATTTCTAGATGAGCAAAAGCATATTTTTGGTGAATGCATTTCTTAAACAGGAATGAAACCCAAAAGAGCTGCCCGGTCTGGAGCATAAAGTTAAGATGGTTGACTGTGGTACCTGGGGATCTGCTCCAGGAATCAGCGTGCTGAGCACCCCGTCTGACTCAAACCATCAGGCACCGGCTATTTGGGAAGTGGGTGCCATCGTCACACCACTGCGTGTAAGCATTTGTTTCTAGTAATAATGTTATTATTATTTTTAAAAGTTCCAGCCTGGAACAGAATTGTATGATAGTATACAGACAGCATCCAGAAACAAACACACACATAGTCATCACACAAATACACCCTGGTGAGAGCGGAGGGAAATCAGCTGACCAGCTCTGGGCCAGCTTACCAATATGCTTAAAATCAGTAAAAAACCAAAAATGTCCTTTTTTGTTGCAGCTCCCTGCCATCAGGTAGGTTGGTAAAAGCCCAGTGAGGGAGTCCCCCTTCCCCTCCAACAACTCATCCTGCCCTATTTTAACTGTTATAATGGGAAACCATCACCACTGGTACAGCAACAGCTGAGCTTGTGGGTGTCTCCATCCCACAAGCCCTGGACCACTGCCGGCAGCATGGCTGGCTGGTGGTGAAACATCACACTGGTATCCCAATACAGGCTCCCAGCTGCACAGGCATCTGCCAAATGGGAGAGAAGCAGGCTGCTGGCCATCCCGGATCAGACTGTGGCAACTCCCCAAAAGAGACGAGATGGCCAGAAATGTGTTTGCATTTATGCCATCAAAACTGGGGGGCTTCCAAGCTGGAGGCACAGCTGCTCCATCAGCAGAGGCAGCTGCGACACGGGGTGGCTGCACTCCCTGGCTGTCCCCAAGGGCCTGATCCTGAAAAGTGTGCCAAGATGCCAGGCGTCTACCCACCTTACCCATCTGCAGGATGGAGCTGGAACAGCTCGTGTTGTGCCCTGAAAACTTTTTGCCATGGGATTGTTTGTGTGTGGCTCTGCAGGATGTCTCCTGTAATATTAGAAAAAAGCCAAAGAGAGAAAGGAGGGGGGCAGTGGGGCATCGAAAGAGAGAGATGTCCAGCCAGGGCATCAGGCTGGGTTCTTCACCGGTGGCTTCCGAGATTTACCATCACCCAGAGCAGGTGCTGGTAACTTCATAACAAATCCTAAATGCACCAAGAGGGCTGGGGGGAAGGCAGACCCCATGTCCCGGTGACTCTGACGCAGGGATTGCAAGCACTTTTTCCTGGGAAAGTCCATGGTAGGGTGAGGAGCTGCACAGATGCTGTAGGCACAGCATCCCAGTGTTCTCCCCTTGCGTGTCTGCATCTGCGGGGTGAAGGAGCTGATACCCCCACCGCCTTTGGAAGGTTAAGGGTGGGTAATTTGGGAGCAATGGGAGCCCTCCTGCTGAAAAGGCAGCAATTTTCCACTGTGTTCTTCAAAACACACCTCTGTGTGCTTGCGGAAAGAGAGCCCGTGGTGCACAAAAGATTATTGCGGGAGGAAGCATAGGGGAAGAGGAAAGACAGATTTCAGGCCCCGAGTCAGCCAAAAAGCTGAAATTGTAGGAAGCTGCCCTGAAAAGAAGAAGGAAAAAAAAAAAAACCCAAAAGAAAGGGTGATTTGAATAGATCCGAGCCTGCTGAGGGGGATAAAGAAGGAGAAAAACACTGCAGGCATGAAACCCTTCCAGCTGCTTTCCATAGACCCGGCATGGCAAATTTGTCACAGGAAATAAAGCGGAGAAAGGGAGCGAGACGGGCCAAGGCGAGGAGGGCACACGGGGGGGATGCTCTCAGGCTCCAGTGAGGCTGAAGGCCTGAGCTCACCTCCGCACACAGGCCTGTGGCCAGCACCGGATTTTGGGTGTTCTCAGAGGCAGGCAGCGGGGACATGGACGAGGTTGGACAGAGGAATGTCCCCTGAGGACTGGCAAAGGCAATTGTATCAGCTCTGCCCCAGACCCACTGAGGGTGAAGTGGGGAGAAGCTTGAGAAGAGTGGGTACCGGCTGCTGGGTCTGCCTCCTGCAGCACCCAAACAGGCTGCACCCTCTGCGAGCATCTGGGGGAAGGATGCTCTCAGCCTGTGATTTGGAATGGGCTGCAAGACCTGTCAATCCCTCCCTTCATGCAACAGAGGCATTAGCAAAACAAACAAACAAACAAAAATATGGAAAGAGAAAACTCACTCAGTTCCTTAACCAGCTCCAGTTCATGGAAATGTGCTCCAGTCTCCCACTGCTGCACAGAGACGAGGACACCTTCAGCAGCAGTGATATTGCATGTCCACAGGATGCTCTTCACTCCTGGGCACTTTGCAAACCTTAATTTAACCCTAAGTGGGATATACAGGTTTCATTTGTAGATCTTTTACAATCAGCTAGAGCTTAGCAGGTCTCCCCACTTCCTCAATAGCCAGTGGGAAGGAGGAAACACCTCCCTGCAGACCTGGATTACGTTGCCTCTGGATGGGACACGTCACCCCCATGCTGACCCACAGCAGTGCCTGGGTTGGTGCTCAGGCAGGGATGCTGCAAGTCGGGATGCCCTGGAGGAGGGACACCTCTGCTCCACTCACACCATCACTATGAGGTTCCATTCGGTCTCCCATCCCCTCTGCAGCTCCAGCCACCAGGCAACCCCAGCTGAGCAGTGCCCAGCCTGGGTGCTGGTGGCCACCACTGGCTGTAGAAGAAAATTAATGAAGAAGGGGAAGAATGACACTGCATCTTCATTCCCAAGAGATATCAGGCCTTGTTCTGTCTTGGAGATGAAGTAACTATCGAGAAGATGCGCTTTCCAATGTGACACAGCGTGTCAGGAGTCTCCATTTGGGAAGGTGACCAGTCATGTGTGGTGGGAAGGCAATGCTGTCGCATCCTGCAATCACCCCCCTGGGTGGGAGCCTGGAGCTGTGAACCGAAACCCCTGCCAAGCCCCTGGGGTTGGGATGGGGAGCAGTTTCCAGCAGGGCAAGTATTAGGTTAAAAGCACAGGGTTGCAGGGAAAAGCATTAGGAAGTGAAATGATGGCTGGTCCCACAGGAAAGAGGGTTTACACACAAAAGCTATGAGCTTAATGAAGCTATAGAGGCCAACTTGAGAGTTTCTGGTTTTGAACTGTGATGTTCAGGAAAGGAGTACAAAATCTAGCTCAAATACATAGAAGACAGACACAAATCTGTGCATCTAACTCCTGGGGTCACTAAGAACTTTTCCTGGGAAGAAGGGGTACAGCTTTAGTGACATGTGGCAGCAGAAACGAAGGCAGGGTGTTACTTTGAGGAGGAATGGTCTGAAGCTTGAAGGAGGAGCAGGGTTCAGGTTAGACTTTGAGCTAAGTACAGGATGGGGACAGACCTGCTGGAGAGCAGCTCTGAGGAAAAAGACCTGGGAGTTCTTGTGGACAACAGGATGACCATGAGCCAGCAATGTGCCCTTGTGGCCAAGAAGTCCAATGGCATCCTGGGGTGCATCAAGAAAAGTGTGGCCAGCAGGTTGAGGGAGGTCATCCTGCCCCTCTACTCTGCCCTGGTGAGGTCCCATCTGGAGCACTATGTCCAGTTGTGGGCTCCCCAGTTCAAGAAGGACAGGGAACTGTTGGAGAGGGTACAGCAAAGGGCCACAAAGATGATTAGGGGCCTGGAGCATCTCTCCTATGAGGAGAGGCTGAGGAACTTGGGTCTTTTTAGTCTAGAGAAGAGAAGGCTGAGGGGGGATCTGATCAATGCTTATAAATACTTAAAGGGAGGGAGTCAGGAGGACGGGGTTGGTCTTTTCTCAATGGTGCCCAGTGACAGGACAAGAAGAAATGGGCACAAACTTGAGTATAAGAAGTTCCACCTAAACATGTGGAGGAACTTCTTTACTGTGAGAGTGGTGGAGCACTGGAACAGGCTGCCCAGAGAGGTGGTGGAATCTCCTTCTCTGGAGACATTCAAAAACCGCCTGGACAAGAACCTGTGCAACTTGCTCTAGGTAGACCCACTTCGGTGGGGGGGTTGGACTTGACGATCTCCAGAGGTCCCTTCCAACCCCGTATGATTCTATGATTCTATGATTCTAAGGGCCAAGTGGTGGGGAGAAGTTGTCCTCCGAGGTGAAGCTGTCTGGGCTCTCATTATGCTCGACAAGTAGTTGGGAAACGGCTTCTGCCAGCAGGAAGTGTTTGCTTAAACACAGCCCTCCTGGCCATCTTGTTCAAGAACAAAGTCGGAGTTTCTGAGAGCCGCCACTAAACCCAGGTCATTATCAGCGCTGTGTTTTCAAGATGGGTCTCCAGATAACGAAACTAATTCTGCTTCTCAGGCGAAATTTCCATGTAATTTGCTGACAGCTGACTGCAAATAATGAACACCGCTCGGGGTTCAGTACTACAAATGTTTTCACTCAGAAATCAATCCATCAATGGAGGCAATCATTCACCACTAGAAAAATCGTGTCACCTCCTGAATCCAGCTGTGAGCTTCAAGAGACGAGGGTACCTAGCCAGCTGTGTGCTGTTGACTTGCTCTCCATCGCAACACGCTCCTGTCCCTGCGCTCACTGCATCATCCTCCTCCTCCTCTGCCTCCCGGTGTTCCAGGTGCTCTGGGGCAGATCTTGTGCCATTTGTTCCTACGGGGCTTGTTTGATGTGACTAACATGCAGGGAGGGAGCAAGGGAGGCAGCGTTTCTGGTATCTGCCCGAGGATGCTTGAAACGGCTGGGTATCTTGTCACGGCAAGGAACAACTATTTGGAGATAATGATAACATATCAGATGTGTCTAAGAAGCCATTTATCTTTTGTTTGGCTGTTTGTTTGTTTTTTTCAAATCAAAAAGCCGAGCCATTTATCTTTTGTTTGGCTGTTTGTTTTTTTCAAATCAAAAAGCCACTGAAGCCCAACTATGGCTGTTGTTAAAGATCAGGACGAAGTACCAAGCCTAGACTTTGTTAAACTCATGCAATTCTGGGAGGCTGCAAGGAGGTAGCCTTAGAAAACGATTCATACCAGCACTCTTCTGCTGGTATAAAAACATCACGTTGGGATGTATCAAGTAGGTCGACTGGAGCTTGTGCAAAACAAATGCCTTCAAAATGCACTTCAAGGCTTGGGAAAGCCTCAGTGGGTTTGAAAGGCCTCTAGGTACCTCTAGAGCAGGGTGAAGCACAGAGGACCAGACACTCACAGCCCCCTGGAAGCCCCATCACTGCTTGGGAAGGTGGCCCAATTAATCCCAGTTGGAAGCCTCTAATGAGCTTGTAACCTAAAATCAAACCACGAGAGCAGATTGTGTCCCCTGGGCTTATCCAAAGGTCTTCTCTTGAGGGTTACTGAAGCTATTTCAGATAGCAGCAGTGGCAGTAGCTACCTTCCCACACCAGATGCCAACCTGCAGTCCATGAGAAAAGACCCCAACCAGCACCCCCACAATACCCAGGTACCGAGCAAGACTCCCACCAACTTTAGCATTCAGACACACAATTACAGAATCACAGAATGATATGGGGTTGGAAGGGACCTCTGGAGGTCATCCAGTCCAACCCCCCTGCCAAAGCAGGTCCACCTAGCGGAGGTTTCTCAGGAACGTGTCCAGGTGGGTTTTGAATGTCTCCAGAGATGGAGACTCCACCTCTCTGGACAGCCTGTAACACACACTTGTTAGCAAGACTCAGCAGCAGTTAAATAAGGAACACTAAGTATTTTGAGGAGGACAGGTAGCAAAATTAACCTTTTTGCATTTTCCAGAGCCTTTTCATAAGCCACAAAGATAGGTTTCAGGGGGAACCACGCCAGTCTGGTGACTGCTTTCCACCTTCAAGCTCAACCCCCTGCCTCCCCTCCCTGCCCACCCTTCAGAAGCACGTTCATACCTGGTCTGCAGACAATAAAACCAGAATGGGCCAGCAGCTGGGTCCTATAGGGAACTTCTCCTCCTCTGGCCTCAAAAATATGGGTGGGGAGAGGGGAAAAAGATTTCGGTTGTTAGCGCTTTGCTCTTTTACCCTGCTAGCTCAAAAACAGTTGCAGAAAGACAAGATAAGGAACTCTGTGGTTTCAGCTTCTAACCTCAAACAGCAAATGCTCCTCAAAAACAGTTTACTATGTGGTCACGTTGCTTTGAAGAAAGGATAAGAAACCCAACTGAAAAAAAAAAAAACAAACACAACACAATATAGTAATTGGAAAATAGTATTTAGTCATAGAGGACCTGTAAATGAAATAAAGGATGTTCTGAGATCTGAAAGCTTCAACAGCCCAATAGCATTTCTCTCCCAAGAGGTTTCTTCTTCTTTTTGTCTTGTTGAGATGCCTCAGTTGCTATTGATACAGGCACCTCCTCCCAACAACCAGCTAAATCGTTACCCCCCTCCCTCAAATCCCATTAAAATAGATGCTTTTCAGCCTGTGCCAGGAATATCGTTATGTGAAATGTGCTAAGATACTGCAACTTGTATTCAGTTTGTTTCAAGTCAGTACAATGAAGCAGCGCAAGACAGGCCTCTGGGGTTGGGGAAGAACATGGAAAGGAGAAGTTCATTAATTTATAGTAATTTTGGACCACTGATTTTCATTTTCATGTGTACTGCTAGCACAGAACTCACGGAACAGGTTGAACATTTTTTTAAAAAAAAAGAAGAATTAAATACCACTATGTTAACTATAGCACTTACAACTTCACAGATAAACAGATGTTCCCTAAATGCAGATGTTGCCAGGGCTGAAATAACAGCTGACATATACTGATAATTACTCATTAGACTTGTTCAATGGGAAGGGCTTAGCAGCAGTGGAGTAAAGGCTGTGTAACAGGCTGGCTCCTTCCTCCCAGCTGTGAAGAGTAACTGAATTTCTGCTTTGGCTTCCTTTTTTTTTCTCTTTTCATTTTTAATTTTGGTGCTGTCAGTGTCTTCCGACAGCCCCCTCTTCCTCTCTGGGTACTCACTCCATGGAGGTAGGTCCTGGGGCAGGTCCCTGCTGGCCTCCTGCAGCTGCATCCCATCCTCAAGGCAGCCACTGAGCAGAAAAAGGTTCAGAGCAATCAACCTGAGGGATCTTACCCACATCAGTCCACCTCCCACCTGGGGCAATGCCCCCGCTCTGTGCCAAGCGTGACAACCAAGCTTCAAACACTATTTTGGGGCAAAAAGTACAAAATCCCACTAACTGGCACAACACAACTCAGCAGGAGCATCCCTTTGATCCAAGGGATGAGCCCTGGAGCCGTGGAAGGAGGCGGGCAGAGGAAGCTCAGGAGCAGGAACTGAGCATCCCAGGCTGTGTTTGCCATGAGCAGTAACTGCTGCTGGTCATCATGGGCTCTCCAGGCACAAACACTGCTTCCCACATCAACAAGTGGCAGGAGTGAAAAACAGATTTGACTTGATTTAAAGTAAACATGAAACAAAGAAAAATAATCCAACCAAACCCTCGTTTCGTGTTATCAGAAAGACACTGGGCTGTAGAAACACTGCATTTTAAATTAGCTTGTAATAGTTGACTTTGAATTACTTTTTTTTTTTTTTTTTTGGAAGAAAAGCAAATCTACCAGTTTATTGGTTTTTTCTAAGGACTGGAAAATACCAAGAGCCATAACATATTTTCTTTTACAGCTCATCTTCAGAGGGGGATTCAACAGTAAAGCTGGATTGTGGCCAAATGTAGCTAAAGAGTGGTCCAACTTCCAAAGCAGAGTGGGTTGCTCTGCTCCTGGCCACCCAAAAAATTCCAGCTACAGGTCTCCCTCCTCCCACCTTGGGACACCAGGAAATCACCCCCTTCCTTCCCAGGGCGCTGCACTGCTAGGATGGAGGGAAGGGTAAAGAGTACATCCACACTTTGCTTTCCACCTTCTGTTGGTGGAGTTAGATGAAGCAAGAGATTTAAATGAGTTTTAAATAAAGGCAGGCTGGGCTTAAATGAAAACCCCTCCTTCATAAGCCAGCTTTTGGCTGTTGTCAGCTGAATCAGCCCAAAGGCTGGTGGGTGACGTTGGTGGCTGGGTGGACCTGCTGCTGGTGGAGTGATGCTGGGGTGGGAGCCCGGGGAACAGCCCAGGCACGGCCGCAAAGGGGAGATTTCAGCACCCTTTGGCCACAAAGCCACCACTCCCCCGAGCCAGCTGTATATAGAGACATATGTACACGATCACACGTGGGTTTTTTGCAGGGTGGGGTCTGACACTTCCTCTTCTGTTTTCACTGGGGCAGATGCATGGTTTTCAATGAACAGGCAGGGTTTTTTTTCCTCCCTTTCAAAGAGGATGCCAGGAAAAAAAGAAACCCTGGCTGCTCTGGGCCCTGGGTCGTCCTCCTGAGACGTCCCCCTGAGACCCACACTAACAACCCCCACGCCCCCAACACCCCCCCCAGCATTGCCTTACCAGGGCTGGGCTACCTTTCCTCTCCAGTGGGTGGGGGTTTCACTGTGCTTTTCCCTTGCCATCCAGATCCATTCTTTGGCCATTGTTGCTTTCTTATTTCATATATATTAATTAATTGTAAGTATATACACACATATCATATACATATCTGTTATATATGTGGGGGTTGTGTGTATAATTCTATTACACATAGTATTCTTTTTTAGGGGCGGGGGGGATGCAGCTGGGACTTCTCGTACCCAATCCTCTGGCCCCCAAAGTGTGTGCATCTCCCTGTGTCCCCTTGCCCACCACAGGCTGTGGCACTGGGACACATGTGGGGCCCCATGGGAGGTGGGCACACCTGCCCAGAGAAGCCTCGCGCATCCCTCCTCGATCCCCAGTGTGTCCCCAGTGCACAACTCCCGTTAAGTCCCACCACCTGTGTCACACCATGCCCCATCATGCCTGGTTCCCACACCCCTACATCTCCCCACGCTCCCACATACTCCCGCCATAAGCCTATGTGTCCCACCATGCCCCCACATCTCACTGCTTCCCCACGTGTGTCCTGCTGTCCTCCCACATCTGTCCCTCCATGCTTTTCTACATGTCCTGCCATGCTCCCATGTGTCCCACCACAACCCCATGTGTCTCCCTTCACCCCCATGTGTCTCCTGTGCCCCCACGTGCACCCCTCCATGTATCTCACATGTTCCTCTGCACCTTCGTAAGTATCCCCATGTGCCATGCATGCCCCACCAGCGCTCTACACATCCCACCAAACTCCCTGCATGTCTCCAATGGTCCCCAATGCATTTCTCACCAAGCCCCCACACCTGTCCCATGCATCCTCCCTGCGTGTCCCCCACCAGCTCTCCCTGTTGCCCCATCCCTTGCTCTCCCTGGGGCAGCAGTGAGGATGCTCTCCGAGATGAAAGCAAAGACCCCTTTCCTCTTGTGATGCACGTTGTCACCCTCTGCTGAGCACGGCTTATTTGGAGCCCTTTGAGTGTAAGCTTTCCTCTGGGGGAGAAATCCGGGACTTGAAACATGAGTGTTTTGGTGTGACATGCCTGCTTGTGATGCAGTGACTAGGTCTTGAAACAAGAGTGCAGGCAGCTCTCCGGCTCCTCTGGTCCAGGATGGTCTCAGCTTTCAGGATATAACACATCCCCAGGAATTATTTCAAGCTGTGGCAAGGAAAACACATGGCAAAAGGTCCAGCAGCTTGCTGTAGCCCTGCAACAAGACCTGTGTCATAAAAGTACAACCGCATGTGGCCAAAGAGAGTGGGTGCCCCACGGCATAGCTGCTCTAGCCAATGTAGGTTGTTTTTACCAACCTGAAAGCCATAAACCTATTGTTACTTGCCTTTTAAGCCAACTTTCAACTGACAAAACAAGCAACGTGATGGACCTTCCCAAGGTCTGTATTCTGGTGTTGGCTTTGGTTATCTACATTTCATGCCCCATTGTTGAGGGCTGGGAAGAACTTCAGTTGTTGATTGGGATGGTGCTATCTTTGTAGAAAGGTATAGGGGCCTCATTTTCCTATTATTTGCATATCTTCTCATTTTACTGGGCATGGAGAGAGGAAGGCTGTGTCCGTGATGCTGTGTGGTGCAGAGACCTCCCGCCCTGGATGCGTACTGAGGTCACACTGTGGCTGACAGAGCTGGTTTTGCATCCAGCCCAGCGTTTGTCTCTAGCTGTGGCCAGATGTTTTGGGAGGAGGGAGTACAGGGCTTGTGATGCTTCCCCGGCCAGGCTCTGGCATCTGTTCTGCAGGTTGCTAGTGCTTGACTGGCTTTCTTGACTGCTGCTGAGCCCATGTTTTGGTGGATACTAAACACAGGACCCAGCTCTTGGCCAGCAGTGGTCTGTCCAGAACCTGTGTGAGTCTAGGACTCTCTTTTCCCCATCCAGATACCTAGTTTTGCAGTTATAGGTGTTGAATTCCATCTGCCCTTTGACCACTTGCCCTGTCTGCAGTTCTCACAGCATGTCCTTGTCCTCAGATAACTTCTTATCAGCGGCAAACTCTCTCACCTCACTCCTCACCCCTTTTCCAGGCCATTTACGAAGACACTGAGCGGCCGAGGTTGCTGTGCAGACCCCCATGGAAGGTCACTGCTATCACGCTGCCGTTGTGAGAATGGGCTGTCTCCTCCTGACCTCCGTTTCCTGTTTTTCAGCCTGTTATCTGTAGATAGCAGGACCCGCTTTCTTACGCCCGAGCGGCTGCATTTCCTGAGGAGCTTTCTCTGCACCATCACTTCATCCTGAGCAGCTCCCTGGGCTAATGGAGCTGTTGTGCCCACAGGAATGGGTGTGCTTGCCTGAGCCTTGGGAAAGCTGTATGTGTGCCTGCAGGTCCGGAGCCACGCCACCCAGCTTTGAAGACCTCCCTCAGGCATCTCCAGTAGAAGCATGTATGTTTTGGGTCCCCTTTGTGGTCAAGGGGAGAGAAGGGCAACTCTGGACTCTCCAAGGGGCCGATATCTGCCTGTCATCTAGGGCAGATGCCATCATCTAGGGGTCCGATAGCCATCAAGCTGCCAACTCAGGGCTAAATAGCAAATAGCAGAAGTCTATAAGCACGTGTGGCCTATTTGGTGTATGCACATACGCCACTGGAACCAGTACAGTTTCTGAACAAGCCCAGGTGATTTTGCAACTGGGACAGGGCTCAGAGCACATGCTTTTAGCACTGCTGTTTTTCTCGTGTGGTGGTGAATCAAGTCCAAGACCATTATTGGCTCTTCTCTTACTGTGACTGGTTCCTCCTCATTGTCATTAAATACTCAAGGCGTATAACCACAGCAACTGCATGGTGTTGCCCCTCACTAGCAGCACCTGAGAAGTCTATACTGTCCATGTAGTAGCATCATCTGTGTCCAGTTCTGGGCTCCCCAGTTCAATAAAGACAGGGAACGGCTGGAGAGGGTACAGCAGAGGGCCACAAAGATGATTACGCGCCTCAAACATCTTTCTTGTGAGGAGAGGCTGAGGGACTTGGGTCTTTTTAGTCTGGAGAAGAGAAGACGGAGGGGGGATCTGACCAACACGTAAAAATACTTAAAGGGTGGGTGTTGAGAGAATGGGACCAAGGCTTTTTTCGGTGGCGCCCAATGACAGGACAAGAGGAAATGGGCACAAACTTGAACATAAGAAGTTCCATCTAAACATGAGGAGGAACTTCTTTACTTTGAGGGTGGCAGAGCATTGGAACAGGCTGCCCAGAGAGGTGGTGGAGTCTCTGTCTCTGGAGACATTCAAAACCCACCTGGACACGTTCCTGTGCAACCTGCTCTATGTGATCTGCTCTGGCAGGGGGGTTAGACTAGATGCTCTCCAGAGGTCCCTTCCAACCCCATATCATTCTTTGATTCTGTGATCATGGTGGCACATACCGGACGGGCGCGACTCATTTCTTTTCACTCAGTTCTGGACAACAAAAATAACATGAAATGGCAACAATTCTCTTATTGTTTTATTTCACGATAATTTTCTTTTCGCTCCTCTCTCCACCCCACTGAGGGACGTTTTGGCAGTTTGCAAACATCCCCCTGTTCACATTCACTGAGTGTTACTGCAGGCATTTCTTTCATGTGACAGCTTGAAAAAGGGATGTGAAAGCTTTCCTTCTTGTCTTCCTGGCCTTTCCCTCCATCATCTGACCCTCATGAATGCTCTCCAGCAAACAGTTTGCCTTTCTTGCATGGTAAGATCTGGAAATAATTGCCTGCCACAGCACTTATTTCCATCAGTGAATAAGCTTGTGTAATTGCACTGTGGTCTTTGCTCCACAGTTCATTTTCTTAACTCAGAAATGTGCTTTTATTTTTTTGCACCATTGCTTATATTCTATTTATCCCCACAATTCACTGTTGCCAATAAAGTAGGAAAATAAGGGATAATCACCACTTAAATACTTTCAAACCAATGCCATGTGTGGGGGGGAAAAGAAATCCCGAAACAAGGAAAAAGTCTTAACATTCTTGAAAGAATGTGCGTTGAATGTGCCTCAGCCAAGTATCCGCTTTTTTCTGATGGATCATATGAAAACTCAAGGTCCTGACAATCTGACAAGCCACTTTTTGATTCCTCGAATTCCCAACCACAGATGAAAGGATGGCTCAGATCAGTGGCTTAGTTGTTATGGTTCTTGCTGATCATTTGTTTGTGTTTGGTATAGCAAGCTCTGGGAGCAGCGGATGTCATAATCTTGTGTCATCGTATAGCTCCAAGGAGATTACTGATAAATAACAATAATACACACACACACATAATGAGTAGAGGCAGCAGCCAAACAGGAGAGTAATTGCTGTCTTGGTGGAGCTTATTAACTTAAATTAGGCAGAAACAGTTTTTGGGGGTGGATGCCATCTTTTTAATTTCCTGAAAAAGAACCAAAGGCTAATGTACATCTTTCAAAATATGTGCCCTGAGAAATGTACTTCATGTCATGGGGAAGGAGCTGTGGGTATGTGTGTGCTTCTTTTTTGATTGTATTCAGTATTTGGCTGGGGTCTGGCCACAGAGAACTAAGCTGGCCCCGTTCAATCTGGACATCACCATGACCCAGGTCCCATCAGAGCATCTTCTTCCTCACCGAGCACCATTCCTGTGCACTCACCTCCACGAAGTGACCCAAAATCAGGTGATCTGAATGTCCTCCCTAAATCTGAGAGATATTTCAGTGTCTGCCAGGTCCCAGCATGCGCCATGGAGAGGTTGTTCCTACCTTCCCACATTATCAAAACCAGGGGGTCTCTGCCCTGGGACCCCTGATGCAGCCACTCCACTTTCACACCTCCAAGCAGAGCTACTCCAGGTCTTGCTAAAAACAAAGGAGCTTCAAAATACAACCAAGTGACCAGACCATTTCTCCAGGTCCAGTGTTAGCCAAAAGCCAAGCTGTAACAGCTATTTGGTTGCCAACCTGTGGACCCTCTGTAAAGGACATTATTCCAACAGAAAAATCTGGGCAAACTTTACTCAGATTCAATGACACAAACGAGCTTCTTTTTGCCATTCCACTTATGCAAAGCAGCAGTAAACCCAGGTTAAGTAGCTACTTGTTTAACAGATTTAACTCCGTTTCACAGCTTGGCAATGATCTAAAGCAGCAGGATAGCAAATCTATTCTAAATACATAGGCTCTTGAGAGATAAAGGTGAAACCTTGGTTACGCTGAAATGTAGGAGACTTTTCCTAGGATTTCTCATCCACTGCCTGGGAATTCTGAGGGCAATGAAGCTGGTGAGGGGGCTGGAAAACAAATCGTATGAGGAGCGGCTGAGGAAGTTGGGACTGTTTAGTATGAGGAAGAGGAGGCTGAGGGGACACCTCATCACTCTCTACAACTTCGTGAAAGGACACTGTAGAGAGGTTGGTGCTGGTCTCTTCTCACAGGTAATTAGTGACAGAACGAGAGGGAACGGCTTCAAGCTCCAACAGGGTAGGTTTAGATTGAACATTAGGAAAGAATTTTTCACTGAAAGAGTGATAGGGCATTGGAACAGGCTGCCCAGGGAGGGGGTGGAGTCACCATCCCTGGCTGTGTTTAAGGGCCGTTTAGATGCAGTGCTAAGGGACATGGTGTAGGGGATGACCTTGTAGAGTAGGGTAGATGGTTGGACTCGATGATCCCAAGGGTCTCTTCCAACCTAGACGATTCTATGATTCTATGATTCTAAGTCCTGCCTGGGACTCAACATCAAGCCGCCATCTTTAGGTTCGTCTCCACAGGTGCTGGAGTTCAGTTAATCACGGCTGAAGTTCATCGAGTTGGCAACTGCCAAGGAGGAGGCACTGCAAGGCAGATTTTCATCCCTGCTGGCTGGTATTAACGCGAAGCCAGAGGAGCTCGCTATTCTCGGTACGTACTGGTTTAATTAAAACGAGACGGGTCCTCAGTGAGTGGGAATTGGCAAAGAGGGAAAAGCGAGGGAATTCCTTGCTGCTGCATTGTGGAGAAATGCACAGCAGCGACAGGATTCCCAGGTGCCTTCTCCTGGCTGCCGACCTGCGCCGCAGCAGCCTGGGTCCCCTCGGTGCAAAGTCGGGATAATCAGTGTGGGCGGGAATCGCGCTCCCGGGAAAACCAGCCCCTCACGCTCCTGCGCCGCGCCTTGACTCTTCTCCCTTTCCCAGTTAATAATAAACACAAGCCAGCTAAGTGATATACGTGACACGTTTATTGCCGTGTCCTTTAGAAGCAATTTCCTTTCTGCTCTGTTTTCTCACAGACAGCGTAATTACCGAGTTAAGGAGAACAGAAAAAAAAAAAAAAAAAGACAGAAAGAAAAAGTTTCCAGATTTGATCTTTCCCAGATGAAATGGCAAAATTAATGAACCAGTGTATTCTCTTCAGAGATGTAAGGAGATATACCTTAGGGTTAACAGCTGCATTTCAGCAAGTCTTAGAGTGAAGGGTCACAGTGAAATCAACTCCACAAAGGTACAGCTTACCAGCAGGAGATCTTTAAATTATTATACCCAAGCCATTGGTTTGTGCCCACATGGAAGGCAGGCATCGTGACATTCCCAGCTATGCTTTGCAAAACAAACCCAGCCACTGTTCCTCACATAACAGATGACTCAGTTCCATACAGAAAAATAAATAAATAATACTAATTTAAGGGAAATTAAGACCTTATTAATGCTTACAAGTATCTCAAGGGAGGGTTGAAGGAGGAGGGAGCCAGACTCTTTTCAGTGGTTGCCAGTGAGAGGACGAGGGGCAACGGGCACAAGTTGGAACATAAGAGGTTCCACTCAAATATGAGGAAAAACTTCACAGTGAGGGTGACAGAGCCCTGGAACAGGCTGCCCAGGGAGGTTGTGGAGTCCCCTTCTCTGGAGATTTTCAAGACCCACCTGGATGCAGTCCTGAGTAACATGCTCTGACAAGCTCTAGGCAATCCTGCTTCAGCAGGGGAGTTGCACTAAATGATCTCTATGGTCCCTTCCAACTCTAAAAATTCAGTGAAATTCAGTGAAATCCAGTGAAATTCAGTGAAATTAAGTGAAAATCCCCATGTTGTTGGATTGGGTGACCATTGGCTTTTGTCAGAGCTGGGGTTTCCCTGGCATGCTGCCTTTTCTTGGGTGGCACAGAGGGGAATGCCATGCATTTGGGGCTGCATGTTCTTCCTGTCCTGCTCTGTAGCCCCATCACCTGTTTACCCATGAGCCAGAAAATAATCCCTCCACTGCAAACTCCTCTCCAGAAAGTGCTCTAAACTGTCCTAATAGTTGCATAAACCAGAAGGCTGAGAGGAGTGGGAGTGAGGGGGTGCAGTCTGAGAAGCACAGGGGGGAAAAGGCTGTTGGATTCCTCTGCACCCATGTGCCCAGTGAGAAATAGTTTCCACGCATGCCTTCAACCTCTTCTGCTTGGAGAGAAAGGACACAGCCCTGAGGCACAATCACTACAATGGGCTCTATGTAAGATGCTGCTCATAAGCATTCGTCAAACTGCAGTGAGCGCAGGGCAGTGTGGCAATGTGTCCCCATTCAGCAGCGCTTCCCATGGGCGATGGATCATTCTGGGAAACTGGGCAGGCCACTGCTTGATGCTGGCTGAGGGAAGCAATCTAAGGTGCTTGTGTTTTAACCTCTAAAATCCCAGATGATTTGGTTTCTGACGTCCTCAGAGGGCCTGCGTCAGTCTCTCTGCCCACGAGCCATCGCGAGCAGAAGCACTGTCCAGGTGGCAGGACCTGGGAGTTAAAATATCCCTTGGGAAGTGCTTTCTGCTACCCTGTTGGTCCAGGGTTTGGAAACTTTCAGGGCATACTACAAAACCTGCGGTTATGCATGAGTCTGCCCACTCCATGGTAGCTTTCAAGAAGGGTAACTTAGCAGCAGAAACCCAAGGAAGCAGAGACAGCAAGCAGCGAGGTGACGTGGATGGAGCCGTGATGGACAAAAAACATGTGTGGTGTTGCAAGGCAGGCGAGGTCCCCGCACTCACCCTTCTCCATCAGCGCCAGGACAAGGGTATCCCAAGGGCATCTCCAGACCAAGCACAAGGAAGACCCCTTGGAGGAGTCAAACCCCACTTCCCTCCATGGGAGGTCTTGGTTTTTGGGGGTTCCCCAGTGGGACTGGTCCTGAAAGCCACCCATGTGTGGGTGGGCATTGGGAGCCCCTCCAGTGCCCCTCTAACTCCAAAATCCCTGGTGGGTAACCCCTCATGGCCAAACCAACCCATCAATGGGTCTGCTGCCACGGCACCATTTCTGCTTCTCGCCAGGCGGTTGGCCGTGAGATTGGCTTGAATGGGGATGTTTACTACAGCTGGAGGGAGAGCTGGGTACCCTCGGGTTCGTGATGCTGGGATATCCCCATGCTGTGGGTCTAACATAAAGAAGTCATTAAGCTTAATCCTTCCGAGGCAGAAATTATGGGTCAGATTTCAGCTGGCGTAAATCAGCGTGGCTCTGCTGGGGTCAATGGAACAAACCCAGCCTGTGCCAGCACAGGCTCTGGACCGGTGCCTGTCATTGTGTGCAGTCACAAACACTGCTGAGTGCCATGAAATTAGAATGAAAGATTAATAAAATCATATTTTGCATTGTCCTCAGCACAGACAGGCCATTTGGAATAGCACAGCAGCCACGTATTGCCGGTGGCTCTGACCCATGTTGTTTTCAGAACTCACTGGTGTGTATGGAAATTAATATGGCTACATGGTGAAAAGTATTATTCTCTGCTTTATTTGGTAATTTAGCCTTATGGCTCAACAATTCACTTCATTTAGTCTTATAGTTTTTATTTTAATTCATGCACAGCACTGGGCTCACAAGCTGAGCTGTCCTCTAGACAATGTTCCTGGGAACTCAGGAGCTGGTGCCCTTCAGGGGTTTGCTCATAGGCTGCTCCCCATATCAGCCAGAGCCAGATGGGTCAGAGGAAACATCTCTTCAGTTCTTAGATTCACAGAATCATAGAATGGTTCGAGTTGGAAGGGACTTTAAAGATCAAGTTCCAACCCCCCTGCCATGAGCAGGAACACCTCCACTAGACCAGGTTGCTCAAAGTCCCATCCAGCCTGGCCTTGAACACCTCCAGGGATGGGGCATCCACAGCTTCTCTGGGCAACCTGTTCCAGTGCCTCATCCTCTCCTGCAGTTCCTCCAGACTTCCTCTTCATTCACCATCGCTCTGAGCTAACAATTTGTTACAATTTATGACAACCATGGCAAATTGAAGTCCGCTCCTCTCCTTTTAGAATATGTATGACCCCGATCCCCTGAAAGACTTAGCAAGTAGGTTTTTTATTTTGAAACAGCCTCTTGTGACTGTACACAGCCTGTACTAGCCTCACATTCTGTCCCTTTTTCCCTAAATAAGAAAATATGTTTTTGTGAAATCCAGCCATTTACTCTGGTTTAGACTCCCTTCCAAACATTGTAATTGAATTTTACAGGTCCTATCTCAAACTCACTTGACGTGATGTTGCTTGGATATTAAAAGATATTATTGCCTTAAAACTGTAGATTTGCTATTTAATCATCTCACTCTTCTGACTTGCACAGAAACAACTTCATGGTCCAGCTGAACACTGGAGCTGAAAAAAGAAGCAGATTAAATTTTATTTCTTAGAGGTGTAATAGCCTTTATTCTTGCAATTAGTCGCCTATGTCTTCTCAGATTAGAGTTAATTACTGAAAAAGATAAGCTGCTCTTGCTTTCACTGTTACAGCTAGGGCGATACTGGATCAGTATGACATGGCACCCATTCATTGCACTTTGAGAGACATATTCTCGAGTGAAAATTGACAGAACAATTTCAGCAGACATAAAACCTCCTCCTGAGTTTGCACAAGCCCCGCAGGTGCTGCTGCCACAGAGTAAGTTTTTGCGATATTTTATGTACAGAGGGATCAGCAGAATTGGGAGCGTGATGTTGTCTAAGCCACGATGAACGCGTCCATCCCCCAAATGCACTAGTGCTCTGGTTTTATGGCCGTGGCACACCCAGGGTGGCTTCCTGTGCATTTCCTCCTACAGACGGAGCCTTGCTAGGCCAGCTGGTGACAACAGAAACCTTAATAGCCACACTGCATTTGCTAAACTGCTGTCAAGCCTCTGCAGATCCCTGTTTGATTTCTCCTAAGCTGGAAGACGCTTGTCAAACTAAGGGGTTTCCAAACAGCTGTTGCTGGGACAGCCTTGGTTTCTGGCCTTGTCTGGGCTCAGGTTTTTGTCCCTTGTGTTGCAGAGAGTGTCCTCATAGCTCAGACTGGCAGAACTTGGGATCTCGTGGAGCAATCTCACCCGTGATACCTGTATCAGACATATCTCAAAGGGGTCTCTTATTTCTCCTGGATCTCCTGTTCCATGTCTTGCTAGTTAAGATGCGTATTTAATGTTTGGTCCACCAGGTCTGTATTGCACGAATTACTATGGCAGATGTGTGAAGTTGCAACATGAATTCCTTTGGTAGGATTGATGCCTGGACTTCAAGGGCATATTCTGTTGATCTCAAGGCCCCCAGTATCTCTCTGTTGATCCCGAGAGAGTGGAAGAAAAAAGGATTGTCTAAAGGGGAGCCAGAGCTGCTGGCTGCTCTGATCTGTCCGTCTTCCCTCCACTTTCTCTTTTCATTGAGTACTGAGGAGCTCATAGACAAAAACCTTAGCCATGACCACCCCATTTCTACCCCTCACAGCATCTTAACTCTGTACTCTGCTTGTGTGCATACCCCTCTCTGGTTTTGCATACCGTTGCTCCCTGGTAATCACATGTTCAACTTAATTTCCTTAGTACACTTGGAAAAAAATCCCTGTCAGGAGGAGGACATGAGAAGGGTTTCACTCCCTGCTGCAGCCCCCGGTTTAGCTGCCAGGTGAGAGGAGACACAGCCAGGTTTGCTCAGCCCCTGTGTATTCGCCCAGCTTTGTAAAACACTTCGCTATTGCAGGTGGGCTGTGCTTTCCAAACATTTCTAACTGTCCTCACACCACTGTTGTGCTCAGCTTCCCTCCTGTCTTCATTTAAATCTCCCTTGAATGCTCACTCCTTCCAAGAGACCTATAAATGCTAACCTATGTCAAGATAATGTCATTATCACTACCATCGATGGAGTAACTCATCAAGTGCTGAAATAAATCACTTTCCCTGGGGATTACTGCCTAAAAGCCAAATGTAATCAGTAAAGCTTGGGTTTGACAAGGCTGTCACAGATAGAATTCATTTACTAATGAGTTGCAGCCTGAAGTCCACATTGGTAATGTGTCTGTGGTTTTAATGAAACATTACAGAGACCTTCTTCTTAGCATTTGTTGCTTGTTAGATAGACTGGTTGTCAGATATGTCTTCCCACTTGATGGGAAAGCTTTTTTCTTCCTGTTCCCCCAGCTGAACAATAGGTCTGTGAGCATCGTGCTGCCAAATACTGGTTTCTAAAATCATTTTCACTTCTTTGGAAAAAAGTACCTCTTAGGCCTAAATCAACTGTACTATTGCTCATCCATGGAGGGATAGTGCCGTTTGCAGCGGTTTTGATAAAATAGTTTCTCCTGAAAACTACTGAGAGAAAAATAAAGGTGCTATCCGTTCACCGTGCTATCAGGAGAAAACTTGAATCATTGATAAGGATGGTTTCTAAGCAACCAAATGCAGCCTACAACCATAATAACAGCACTTTGAAAGTAAATCACTTAGTCTGGTACACACGAAGCCCCACTCTCCAATTAATGGCAAATTCATATCAGCTCCATTGTCTGGCAGACACACATTAACAGGGCTGGAGTGGTTCTAAAACAACATTTGAAGTGGTAAAACAAAATTCAGAGGCATTTGGATCTCCAAAAGACTAATAGTTTTAAAGAGGTTTTGCAGAAAGTGTCCTAAAGGTTTTAATAGAAAATAACAATTCTTACCTTTTGCTACCCTATAGGGTATTCTGGTGAATTGTGTCTCTGTTCAAAGATGCCTCCTAAAAGTTACAGAAAATATATTCATTGCCATAGCTTTTTTAACATTTTGCCTAACTTTCCCCATAGAAAAGTGACCTAAGTACCATCAAGGACTGTGTTTATTACAGTGCAGCGTCTTTGTAAAGAAAACTCACTCTTTGTAAGACAATCACATACTGTGTCATTTTCTGCTCTACTGAAATTTAAACAAAGGTCAAAATAGGATCAAAAATGATCTTTTTCAGTAGGTAATAGGGAAACCTGTAGAAAATACCTTCCCCTGTCACAGTCCACTGCCTAAACCCATCACTCCTCAGATCTAGTCTCTGCCATGCATCTTCCTTTCTCATCTGCTCCTCTTCTCCCATCTTACTCCTGAGAGAGAGCGATGCTGCCTGAGGGTTGGTCCCCAATAAGCTGGTCCCAGAGGAAGTCTTGTCTGCAGCTGGTATCCCTTCTCCTCTCCCCATGGGAAGGGATGCAGTCCCTGATTTCTCTTAGCTGGGGAACAAGCCAAGAGGACTCGCGTCTTCATTGCTATCCTCCTGGTACATTTTAACAAGCAGGTAGGGACTTAGGGGACCTCATGGCCATGAAAAGGGAGGTAATGTTTTAAAATGTGAAACAGAAGGGATCAGCCAGCAGCCAGATGTTGCTCCTCAAGCTTTTTGTGTGGAGGGCAAGGGCTGCAGCAACTGGTTCTCAGGTGGCTCCATCATGGACATGTGTCTGGGAGCTGGGTGCTGGAGCACTTGGAAATGGGAAGATTTCATCTGGGGAAAGAAGCATCCTTGGTGGTTAGGGACTGGCTGGGAGGGGTGGTGAGGAGCCCAAGGAAGCCTATTCCCTTGTCCGTTCATGTACAGCACTCAAAGGGTCACAAACCCTGCAGTCCATGTGGGAACAAGGACCAGAACATCAAAAAAACGGATGTTTGCTGGGGGAAACACAAGCACTGTGGCCACCCAGGAGCCTGAGCAGCTTACAAAGAGCTTTTCATGCTGCAGTTTGGGTCCTTTTAAGTGGCATGCTAAGATTTCCCTGTAGTTTCTCTGGGCCTAGCTGTAAAATGGGGGTGGAAATATTACATCTGCCCTTGCTTTGTCTGATTTGCCTAGTCAGACAGTGTCTGGCCCAGTGATAGTGGTGAACACCACTGAAATACAACTAATACCAAATTGTTTGCAAGACCACACTAGAGGAGTTGTAGAAGTTCGGGAATTCAGCAAACTAGAGTTTAAATCTGGGTCTGGCATCTGGGGGAGGGAGACTGTGACTCTGTGAGTGCTGCAGACTTCTCTATGCTAACACACAAATGACAAATATTAAAATAATAGGTGATGGTGTCACAGGGTCTGTCCATGTGAAAAATGCTTCTGGCAAGCTTGGTGTATTTAGTTTTGGGAACATACCCTCCATTTCTTCAGGCTCATGGAAGAACTGTTTTCTCCCCACCTGCTCTCACGCAAGGACATTCGAGCAGCAGGGTCTCCACAGGGCACCCTTTGGGGAGCAGAAGATCCCTGAGCCCATGGGAAGCAAGCATGTGGTGAGGATGTATATGGGCCACCGAGGCAGTGCTCAGTGGAGAGGACATTGAGTGAAATGCAGGAAACGATGGGAGAGGCAGGAGGAGAGGAGCCTCTTCCACAGCAAGGCTGATGCTGCCTTTAGGTGCATCACCATTAGTGCAAAGTGAGTCAGAGCAGACAGATTTGGAGACCTGATGGGCAAGCCAGAAGATTCTAAAGGGGAATTTTGGATACCTGCAGGGACTCTAGCCTAATCCCAAAGAATGCTCCAGGATGTCGAGAAAACTAAAGCAAAGAAATGCAAGGATGTGGATTTTTTCCCTTTCTCACGCTGCCTGAGTAAAGAGTGTATTTTGGATAAGAAACTAAGGTGAATCCTGGAAGCACAGACAGTGCTTCAGGGCCTTGAAAGGAAGGAGTCCAAGGAATGTTTGCACTTCTGTAGAGATTATTTCATGTCTTTTTTTTTATTTCATGGCCTATTTTATATGGGTATATGAGGAAGGGAAGCTCTTTAATATTGCCTGTGAGCAGCAAGGAGCAAAGGACACAGACAAGCCCATCCACATGCAACCCATGAATCCAAGGGCAATAAATTATTCAGCTGAAACTGAAGAAGGAGCTCATGAGAGTGACTTTCCCATTGACAGAGTGACCGTCCCTCTTCTACAGTTAAACTTGGGTCATAAAGACCAGCCTGGAGGTGGATTTTGGCTCTGGGTGGCCCCTTGTTCTGTGATAGGAGGAGCTCTTGAGGGTGAGAGTAGGTTGATGGATGAGGTGGTGTTGGATGCCCTGGACTCATGGCAGCGGAGAGGTTGTAGGAGAGGCTGGGATGAGGGACCCATCTCTGCCATCCCAGACCCATCACAGCCATGTGCAAAGAGTGGGGTGGTATTTTTTGGGACCTACCCACCTACTCTGTGTCAGCCGTGGACGTGTGCTCGCAGTACAAGACCAAAACACTAAATGGCAGCTGGGCTGTGGAGAGGGCACAAGGAGTGGAAAGGTCTCTCCCAACACAGTTAACCGTGTTATTAATTACCTGCAAGGAAGGAATTCAAAAGTGCAGACATAAGAGATCTCTAAGGTCTCCTCAGCTCTTGCAAAAACAGAGTTAAAAAGCACAGAACGTCCTTCTCAGGGCAGCTTCAGACATTTCTCTCTCTCCTGTTTAAAAAATTTCTATGTCAGCTTCTCAGCTGTACTTGCATATGGGGTACATATGGAGGAGATAAAAAAAAGCAATGACTGGCGCCAAACAGGGCCTGCTGCAGCTTTTAACAGTCCTCTCCACTTACCATTAAAATGCAGCTTTGCCCTGTGAAAATGCTGCTTTATTGCTGCAAAAATACTTCCCAGAGACACGACCCTTGGAGCACAGCAGGGAAACGTGCTGTGAAGCAGGAGGCTCCAGGGTGGCAGGAGCAGGGCTGAGAGCAGTGGCCAGGTCAGGCTGTCCCAGAGACATCCAGCTCTGCTGGCCTGTGTGGCAAGGGCTCAGCAATCTGGGGAGCTGCTGGGTGGATGAGTTGGGGTGGTCATGGGTGAAAGCAGCAGTAATGTGTCGTGTACCCTGCTCAGGCTGCCCTAATCGACAACTGGGGCCATAGGACCATGCCATGCCCCTCATCTATCCACCACATTGCCCCCTGCCATGCCTTCCCAGTTGGGTGTCTTTCCACCATCTTGTTTGGACATGAGTAAGGATGTCTCTCCAGCTTTGGTAGGCTGCCTTCAGTTGGGACCTGGATTTTTCCTCTTCTTGCAGAACTGGGCTCATTTCCATGCTCCCCAGCCCACGTGTATCAAAAGACCCAGGTTGTACATGCCTGTTTGCATCCCACCACCATGCCCCAGCCTGGGGTCCAGCTTGTCCTCCTGCTGTCCTGTATTTTTCATGACACTGCTCAGAGGGGTCAGCCCCAGTGGGGACTCCTCTCCCCATTGACCCTGACAGGGGGAGAAGTGGTGGCCAAGAACTGGAGGATGACATGCCAGTGGGGCCAAGGAAACCATTCCTTCAAGGGAATGCAGCACCTCTCATATGATGAAAGACTGAGGACCTGAGTCTGTCTGACCTGGAGAAAAAAAGATTGAGAGGAGGATCTCATCAATGCTTATAAATATCTAAAGGGCGGGGTGTCAAGAGGATGGAGCCAGACTCTTTTCAGCGCTGCCAGCTTGTCCTCCTGCTGTCCTGTATTTTTCATGACACTGCTCAGAGGGGTCAGCCCCAGTGGGGACTCCTCTCCCCATTGACCCTGACAGGGGGAGAAGTGGTGGCCAAGAACTGGAGGATGACATGCCAGTGGGGCCAAGGAAACCATTCCTTCAAGGGAATGCAGCACCTCTCATATGATGAAAGACTGAGGACCTGAGTCTGTCTGACCTGGAGAAAAAAAGATTGAGAGGAGGATCTCATCAATGCTTATAAATATCTAAAGGGCGGGGTGTCAAGAGGATGGAGCCAGACTCTTTTCAGCGCTGCCCAGAGACAGGACAAGGGGCAACAGGCACAAGATGGAACACAGGAAATTCCATCTCAACATGAGGAGGAACTTCTTTACTCTGAGGGTGGCAGAGCACTGGGACAGGCTGCCCAGAGAGCTGGTGAAGTCTCCTTCTCTGGAGACATTCAAAACCCGCCTGGATGTGTTCTTGTCCAACCTGCTCTAGGTGAGCCTGCTTTGTCAGGGGGGTTGGACTAGATGATCTCCAGAGGTCCCTTCCAACCCCTGTGGATTCTATAATTCTATGAAACCCATCCGGTTTCCGACGCCCGCGGTGGGCTGTGGCGCGGTTGCCGTCCCCGGGAAGTGGCCGGCAGTTCTCCTTTGAAGCCGCCTGCCCCCCATCTGCCTGCCAGCTGCCCTCCCCGCCGCGGCTGCCCGCAGAGGCCTCATGGGCGGGAGGCGGAGTGGGAGGGGATGCTGAGGTTCCGTGTTCAGTGGGATGGTAGGATGCCCGTGGCAGGGACGGGTGACGTGCCGCCTGTGCGAGGACGGGTGGTCGGGAGGATGGTTGTGAGCTGTGAGCTGTGGCCATGGCCATTTGGGCCTTCTTCCCTTCTTCCATAGCAGCTGGTGGTCACCCAGCAGCAGGCCAAAATCCATTTCTGATTAAGGCATGGTTGCACTTCAGCGGGATGCCAAATACTTGCACAGATGTACAGAGGACGTCTGGCTTGGAGCTGCATGAGGATGGTGTTGGGTATGGCATAAGCCTACATCCCTGTTTCAGAGGCACCCAAAAGCAAGACGGGAACAAGATTCAGGGCTTGCAGCGGGTTTCTTAACCCTTTCTGCTGTTGTTTGCCAAATCCCCTAGCAAATGAGGGCTCGTTTTTCAAGAGGTGTTTTCTTGCCTGCACTAACCACGCCTGTTCTCGTGAGCTGTACACATCTCCCACACCTGACAGCATCCCGGGCGTCTATGACGGCTGCATCCCTCTCTTAAAACGCAACAGGAGGCTGTGAAATGATCAGCTATCAAAGCTCCATCTTTTCGCTGCACCGCATCTGCCATCAATATCCATTTTAAGGCTTCTTGCATGACACTGCAGAGTTCTCTTCAATAAACAGAATGCAGAATAAATGGTAAATAGTGCACCACTGCTTCACCCTTTTTCATTCTTTTCTTGTCTTTTGTGTAGTTTCAGCATGTATATTTTTGCATTCCCTGTTTTGAAAATATACACCCGCACTTAGGCAGCAAACAGCCTATGCCACTGATACCTGCTCATATTATCTCTCCATGCACAAGTGTATTCTTCTTTTCCTGGAGCAACACATTGGTGAAGAGCTGAACTTTTTAGCAGTTATAGTCAGCTAAGACATATTTTTTATGAAGCTATTTCAAAAATGGAAAGAGAAACTAGAAGCCAGATTTCATTGGGAAAGCACTAGTTGTGAAGCATTACAAGCTGGTGGGATTGGTAAAAAAGTACGGATAGAAAATAATAAGCTACAGGAAAGCTTTTTTTTTTTCTTTGCCAGCATTGCTAAGTTTTCAGAATATTTTGCCTGCACTCAAAGTTACCCTCCTGGGCAAAAGAAAAAGATCCCCTTTTTTTCTAAAGAGTCTCTGGGAAACTGTGAGAAATCATATATTCTGTCATGCTGGCCATGCTGAAATTTCTGTGGCAACCACAGGCACAGACAGAGGTGAAAAATACTGGGTTGGAGTGGAAAGGAATGAGTGGCTGCTCTTGGGGCATAAGAATATAACACAGGTGTTAAAGTGCCCTCCACTGCCAACCCAAATAAAGGGTGGTCTGCTCTTAATTTTCCTCGGAGTTACAAGGGTGTAGTTTCCAACTACAATGAGATCTCTTTCCTTAAAACTTAGTTTAGGAATCAAGATTATTTTTTTAAACTGAAAAATTAACAAGTCCAAGGATTTCTGGACTCATGTGCTTTGGCAAATAAGGTTGATTGTAATGGCATTAGCACCGAGTGGACAAATGGGACTAATTTGCAGTATAGTGGATTCCAGATACGTAAAAAAATTGCTGGTGATAAAGATTTATGAATACCGTGTTCATGCTGATGAAGTGCCTGGTTGTTGCTACTTACAATTTAATACTAGTTCCCCTTGGATTTTTTGTTTTCATCCTGTGGCCTTTGTGGGGGGCAGGAAAAGAAGGGGAAGAGAGCAAAGGGATTTAGAGGATGTGAGCGGGGTCAGGCTCCGCACGCGCTAAAGAAACAACAAATTGTTTGAGGTCACAGACATCATTAAGTCACGCTCGAAATGTCCAGTACTTTTGTCCCAGCTGCTATCATCAAGCAGATGTTTGTTTGTTTATTAAGTGTGGAGATAAAGCCGAGCTGGCGTGCTGAGGACCGTCACTTGCTGATGCAGCCTGCCCGGGGCACCGTGCCAGCAGGAGATGTTTTCGACCTTGGACACTGTGCTCTCCTCCCAGGCAAGCTGCAGTGCATGGAGAGGTGCTCGGGAAGGGGTGGGCTGAGACCTGGAGGGTGGTGGGGATGCCCTGATTCTGCTCCCTCCTGCTGCCTCCAAGGACAAGAAGGAAATGGCATGGTGATTCCTGGCCATTGCCTCCTAAAGCAAAGTGTGACTTCTGCTGCCAGACCTTCAGTGGGGTATCCAGTTGGTCCAACGAGGGAAACTGGCAGGAAGAGAATAGCCTGTCATGGCACATCCATGTCTCTACAGGACATGTGGGCTTTTCTTCTCCCATGCAGGAGCTCCCTGTGCAGGAGCAGGACAGAGCAGCTCTCGGACAGGCCTGGGCAGTGCCAAGCTCCCCATAAAGCCCTCTGATTTCAGAGAGAATTTGCATCAAAATGTTTTTAAGCACTTGAGACTTTGGGTTTTTTCGTATGCTGAAGTGGCAGTACTCTGGGGAAGGTTTGGTGGGTTCTCGGCTCCTGTAAACACATTTCCATCAGTAGCTGATATTGGGAAATGGTTATGGCGGGCTGTTGCTTCAAGCAGTGTCATAGACCTGGTGGGAACAAAACACCTCCCTGGGCCACTCTGTGCCCAGAAACTCTTGTTTTGCATTGTTAGATGTGATGCTGAGGTGTTTAGGGGGAATTTCTGTGGCTCTTGAAATATTCTGACCTTTAAGGTGGCCTTGTTCCTGTATCAATGACTAATATTCTTCAGGTGTCTTATCTGACTGCTTTTTTTTTTTTAAATAATAATACTTTGGACCTGGTGTAAAGTAGCAATTCCGAATTGACAATATTTCTCTAGGCTTATCAAAATACACAGAAAAAAAACAAACCCAAGAAATATCAGAAAAAGAATCAGCTGGGCAACTAAAGTTCTATTACTCCATGTAATGCTCCCTTGAAATGTGGATTTGCAGTTTCATATTGTACCATAAACAGCAGATAGCTTCTGTGCCCTTCTAAAGGCTAATTCACTTGTGTAACTTCGCGTTGCATGCCTTGTGTTCAGCCTTTATAAAAAACCTGATGTGATCTTAATCATTTTCTGCCTCCTGCATTTCTTGCTTTTCTTCTTGCTTATTTTTCACACTTGGAGATTCTTGGCATTACTTATTTGGGATGTTACATAAAAGACTTGAACAACTGTAGCAGTTATTTAAGCATCAACCCTGGCAAAATGAATGTAGCATCATCATTTATTTTTAATAAAAGGTGATTTCCCTGCTTCAGAGACCAGAAGGTTCTCATGTAGCATTTCACCATTTCACTGTTTCCTCTGGTGAAATAAAGCCCAGGAGGAAAGAAACCAGCAAAGGAGACAAAGAGAAAGACGAAGACAGAAAGAGCCAGTGTCTTTCTTTTCCATTTAACTGTAGACACCTTCTACCACCACACCTGCTCCATGGCTTCAATGTTTGATGAGCTGATTTGGTAAATCTGTACAGTTAGGCTTATTTAAATATTTTGAGGCTACATGTGTAAGGTGTAGGGCTGGATTCATCCTATACCTGGAGCATCAGAAGTAAACAGGTAGCTGACAAATTTCCCTAGTCTTTCAAAATTGGGCATTTCTAGAGAGTGGTTCCCATGTTAGGTGGGCCATATCTCCATCTTTTTTAAATAGACTAAAGCCAGTTTTGGAAAATGTTGTTCCAAAACAATCTGTCTTTATTGAATATTCAGGCAACCCAGGAAATCCAGGCAATCCAAGTCACTCTCCCAAAAGGAATCAGCTGGAGAAAATGTTTCTGCCCTGTGCCTAGCAAGAAAGATTTGAAGACTGTTTAGAAAAGCATCTTCAAATTGCATTGCAAGCGTGTCTCGTACCAAGGAAGATGATGGCGAGTGCTCAGCAAGATTGGCCGTTGCCAATAGGTAATGTGTTTCCATCAAGATCAACAGGAGCTGGCAAGGCAATGCTTTCAAAGATTCTGCTAAGTAGAAGCTCCATTTCCCAAGCTGGCCATTAAACGCTCAAGAATCTAAATGTCCCTGAAAATCCCATTCCTCAGGAGTTAAGTTGCTTTTCAAAAGGGTATTTGGGACCCTAAGTCATTTTCCTGAATGCCTTTTTGAAAAATGTTGCTGCAGGTCCTCTTAGATGCTGTTTGTGACCACAGTATGTTGGGGAGGGGTTGTGATATCCAAGAAAATTTGATTATCAATTTTTTGAACATGTTCTTTGGCAGATCAAGTGCAAAGAGTAATTTTATTTAGCTTGAAGTATCTGGTAAACATAAAGAGAAAAAGGGCTCTGTAGTTGGACAGGTCTTATCTCAGTATCTTTATTTACATTTTCAAAGAACATTGACGCAATCGAGCTACCAAAAGAACTGCTTTCCATCAGCCTGGGAACAGAAACAAATTAGTCTTTAATAGTGTTGTGTGAAAACTATGGCAAATGTTATGTAAAACTGTGCAAACAGAATGTTTGTGTTCTAGTTCCAGGTCATTTAGTGGGCAAAAAGAGAGACATTTTGTGTGAAATAGCCATGAAACGGTTTGCTATTATATAAGGAGAGGAACTGCTAGATCAAACTAATGGTGACATGCCGAGAACCAGATGCTTCAAAGCAAAATGCAAGACATCCCAGTGTGGATAATTATGAAATAGTCTGACCATAGGGGAAATTTCTGCATAAACGACTTTAGTCCTAAAAGGCAACGTGTTTATATTGCTTCTGAAAAGGTTTTAGCTTGATTTCCCACAGACACTGGGCTTATGCAACCAGTGCGCTGCCTGGCTGTGCAAATCTCCCACTCCCTCCCTGTCTGTCTGCTCTCCTGCCTCCAGCAACCTCTGAACACATCCGATCTCTGGAGCAGAGGAGAGGGGGTCTTGCAAATAGTTAAGTTCCTACAGGTTTCATGAATGCAAGCTGCTCCCCAGCGAGGAGAGACGGGTAATCGTGCCAGCTCAGGGTGAGCTTACACCTCATTAGAAACCAGAGAAACCACACAGGAGAGCATCTTATAAGTGCTCCAACTGTGGGAAAAGCTTCAGCAGTGGCTCTCCATCAACTTGAGATGCAAATCCTTGGTAGCCACTGGCACTAATGGCACTATCTCTTTTTCCTATTGATTATAACTTTGGATATCCTCAGGATCTAATATAAATGCTTAATTCTGTGTGACTGAACGTGTTCTTAGCTTTAAAAACATCCAGGGGCAATGAGTGTTAGTTGAATAACGTGCAGATAGGACATTTCCTTTTGGTACCAGAAAGCTACAGATTTTGTTATAGCTTTTCCCATAAAGCAGCTGGGTTTAATTAGTGCATGATGCTCTTTATGGGCCAGCAGGCTAATTTGTAAATTAATTAGAAGTAAGTTGAAGGCAGTCTCTCCCTCCCTTGGGAACACTAGAATTAATTGATTCAAGGTGCTGAAACCTCGCCTCTTTGCCACACTGGGCTGTTTGACCCTTCTCTGGAGTCAAAAACATTTTAGAAGACTTATATTATCCCTCTTCTCAGACCAGGACAAGACCACCCCATGGCACCCAACTTTTTCACACTGAGCTGCTGCAGAGTCCTCAGGATGGAGACACAGTGTCTTCAAAGCCTGGCCACCTTCCCAAGGACCTGGCCCACAGTGAGCTGCCCCATGCCAATCCATTTCCCCTGCGCTGCCCAATGCCATGTCTTGTCCTGCTTCTTCACAACCTTCACAGCAGCATGAATTAAATGAAGCCTCCTAGGAGAAGGTCTGTGGTCCTTGCCATAGTGCTCACATTGGCTTGGATGGTGTTTAGATGTTGAACAAAAGTTACAATAGGAAGTTCTAAGGTGCAAAAGAGTGTCCCCTAAACTAGGAGGAGATACGCGTATGTGTTTCCCACAAAATTCAGCAGCTGGTATAACATTGCTAATGGGGAAATTTATTCATAGATATTTCAATTGCAAATGCACACCTTACTCTACTTTCATTGATGTTTGTGCAAGGACCATATTGTTCCTAGGAGCAGTATTGGGAAGGCATTTTGACACACCCACCTGTGGGTTGCTTGCTCCTAAAATAAAATAAGTAAAATAAAATCAATCTATATTTCACTTAGAAGCCCAGATGATTTATAAGACGAACGAAGCTGTCAGGGACAGTCAGGGCTGGCAAACAATATGTCATGTCTCAGACGGTGGATTACACAGTTCAACTGCTTGACTGCAAACCTCAAGTATGCAGGAAAACAGAGTGCTGGAGTCTGTTTCAGCAAGACGTTAATTGAACAAGTTCAGAAATTCACACTCTATATACATTTCTCCCCACAATGAGCTGAGCCATGTGTTCATTCAATTTCCTTGGAGATATGGCTTTTATTCACACAGAAAAAGAGGCGCTGAAAGGACGTGGAGGCCCGGTGGCCTGAGAGAAGAGGAGCATCAAGACCCTGCAGGTCTGAAGGGACAGAGACCCTGGTAACTCCAAAGGACTGATGGTTGTTCCTAGCAGTTTCTTTTCAAAAAGAGGATCTGGAGAACTTTGCTTGGATTTTTTGGTGAAGTTGCTAAGTGTTGTGTTTTTGACAGAACCATAGAATTGTCTCGGTTGGAAGGGACCTTTAAGATCATCTAGTCCAACCATCAACCTAACTCTGACAAAAACAAAAAAACACACCTCTAAACCATGTCACTAAGCACTATGTCAACCCGTCTTTTGAACACCTCCAGGGATGGTGCCTCAATCACCTCCCTGGGCAGCCCATTCCAACACTTAATAAACCTTTCAGTGTAAAAATTTTTCCTAATATCCAATCTGAACCTCCCCTGGCACAACTTGAGGCCGTTTCCTCTTGTCCTGCCACCTGTGACATGGGAGAAGAGATCAGCCCTTGCCTCTCTACAGCCTCCCTTCAGGTAGTTGTAGACAGTGATAAGGTCTGCCCTCAGCCATCTTTTCTCTAGGCTGAATAACCCCAGCTCCCTCAGCCTCTCCTCTATTATATCCCTCTATTTTGATGTAATGTTGTGCTTCTGTGAGCAGCCACATCAGCATGTTATTTTCTATATCTTTTCATTGGACCTTAGATATTTATGCCCTTGTGTGCAATATACTTTACAGTCCGGTCTTCTCTTCCATGTCTGCCACGCATCCTTCACCCTCATTTTCACACTCCTACATAATCCACCAGAAGGGCAATTTTTTTGGCACTTGAGAGGGGTGTTAACAAGGATCAGATGCTGCCATCGCTTACGAAATAGCTAGATTTCCTTCACCAGTTGTGGTACGCGCCAGTGAAAAAATACCCATAGGTGTGGACCTTACAGCAAAGTTCTTGTATTTAGCAGGTGAAAAGTCAACACCTGACCCGTGGCGAGATTTGCTCATGGAAAACCCCTGGAAGCTGTTTTTAGCAGTGGGGCATTAGTCACCCTTGGAAGGCTGGTAGCTGCTGGGTGCCTCTGGCTTGCAGCGTGCCGTGCTGGGGATTGCTTTGGAGGCTGCACAGCGTCAACAGCGGCTCCCACTTTGCCTCAGGTGTTGAGTTTAAGCGCACGGTTCCCGCTTATTTTAGGAAAACATGACCTCACGTTCCAGGCAGCTTTCTCTCCAGCCAGAAGACGTGCGCTGTGGTCTTTCCCTGCACTGGGGGTCCGGGAAGGGTAATGCCCTGCATCTGGGAGGAGTGTGCCATGGGATTTCCCCCCCCACCCCAATCCGTCTGGGGACCTGGGGCATTGGGGAGACAGTCCAAGGGGGGACCAAGGGCTGAAAAAAGGACGTTTTCTGTGTCAGATGGAGATCAGGCAAAGAGGAAACAGGGGAGCAGTGAGGTTATGGACCGAGGTCGGAGGAGTGGAATCTATCAGAGCATCCAAAGCGGTAGATTAAGTCATGCTGCACTAAGGCATGCACTAAGGAGCTCCTTAAAAAAATTTAAAAAGGGAAAATGCAGGTGATTAAACAATGAGTTAGTTTGATGGACTGGAAAGCTGGGTTGCTCGCAGGGATACCACCTTGGAGCAATGACTCTTCTTGTGAAGAAGGAGGTTCACCCGTCCCCTCCAATCTCCAGCTCGCCCCTGATCTCCAGCAGGCATGGCTGTGTGGGCACGGGGATGCACTTTGGCAGGAACCAGTGGAGTCTCAGCCAGGTCCCTTGTCCCAGACCAGCCAGCCCTTTCCTTCCTCTTTGGCTCAGACAGGGATTTACAGAGAATAAAGGCTGCTGATACACAGTGTCACTGCTTCACAAGGAAATGTCTTGAAATAATACATACTTACAGCTTTTAACAATGTCTTCATCGTACGAGAGTCTAAGAGCGTTGTGGACCTTGAATTGGATAGACAAAGCTGGGAACACTTTTTCTGCTGCACAGTACACTTAGAGGCAGTTCTGTGGGCAACCAGGAGGATTTGGAAATTCAATTTATTTGCTAGATATGACCAAAAGGTGCAAATATGGAAGTGTTGGGAAAGACACGGCATTTCATTTTGACATCTTCGCTTGAAACACTGTGATGTTTTGCTTGGAGAATTTCCAGGGCCACGGTACCTTTCATTCAAAGTACCCAGAAAAATAAAACATGAAAGTAAAACAGAAAAAAAAAACAAGCTGAACAGAAACTCTTGTTTGATACAAGGCTGTCGGGAGAGGAAAAGTGGTCTTTTCAGCTGCTTGATTATTCCTTCAGTTCTATGGCTAAGGCTCTCCTGAGTCGCTCCAATGGCACAACGGGGTCTTAAATATTGCCAGGGGATCCTCCTGGCACAGGGAAACCCCTGGGTGGCCCAAGGCCAAAGAGGTTGCTTAAGAGAGGCTACAGTTGTGTTTAGACCAGGCACAGCTCTCTGTGCAGGGCCAAAAGCACGTGGGAAGGCACAATGCAGCTGAGAAACTCTCTCCTCTGTTTCCATTTTGTGGCTTCTGCAATAACCTTCCAAGGGAACCTTATAAACCCCTAAGTAGTGGGTTTTTTAAAACACTGCCTTTATGGTAATAGTTTAGTGCTGCCTCCTTTGTTACGGTGTTAATGGTGCCCTCCTCATAAGTCTACTAATAAAAGAAACTTAAACCTCAACGTGAAAGTCCTTGTAAAATTACAAATCAAGCACATTTGTGCTGTTTCGCCCCGATACGCAAGACACTGGAGCAACTCTGCATCAGAGGTAAAACCAAGGAGCTTACACGTCAGCTGCAACGCCTGGAACTATGCATTCAGGGTCACCTCCTCTGCGTACGAGGCAGAGCTGGAAAGGAGTATTTTACACAGCAAAAGGTCTCTTAAACAGGAGGGGAAGGGATGGGTTGGGGAAACTTCACACAAATTTAGAATAATAGAGAATACTACATCTGGAATCTGGATAGAGTGATTCATAACTTGTATTTCACGCTTTGATCGTCTCTTCAGTATAACTTTTGAATCGACCTGTGGAATATATTAATATAGAATTTATTTCCCTGCAAGTGAATTCTCCAGGCTTGTTCACAGGTCTATGGAAAATTCTCCTTTCAGTTACACTCTTTAATTCTATATATTGCCATAAATAAAATAGGAAAAGAGGGATGTGTCTGATTTTCCCAAGTTGGTCAGGGTATCACCCTGTGTACTGACAGGCAGCCCAGTCCTCAGAGCACTAGACTACTGTTAGACTTCATAAGCAGGTGATGAGCACATGTAGATAACAGTAGAGTCTGGGTGTTTTTGGAGAAAGTCTTTCCTATCATTTCTGTGAGCGATTACTTATTGGGGAAGTAAATGAAAGAAAAAAAGCCAACACAGAAATGAGTGGGAAGTGTAGACTGATTTCTGGAGAAAAGTGCAGTGGAAAAGACAGGAAGGCTGAATTTAGACAGACCTAAAAATATATAAAAATTAAGCCAGCTATTCCTTTCCTATTGCCAAGACACTCTGCTTTTATAAATAGAAAGAGTGAGGGTCTCTGTAACCTCACTGAGTCATGAAGAGGTGATGGTTTGGCTCACCTAATCTTGCCTCTGTGTGCTTTTCTGCAAAAGCGAGGACTGTCCCCTATGAACGCTGTGGGTGTCAACTCCTGCTTAGCCACTGAGTGCTCACTCTCAGAAAATATGAAGTCTTAAGATAGCTTTTTAAGACAGACAGGATCGTGCTGTGGAGATTCTTTGAGTTTCTGAGGGCTTGCATGTTTCTGTATGGTGTCCACTTGGGAGCAGACAAAAGGAGGGTGGTCTCAGCTTTTGTAGCCATGGATGGGAGGTAGGTTTTGACCCCTCTTCATTTGCAGCATCTCAGATGATTCCAAACCTTCAGGAAAACTTAAAGAAGGTGTGCTCATGCTGGTGTTCTGAGATGGTGGGGCCTCAGCGTTGTATCAAGCCCTTCGTTGTGCATCATGCAGATGTGGCAGCCCTGGGGACTGGCTGTTTTATGTGTTTGGGTATGATGAGGCATACATTCCCAAGGAACAGACAGGCAAAGGCAGTTGGCCACTTGGAGCTGTCTTGAGGGCAAAATCCAACCCACCAGCCCTCATTTGAGCCATCCTGGTGAAGCTGGCATGCAGCCATGGGCCTGTTGCCTCACTGAGACAGAAAGGATATTCCCATCTGGACCATGAAATGAGCTCCTGGAGGCAGAATCCCCTTCCCACACGTATTACGCTTTTCTTAGGGTGGCAAAAGGAAGTCGAAAGTTTTCCAAGATGTGACAAAGCTTAAAAAATTAAATTATTTTCATAGCTGGAGAAAGGCAGAAAAAGTAATCTTAAGAGACCTCGGATGGTTCTGTATTTTTGTTGCCAGTGGTCCCAGGATGAAGGCAGGATACGTGTACATGACCATCTGGTTTCTACCACAGGATAGGATACAGCAGGGCCGACGGGTTTCTACCGGGAGGGTTAGATTCTGTTAAGGCAGCATTTTCTCATGGAAAATATTTTCTGTTGGAACATTTTTGGCTAACTTTCCGCCAAGGCTGAAAGGCTCTGACAGCAATGCTCCAGTTACTTCATCCATTAAAAGCACAAGAGGCTCTGGAGGGGGCTAAAGGCACAGCCCTCTACCTCTCCGAGGTGATGCTGAACATTGGGCTGCCCTGTTTGTAGCTCAGGCCGTCCCCAAAACCCTGTGGTGGTGAAAGCCTTGGGGGCTTGCCTGCAGCATGGCATGACACCGGGCTGAGTGGAGACCTCTGAGTCTGTGCACCCAGGGCTCCCTCCCCACAGGCGAGCCGGCCGTATTATGACTTTCAGCCATATTTTAATCCGATTGATGGAGTGGCCGGAGATGCTGATGGGATTAGAGCTCAGCAGGATGACGAAGCAGGCAGGATTTGCCCTCGCACCGATCCCTGCAGCACATCAAAGGGGAAGGGCTGCTCCTGATTTACGAGCCGTAAGAGCCCCCGCGTTGAGGTGGAGCATTTCCTCCAAGACACGGGTCCAACCCAAACACATCTCTCAGCCTGCAGCCAGAGCTTGATCTGACTTTTTATTTTTTGACCGTGCCCAGTGCCATGTGCGTGGTCTCGTCCATTGGGAAATCACCCGGGGGGGGACTCAGAGGCACTGTGGGGCTGGTGGGATCTCGGCCCCACGTCCAACGAGGCGATCTGCTGGGCGGCAGCGCTGCAGGCACCTCGTTTCTCTCCACTGATCAGATGACAACTGCAGTAATTGCTCTCAGGGCCGGCCGGCTCAGAGGGGATTAGGGGCTGGGGTCCATTGCGGGTGTAAATCACCCGGTGCTCACTGGCAGCAGCGAAGCAAGGTGGATTTGCACCAGCTATGGATTTCTTTCATTGCACTTAAATAAACTCCTTTTTTCTTGTTCCCCATGTGAAAAAAAAAAAAAAAAAAAAGAAAATTAACGTAAACCATTTCTACACCTCCTGATCACTTTGTTTACAGGAAAGGTGTTTCCCTGTACTTGGCACTGGTGAGGCTCCACCTCAAGTACTGTGTCCAGTTTTGGGCCCTCTACCATAAAAAAGACATCAAGGTGCTGGAGCGGGTCCAGAGAAGGGCAACAAAGATGGTGGGGGGGTTGGAGAGTAAGTCTTATGAGGAGAGGCTGAGGGAGCTGGGGTTGTTCAGCCTGGAGAAGAGGAGGCTGAGGGGAGACCTTATTGCTCTCTACAGCTACCTGAAAGGAGGCTGGAGAGAGGTGTGGGTCGGTCTCTTCTCCCAAGTCACAGGCAACAGGACGAGAGGAAATGGCCTCAAGTTACGCCAGGGGAGGTTCAGGCTGGATATTAGGAAAAATTTTTTCACTGAAAGGGTTGTCAGACATTGGAATGGGCTGCCCAGGGAGGTGGTTGAGGCACCATCCCTGGAGGTGTTCAAAAGACGGGTTGATATAGTGCTGGGAGGTATGGTTTAGTGATGGTGTTGCTTCTTGTTTGTTGTGCGGGTGTCTATTTTTGTCAGTTAGGTTGACGGTTGGACAAGATGATCTTTAAGGTCCCTTCCAACCTAGAAGATTCTGTGAATGTTCCAGCCCGAAGTACCGGCACCGTTAATAGAGTAAATTGCAAGTGCAACGCAGCCGTTATCCCAACGGCTGTCACAAGGATGGAGAGCACTCCCTCTTGAGTGAGACCTGGACTTTAAGCCCTGAAAGAGCAGCTTGACACCCTGTGACCTGCCTGGTAATGTTCCTAATCCACCGTTTTAAAATACAAGTTCCCGAGTGGGGCGAAGGGGCGGCAGGGGGAGGACAGTTTGTGCAGCAGGGAGGATCTCACAGCCTCGGGCTGCGCTGGCGGGAAGCGGATGAAGGTGCTCACAGGCTAAGTGGATTAAGCCCAGGGAACATCAGTTCAAAAACAGGAGCTGCAGCCTGACATAAAGATCTCGGGAAGCCAGAGGATTCGCCAGTGACTGGTGCCAGGCCCTTGGAGGAAGGGAGGGAGGGTCTGGTCTCACCGGTGTTTCCTGTGCTGGCTGTGGACATTGGCCTGGAGATGCCCGCAGCATCCTCCTCCTCCTCCTCAGGGTATGGCTCTGCTTGGCTCAGAGCCCTGCAGCTTACACGCGTCCCTGCAAGATGCAGCTGGTGCAGCAAAACCAAAGCAGGGTCCTCCAGGGATAGCTTTGAGGGCAGGGTGCTCCCTGCCTGCCCCTCACCCTGCCCTTGTTTAAGCCCACCAAGTGTCCAGGGGTTGGGCATGGGCTGGTCTGTGTGTCTGGAGAGGGACCTCCAGCAATGCCTGACACTAAACCCTCCTCCAGAGCAATGTCACAACCTGGACTTAAAAATAAGATTGAAAGACAATAATTCAGATATTAAAAAAAAAAAAAAAAAGTTAATAAAATGATCATTAGAATAAGGGAGAGATAAAAATGGGATTTTAGAATAGAAGTGAAATAATAAGAATTAACATTCTGTCCTGGTGCCTCCCCAAACTTTTTATTCCTTCTTTTGTTGATGCAGAGATTGATGTTCTTCAGGGTAGCGTCTGGTTTTAGCTTGTGTCTTGTTCATTGAAAGAGCTTCTCCAGGGCTTTACCAATCACAGCAATACCCAAGCCAATGACAGTTCTTACTCCTCTATAATGTTTGGCATTTTCTGAATGTTTCTAATGCACTTTGCCCCATTTGTTTTCTTCACTTATACTGGTATTAAGCTTGTCTTTAAAAAGTAGTTGTAATCTGAACCATATGTTGATCGCATGTTTGCTGACCCAAAAGCAGCTGAATGGACTTTTTAGCAAATATTAAAAAAATACTGCCCTTTGATGAAGTTTTAAAGGTGTTAATAATTTAAAGTTTGAAGCTAGTAAGTAAGGAAGATACACAAATTAAAGCACGATGGGAGGGACAGGGACTCTTTCAAACTCTTAATCTTATTATGACAATAGGCATAACTTGCTTTATTTTTTTTTTTCCCCCTAGATTTAATCATGCAAATGAAGCCTTGTTAGGTTTCTCATGTGTAGTGTCTGTGGTATAAGGTGGCAGCTATGATCTCACATCTGTCTTTCAGCCCCCGGGAAAGGTTTGCTTTTTCTTTTTGTCTTAACGCTGCAGGAGTTAACAGCTTAGGTGATGGAAACAGGTCTGAAAGTCTCCAGGAAGATAAAGACTTGAGAAGACAGGTTTAAGCTAAATAATAAAGCAGGTTTCATCAGCCTTCTTGGAAACAACCTGACCAGAGACTTGTGATCCGTTTCTAAATTTGGCCTCTGCATTTTCCGTGTGCAGGAAGTGATGAAAACGGCGGCAGTAATCCCCGGTGAATTCGGGCACGCACATCAGGGGCTGAATGCCTTTGTTTGTTATAGGTCCGAGGTATGTCGGGTGTTGTAAACATGACTCATGACAAGTTTAATTAAGACAACAAACATGGGAAATGTAGCAGAAGGTCACGCATCTTTCTCCACAGTTTTGGCAACTGAAGACTTTTCTGAGAGATTTGAATGTGCTGCACTAATGCAAATGTAAATACAGTTTTTTATATTGATTTTTCTCTTTCCCCAAATTATTTTTACCATTTTTGGATGGTGCTACAATAGTCTGAATAGAAAAAAATGTGACCTAATGCATGAGCACATTAACTTGTGGCAAGCCAAACTGCAACTGATGAAAATAAAAGATGATATGAACATATGACAAAACTCCTACAGTCAATTTGGTCCTGCCCCAACAATGACAAATTTACTCCTGGATGAATCAGGCTGAATGTATCAGACGCTCAAATACCCACCTGTCAATGCAGAACCTGCTTGTTTCTCAGACTTCCAAATGAATATTTTGTGTTCGAATGAGCACACTCGCTGATGGAGCCATTTGTTCCAGACTCATTACCTGAGCTTCGCCTCTGCAGATGTCATATGGAGCCTCAGCTTTTGCTTCAGACAAGTTTCTTCCTAAGCCAGCTTATATGGTAAACAAAAGAGTTCTTGTGAATTGATAGCTATAGGCACAGTGTGGTACCACCTCTGCAGAGTGGACAACAAAGTCAGGTGGTGGGCAGTGATTTAATGTTTTGTTCATGGCGGGAGCTTCTGGGAGCTTCCCACACATGTGGAAATCTCATTGGTGCGAAGTCACAGCATCGTGCTTAATACCTTACAAATGACATAGCAGGGTATGCTTGGGATGAACTCCACCTCTTTTAACATTGGCCACCTGAAATCCAAGGATCCCACTAAGGTAGTCAGCTGGGCTCCTTCTATAGTCAGCTGAGAAAGTGGTAGGGAGGAATATCCGAGAGGAATCGCTCCCATCCTGAGCTACATGTCTGCAGTAGATGTGACGACTCCATGGGTGCCTATTTCCCAACACTGAAGCCAGACAAGGGAGCCCTGGTGATTAGCTGAGACTGCCGACCTAACTTTCAGATGGCTAAAATTAAATTAAATGAATCCCAGCCTCAGAGAGAGGAGTGCTTGTGCCAAAACACTCCTTCACATGCAGGTCTTGTAAAAGCACGCTTCTTCAAGACTTTAGACAAGTTAATACAGAATATTTGAAAAGTCTATTATCAAATAAAATCCTCTTGAGGGTTTTGAAGTCCAAGAAGAGCAGATTTGTACTGGTGTGGGCAAAACCCCCTAGCATGTGAAATTGATTAGCTGGGAAGGAGCTTTTCAAAATATAAGGTTTTTAGGTTAATGCAGCCTCTCAATTTTCTCTAGAACTTGTGCTCTTAAATCCTTCAGAAGCATTTGAAAACTCCCTATCCAAATTAAAAATAAGAATTAAATTTATGTAACTGGGAAAGTGAAATTTGGATTCTGAAGAGAGTTTAAGTCACAGGACTTGCAGAGCCTATCCCAGGTTTCAAAAGTATTTCAAAATGCATCTAGATGAGAATTTCCAAGTTCACAAATAATGCCAGTATGTCTTGGAAAATCTGCCCCTTAATTTCCATCCTTTCTTATTCCCTTTAACTCAAAGCAGCAAAACCACCAAGTAGTTACAATTTCAGATTGTCTGCTGGCCTCTGTGATTAAAACATCCCATTCGCATAAAGCAAATGTGTGTGACAGTTTTCAATTGTTTGCTATCTAAAATGAAAGTTTTGCATCATTCTGGTTATGTATATGAATAGATTTATCAGATGATTTTTCATTAAGTCACCACACTATTTTATTTTATTTTATTTATGCACCTTACTAATAATTATGAAACTAGATCAGTCTGATTTTCTCATTAAGAGATTTTGTCATGCAACCCCAGAACTCATATTAAGCGTGTTTACAGACCAGAAACACATGCACATGGCCAGTGTGAACTTCTGGAGAAACTAATGATGGGCAATTTTACCACCAGATTCCTCAAAAGCCTCTGTGCTCTGGTTTTCAGGGAAGAATCTGGAAATCCCAGTTATTAGCAGGGACAGAGAAACATTGCAAACATGGAAAATGAAACCCCATGCTGTTGTGCAAAACTGCTGTAAATGCATAAAGGCTACAAAACGCAAGGCCCTTCCTCCAGGAGCGGCACAGGCGGCTGCGCCGCAAGTGGGAATGTCCCCAGCCATTGCAAAATGACAGTACATTGCAGTAATATCCTCCAGTCGCCTCTGTTGCAAGCTGCTGTGTTTGGGAGCACTACAGTGGGATTAAACAACATCCTCGAGCAGATTAACCAAGGTTTAGCCGCAGCCCTCTGCAGGTCCCTTGGCTTAATTGGTGGCAGTGGGATATTATCATGGAATCAGAGAATATTTTGGGTTGGAAGGGACCTTAAAGATCATCTAGTTCACACCTCCCTGCCATGGGCAGGGACATCTCCCACTAGAGCAGGTTGCTCAAAGCCCCATCCAGGCTGGTCTTGAACACTTCCAGGGATGGGGCATCCACAGCTTCTCTGGGCAACCTGTTCCAGTGTCTCACCACCCTCACACTAAAGAATTTCTTCCTAAGATCTAATCTAAATCCCCCCTCTTTCAGTTTAAAACCATTACCCCTTGTCCTGTTGCTCCACTCCCTGATAAAGAGCTCCTCCCCATCTCTCCTGTAGGCCCCCTCTAGGTACTGGAAGGCCATTATAAGGTCTCCCATGAGCCTTCTCTTCTCCAGGCTGAACAGCCCAAACTCTCTCAGCCAGTCTTCACAGGAGAAGTGCTCCAGCCCTCTGATCACCTTCATGGCCCTCTGCTGGACTCGTTCCAACAGGTCCGTGTCCTTCTTGTGTTGAGGACTCCAGAGCTGGACACAATATTCCAGGTAGGATCTCACCAGAGGGGGACTGGAGGATTGCATGACATCCGTGCACTATGGCTGCATGGCAGCAGCAGCTCTCACCAGCCAGGCTTTGCTCCCCAACTGCATGGTGTTCAGCATGAATGTTTCAGTATGAAAGAAGAATTGTGGACCTGGACCATTTTGTCAAAGACCCTGATCTCTTGCTGGCTTGGGTTGCCCTGTAGGGAACTCACCAGCATCCTGTCCAGGCAGCCTGGCTGTCCCAATTGAACTCATTAGCATTGACTCATTAGTCTAACGGCTATCAATTTGAATGTTCTATGAATTCCTCTCAAGATCATTTATACCCCAAGAGCTAAAGGGCTGATGAGTACTGTGAAGGGGGAAGTATCATGTTTTACTACCAGATTTGAGAAAAGCCCAGTTCATAGCCCTTCTGGGACTGTACTGGCTTCTGAAATATATTTTCTCTTGAGATCTGAACCAAGGATGCAAGTCAGAATGACACGACTTTTGTGAAATCTGCATTTGCAAGGGACAGAAGGGGGAAATCTGTATAACCACAAAAAAATAGTTCAAATACCAAGGCAAGAATGCACAAGTAGAATTTGTTTTCACTCCTTAATTTTTCAATGTGACTGTGTTGGTTTTTAGGTTTGGTTTTGTTTTTTTTTTTCAGTGGGGAGAACTTTTAAGGATAAGAAGGATCTCTGGATGATTGGGGGTTGGACTAGATGATCTCCAGAGGTCCCTTCCAACCCCATATCATTCTGTGATTCTATGATCAGAATGAGCAGGTCCCACATAAGAATAGTGGCACCAGTAGCTCTGATCAGGTTGGTTTGCTCTCCTGTGCATTTTATTCAATGTGGAATGTTGATAACTAATGAATAAAGGACTCTGAGGCTTGCACTGAGTCAGCTCAGGCAAAACCTCCCTTTTAGATAAGGAAATTTTACCTGAGTAAGAGTTCAATATAGACTGTAAAATCTGGTCGTGAAATCCTCAGCTAAGCCGATAAGGAACCAAAATCCTTCAGACAGACAAGTAAAATAGGATTTCCAACCTCCATAGTTATTCACATCCAACTAATGAGCTCTGGCATCTGTGGCACAATTGTTAAAGGAGTATTGATCTCCTGCAAAATTTGGTGTGTAATAGTGATTCACAGACACAGAGGGGATATCAAATCCTCCTCCCTTGTTATTTCCCAGTGGGATGATCAGTTGGGGAATGCTGGAAATGCAGATGGCATTTCTATTTCTCCTCTTCATCCATCAAGTGGCTATTTAACGGTCCATCCCATCAGTGTGACTGGTTTTATTTTTTTTTCCCCTCCTTTTCACAAATAACGTTCTTGAATGTTGATGTTTGACACAGTCATACGTTATAATGCAAAGGTTTAATGAAGGGAACTAGTTATAAACAGGCAATATGAAAGCAATTTCTTTTTTGGGTAGTTTTAAAAATAGCCAATGCTGTTCTATGTGTTTATATTTCAACGCACATTTTCCCCACTCTTTCAAACCTCGCTGCCTCCTCTGCTGAGACTGTTACACCCTGTGTCTGCAGGCAGGACTGCGAGGCAGGTTTCCAAGAAGAACCATGAGAGCACCAGCACCATCTTACCCAAGGGGAGTTAGATGTGGGCTCACCAGCTGATGGCAGGGAGCAAGCCACAGGCTACCATTTCAGATCCAGCATTTCTCCATGACCCAACGGGGTCAGACCCTCCCGGGAGACTCCCTTGGTGCTGCTCTCACAGCGCATCTCAGAAGGAAAATAAGTTGTGTTGTCCTCAGGGGAAACCGCTGTTGCCTTTTCCTTTCTTCGTGCCACTACATTCTGGAGTGGGGAGGTGCAGTCAGCGAGCTCGTTTCACATGCCTGACCTCTTCAAATCCTTTTGGAAAACCTACCCAAATTTGGCCAAACGATAAGCATCTCTTAAAAAAATCCATCCCTACACGATCCAGGGAGACTTCTGACTTCGGATCGGGGTTTGAGCAGTAAAAATGAAGCATGAGACCATGTGCTGGAGAAGAAAACAAGACATTGAATAGCTGTTCATTAATCAAGTGGTGGGAACAGAGTGAGAGAGGGGTACAGCGGTAAAAAATAGCATGCCGTTCTTATAATCAAAGGCTGTTTCAGGATGCATATGTACAGAGGGAGGTGGGGGAGTGAAATAATATTACACAAGCAACCTTAATTTACACATGCCTTACTTCTGGAGTGCTCAGCTTGGTAATTCTGTTGCTGCTCTATAGGCACAACGGTGGCTTTTTTTTTCTTTTTCTATTGTATAGAGTGGTTTGCTGCCTTTCAGTTCCCTGTACTTCTCTGGCTTTTTAAGACGTGGAATATTTGTGACTGCCTTGTGCTGCGATGATGTGATCACAGAGCTCTTTTCAGCTCTGTGGAAGAAATGAAAGGTTGCGCTTACTGCGAGCAGTTGCTAGGAAAGAAAGAAAGAAACCCTATTTTAAGCTGTTCCACAGAAGCACATACTGGCTTGATTGGTTATTGATTCCAGTTTCGTTATGGAGAAGGCACATTTTTAGCCACAAACATGTGCAACCACATGTTGAGCTGCAAGTGTGAAAACTGCATCAACTGTAAGGCTCTGCTGTGGGCTGCGCTGAGCCTGAGCATCCGAAAAACTGAGGACCCACATTTCCCACTCTGGCAAATGGCACCAGTCTCCAGAGGAAAGTTTTCTTGGCTCCTTCAGCTGCATTGAGCTTTGGATTCAATTCAGTTAGGAGCTGGTTGTGACTTGGATCTCACAGGCTGTCCCTAGACTGGTAAATCAAACAAAGGCTCAGATTGCCTCGGACATCGGAGCGTGACTGTGTATTCTGCAAAACTGTTGGACTGGTCCAGGGAGTGGTGGAGCCTGCATGAATTATCGCCCTCCCGGACAGTGCCTAGACATGGGAGAGTGAGAGTTTAAGAGGATGCTACAGGCCCTTTTGTGCTGGATGGCTTCGGTGCCAGACAATGTGCATGGGCATGTTCAGGGTAGTAGGAAGTCAAAAGGTATGCACAAATATCCGTTTGCATATATATATATATAAACGTAGGCAGCCATACTTGCCAGAGATATACAGCTAGGTAATTCCTTGCAAATCTGTTTGGTTTTCAGTACTGTATGTGGAGGAGCAAACTCGTGCATCTCAGAGTGTACCGAAAGAAGAGATGTGGCGGCCGTGCAGTTTTCGTTCTGCTTTTACCCCAGCTAAGCCAAAATGGAGGTTTTGTGGCAATTCACCACCAGCCAAGGGCAGGAAGAACATGGGCAGGGAACAGGAACGCCTGCAGACACTGGGCTTTTGGGAAACCCTTTCTTCAGAGCTGTGCCAGTTCAGTCGTCAGTTGAGAATAAATAACAACAAAGCACCTCCCTGAATCAATGTTTGTAGGAGCAGAGGACAGGGTCAGGCACATTTTAAAAGGACAGTTTTTCCCCTGAAGAAAGCCAGAGTCTGTGAAAATGAACAAGGGTAAGACTTGTAAACCGTTAGCTATTTCCTGAAGGCTTTTCCCATTCCTTCTCATGCAAGTCAATGTGTACTTTGCCTGGATGAAAATGGGTCTTTCTTTTTTTTTCAGCAGTGCTGGCGATATCTTATTTTCCTTTTGTGGGAAGGTTCCAGACCCTGCAAACTTTCTCCATTTCTTGGCCTGAAAAAACTGAAATGTGGTCACTTGTGTGGGCTGCAAAAGCCATCTGCTTGGGCCTATTTTCAGAGGAGGCTTGAGGCAGACATCCCACAACAGCGAGAGAAGAGGAAGGAGCCCTCTCAGTGTCTGTTGGCACTGGGCTGCTATTGAAACAGTTGTTTCTGAAATTCCTCCTCACTTGTGTTGCTAATTGTATTGCAGGGACAGTGAGTGCAGGTCCTCAACATCTGTGCATGTGCATTACATCCATCTGTCTGTCCAGAGCAGCTGGGTACCTCAGGCAGCCCTGCTGGTGTTGGCTGACCCATTTTGAAATCTTCTTTCTGCCTGATTTCAAGTAGGAATCACAGACTTCAGTCTATGCTGACCAGTGGATCTAGATGATTGTCCATCCAAATTCTGATCACCCATTTGTTATCATCAGGATTCTGGTCAAAGCCTATGATGAGAGTTGTCTGGTCTGCAGACCCAGGTTATCCTCCTGCTGCTGGCAGGAAAAAGGGCAGGTTATGGCTAAAAATTTTCCCTGTATAGGATTGGGATATGGCCAAAGTACACATCTGGATCCATATTCCCTAAGTTTAAACCAGCCTGTTTCTCATTCCTGTTCCCCTAAATATCTGATCAGTCAATCGATCTTCCTCACTAGTCCAACAAATATTTAATCGTGTATATAAAGTCAAACAGCTCCACTAAGAGAGATTTGGAGACCTTCCCCCCCAACTGTAGCACACGGCTGTGTAGTGACTGATGGAGACTTCAGAGCCACGACAAACCTCTGCTCTGACTCAGCACAAAGATTTGAGCCTGGGCTTCCCTGACACCCGCCTTGTAGGATCCCAAGCAAAGGGAGATCTTTTCTTGGGGTTTCAGTCCCACCAGCTGGAGTTTGGCTGGTTTTGATGGCCGTGTCTACATTGCTGAGTCAGGACCTGAACCTGGGCTCCCATTGTTTGAGGCCCATTGTTTAGGGCTATTCCCCTGGGTAGCAGGTTGGACTTGGAGAGAGATGGTTGGAGGGACCAAAGTATAGCTGGGAGCTGAGAAATATCACTGAGGTCCAGGACCTCTGCTCCTTCCTAGCTCTAAGAAGGGCTAAGAATGTACCCAGGGTGCCCAGCTCCCTCCAGGTCTTGTATGGGGGGAGCCTGGTTCCTTGGCTGAGGAGTGAGAACTCGCTAGGTGGGAGTGGGATGAGGAAGAGCAGGGCATTGCAATGCTAGTTTGGTCTCAATGGCTTGTCTCTTGGTGCCTGGCCTTGGTACCATCTTAGTCAATACTCGATTCAAACACATTTGAGTTTTAGGGTCTTTTCTTTCTTCCTTCCTTGAAGAGGCAAAGAGAAAGAAGTTATATCAGAAATATAATGCTATATAGTAACGAGCCGGAATTACTTGCTTGCACCATGCTGGTCACCACAAATAACAGAATTTGGCCCTTTGTTTTTCTTTTGAATGTATCATAACTTTAGTTTCTGGCAGTGGTTCTTTTTGATATACTTCAAGCAAAGAGGGGGAAAATGGGGAGAATAGGATCAGACTCAGAGTCTCATGTTTCTCACCACTTCTCTAGCAGAAAATATGTTTCCAGAAGCAAGCCAGGACCACATCAAAATCATATCATCCCATGTCCATTTCTGCTTAATGAGGCATCTTCATGTATATCAGTTAGCACAAACACTTATTTGTTCATCGTTTCACTAACCAGTCAACCAAAAAAATACAACTGACATTTAAATGGTGCAGGAGGAGAGACAGGCAGGTTAGCCAGGCTGGAGACGGGGCCGGTAATTCCACTGTGTAATAAGAAGCCTCTCAAATAAACACCGTATGAATTAATTGAGGCTGAACTGGAAGATACGGTTTTTGCTAAGGTTAATAACAGCTGACAGCTTGACCTATTCTTGCAGCTTACCAAACCAAAATCAGTCCCAGGCTCTGCTTGTCTCTTCTCTCTTTAAATGCCCGTGCTGGATTTAGCCTCTGCACAGGGTTGGGAAGTCTCACTGTTTGCAGGTCGCCCCCCACCAGCTCCCTGCAGCTGGGGGTACCCAGGCACACAGCAGGGACCTCTCCTCCTGGAGTTCATTCCCCAGGTCCCTCACCCCCGCTGTGGGAAGCACAGGGTGAAGGCTGTCGGTGGTGCTGTGTGATGGGGCGTGAGTGTGTATCGAGGTTTGTCATGTGGATATTATAGCTTGTGAGTGTGTTTACCAGCTGCTTCCGCAACCCGGAGTCAGACTCTGTCTACAGGGGTCCATTAGGAGAATTTTCATACCGTATTTATTCTTGGGGAAAAGACATTGAAACAACATGACCCCAAATGGAGTAACAAACCTGAGAACTGCAGAGTAAATTATCACAGGGAAAAGGCACTCTCTGCTCAGTGCCTGCCTGGTAACGATGCTTTCTTGCTCTTCTGTTTATTTTAACCAAACGTTTCTATGCAGGTAGCACGAGGCCGTGGGCAAAAACACCTCACAAGTACCCATTGATTCCAGATGTGTCAGGTCACTGTGGATTTCACAGTTGTTATCACTGCCGGTTATCAACTTGCAGCTTAATGACACATCAGCGAGAGCAGCTTGAAGTCTCAGGTGACGTGTGTGTTTGTAACACATTTTTAAGGCCACATTTTGAGCTGTGGGAAAGAGTTGAAGGCACTCACCCACCCTGCCAGGTGGAACCTGAGAAGTGATCCTTACAACAGCTGTCTTTGTAGGAGTCACTAAACTGTCCGACAGGAGAGGAGAGGAGAGGAGAGGAGAGGAGAGATAGCAAATCCCTTTTCATATACACAGACTTTTCTTATACAGTCTCTGCACTTTAAGTAAAATAGCAATAATAGTAGCATAGAGTGGATTTTTACTGGATAAAAGTTGTAATTAATGGGGAAAGTATAGACACTGGAAATTCAAAACTCAAACTAATTTTTTCAAAGAGCTGATATATTCATCATAATTATATGACTATTGAAGTCCCCAGAGTCACATGTACAGTCCCTTTACAATGTCCTTTTCTACATCAAGATATCAGGATTTCTCATATGTATAGCTTGAGTCTGAATTTCCTTAACTTCCATGCTCAGTTTGAGGATAATCACAACAGCTCTGTGGTGCATTTACTTAATAAATGTGTTGACCTAGCATTGATGTGATACAGCTTTATCTGGAAAAAGAAAATAAAATAAAGTAAAATCCTAAAAAGCTCCAAAACATTCAAAAGCCTTTTTCTTTTCCTTACCAGAATTCCAGAGATATACCTAACGTAACACATTCACTGACCTTTATCATAGGCATACAGAAGAAGTAAATTAGAAGATATTTTTCATCTCTGTGGAGTTGTTCAAGATAATATTCTCCTAGTTCTTGGGGAAAAAGTTCCTAAAAATTTTCATTTTCTGCTTTAACCCTTTTGCCATTTGAAGGAAGAATTTATTTTTCTTTTTCCTTTCATTAAAATCTTTATCCTTCAGGGATTCAGCATCACAATTCCATTCTCTTTGAAGAGTGCCTTCATTACTGGATTCTAAAACTCTCTGAGCAGAGGATATGGACTGAGGAGATGCCTCTTCCTACATCAGTACACATTCCACCATCAAGTGTACAATGGGGACAAAACTAAATCTGCATAATGTCTTCTGCCAAAAGAGGACCATGTCCATTGAACGTTAAAGTCATATACACTTGCCTCCCTTCCCCTCTCATTCAGTTCCTCAATTCATGTAATGTAGAATAAAATCACCTGGGATGGTTTGTTCCACTTCTGCAACCATTAGGGTTAGAATATACCTGTGAAAAAGTGAATTAAATAATCTCAGGAAGAAAACAAGATATTGAGAGGAGAGGAGAGGAGAGGAGAGGAGAGGAGAGGAGAGGCAGGTTGAGGGCAGCATCTCATCTGGATGAGATGACCATTTCTCTTTAACAGCAGGGTTGGGCTCTTCATCTGGGACAGCACACGCACCAGGATAACCATACAAAGAGGTGTCAGACCTCCAAATCTGAGGCAGAAGGAAGGATTTGGTCCTGAAATGGACCTGAGCATAGTCGTGGGTGGCTGGTTATGTAGGTAAGATGCCGGTGCTGGGAATCTCATCTGTTTGGACTGTAGTTTCCAAAACTTGATTACAACTACAGTTAGTAGGTTCAGCAGTGGTGTTGGGAAGGTGTGGAATGCTTGAGTATTATGAGTGGGATTCATCATACTACTCATTGGATGGTGCAGTCTGAGGTTCCCCTTACCATCCATGAAGAGCAAGGTTCATCTGGCTGAGTTTATCTTAGGATATCTGAGGATGGTTTTCCCTCTGGATGTACCTCTTTCCCCTTCTCAATTAGAAAAATATCCTGGAAACAACTTGCTCTGACCTGGACATGTTTCCCATAAATGTCTAAGCGAGACCAGATGGTTCTTACCACCTGTGTGGCAAGTGAGCTACAGCTTACCACCTGCAAAGTGAGCTACAAATAGGAGCAATGGATGCTGGTCCTTGGCTTGTAGTGGTTAATCCTACCGTAGAGTTGACCTTGGCTTTCCAAATTGCAGCAGAACTGCAACTGACAACAACTGCAGTGGCTTTTCTTTAGTGCTTTGCACCAGGTTGTATTGAGCAAAACCTTCTGATGTTAAGGGATATTTTTGGTGCCTCTACAGATATTTTTGAGGACCAGTAGGCAGACAGTTTAACCCTAGTCTGCACAACATTAGAATAAAAGGGCGGTACGACAGGTCTTTGTGCTTTTGCTCTCCTGCTTCTTCCTAAATACTTTCAGCACTATTTCCGCTTCACGCTTGCCCCTGCACACTCATTCTGATCCACCACTGCCAGCTGCTACAGCCACGTTCTGATGCCAGCCGTGACGCCTAAGTGTTGCAGCAATAGGTTGGCATTCATAATAGTGAACCTCTATTTTTGCCTTTTTGTGGGAGATGAAAGCACTAAGCAACTTCTCTGTGAGCTCCCAGCCTCTTGCAGGAGCGTACTGCTAATGGGCTGACTCCCAAAGGCAAAGATCCTTCCCACCTCCCACGGGTTTCCATGAGATGTGTGGCCACTCAGCACTTAAGATTAACAAGCCCTCCTCTTGCCAAAGCAGGTATTTGCCTGCACCCGCCGTGTCCACATGGGACGATATTCCTTCCAGATATTGTCCTCTTACAAGCCTCGATCCTGTGCTGGGGGCTCCTGCAACTGGATCAGGCTTTGCATTTATTTATGGGCTAAGAGAATAACTGTATTTTAGCCTGACCCTCTATGAACCTGAGGAAAAACAAAGCTGAACATCTCCTCCCGATGTTACCGATTGGACCTATTGTACAGTGGTTTTGTCAGCAAGCTATTTAAGAACTTAATCCTTTTCAGCTATTAGAGGGAAGTCCAAGGCAGGGTGAGACTGGAAGCCGGAGTGATTTTCACTTGGATTTTCATCTTTTATTTTCTCTAGTGCCGTAACCTGATAAAGAGGCAATGGCGTTTCACAATGTGCTATTCCATTCACTGCTGCCTGCTTAAAATGAGGAAGGTGGGGGAGTAAGAAGAAAAGACTCCTTTAAATCCATAGAGGAGCATTGGTGCCTGTAAGAGCTCTTTAAGGAAGAAGTAAAGCCACTTTAGCTTGTTGATCTATTTCTGCACTGTAATTTATGCTGCCATTCACGCAGTGTCAGAAAGCTATTGTAAACCGTTGTATAAACCCACACTGTAGAGTTGAGGGGCTCTAGTCCATGGCTCTGTCAGCACTAGCACACTGGTGATGGGATAATAGCAGGTTTCACTCCTAAAAGTTTTTTTTTTTGAGGGGGGTTAATGTACAAGAGGAAGAATTTTAATGATTCCCAACAGACCACCCACTTAGCTATTAGCAATAGGCAAGCTACAGTGCATGCATCCTGGTAGAGGTGAGTTTTGAGAAGAGATGTGAAATATAAGCTAGGAGCTTTCACAGATGATTTGTGGAAGGCACTCCATGAAATACCACATCACTGAGATATCTCAGAAGAAAGCCCAGGCTGGGAAATTGCTTCGGAGTAGCAGCTGAGGGAAAGATACCATTTCTTTGGACACTGCCACTTATACGAGAAGGAAAGCTAGAAGAAAGAGCATTTGGGAGGATAATGTGTCCTGTGAGCAACAGGGGAATAGGCAAGAGAATGGCATAAAGGGAAGATGCTGAGCTATCTCAGCATCACTTACTTGTCTAGGCTCTCTTTATGGTCAGCAGAGGGTGGCACTTTGAGGGCATGATTCATCTGACCTATTTTGAGCACAAACCTACCTAGGATGAGGCAAATTATCCTTTATACAGACCTGTTTCTTCCTACTGCTTCTGAGGGGAGCTTCAGACATGTAGCACAGATACAGACATCTGTATTTTGGACGCACAAAGGGAAGTGAGACAAATCCTCCTTTGCATGTGGAGTGGGACTGTGCAAGAGGCACATGGCTACATGGTGTCCTCCAGATATGGCACAGCATCCAGTCACCATCTGTCCTTGTCTCCAAGACAAGGAACCAGAAAGACAGAGGATGGAAACCAAGAAAGGAAGAGCAAGGAAAGAGGACAGGGAGCTTTGGTTCAGCCACATAATGTTTCAGCTTTCCCCAAGAGCTGCTGTAAGTGGCATGGGAGATGTAGGTGGAGAAGAATAACACAAGAAAAAAGAAATGGAAAAATGAGCTTTAAAAGTTTCACTAAGAAGTGAGTTTCTTCACGAACAACCAACATTATTATAACTATCAACTAAAAAAAGAATAGTGATATTTTCTCATTACTGTTTTTTTCCTGAAATTGCATTCCAAAACCTTTATGGATAATCTTAAACTTGCTGAAATGTATGTTTTGCACTGAAAATCAGGTTTTGCACGGGCAAAAAAAGAAAGCTTTTGTGATGACTGCAGCACAAATTTCTGTGAATGGTTCTTTAAGCTGCATTGCCAGAAATGTCATGAATCCGCTCAGAACTCCAAGGAAGGGAAGTGGTTTGAAATTCCTAACACTGCTTTTCCAGCCAGAATAGCCATTTTGGGTGTATTTCACATGAAGCATGGCTTCAGGGCTTGATATGTCTTCATTCTGGGCCCTGTATTGTGCCAAGGAAATTCTCGGTGTTTAACAAATAATAATAATAGAAATAAGCTGTGTAAGCATATGTGAATCTTCACTTTATAGTTTTACGTGTAGAAAAATGATCTCATAGGCACATAGGAAATAGAGCAGATGGTAAAATGTGTGTTGGACTAAACTCAGGCTGGAGATGATGTCTCCTGGACAATAAAAGCACAAATGCTGGACAGTCCCCTCCAGCCATGCACATGAAGTGCGCCTGGTGAGCCGAGACAGGGGAGCACAGATCAAAACAGATTAAGAGGCCACGTTTGATCTGTTGTTTTCTCCCGTTCCTGTACGTTGCAGTGCTGTGGTCTGCCATTCCCTGCGCGGACATGCAGAGGTGTTTGCGCTAGGACATCCCTCAGCTGGGTTACCGGGAGACGGGTAGCCAGCTGCATTATTTCACTGTTCAACATGTGCAATTCCACCCATTTCAGAGGTGTTTCACCTGCAGGGAAACTGCAGAGGGAGGTGTTTTTGGATAAAGCCTTGTAGCTTAACCCTGCTGCTTTCCTCCTCCAGTGATCCTCATTGATGATGATGGATGAATCCTAGCCCATACTCCTGTTTCAAAGCATGGGTTTCTCCCAGAGACTAGGGCCAAGATGCAGCCCTGCACAACAGCAAGGCAAGTTGGGAAAATCAGGAATAACCATGAACTGTGCGAATTCAAAACTGCCGCTGGAAGAGAAGAAAATGAGAAACAGAATCATGCCAGACTGCAAGGAGGTTTTGGTCTGTGCACCAGCAAAACAGAGACTAGCAGAGCATTATAAAAGCAAAGCACAAACCCAAAACCTCTTCACAACGTATTACTCACCAGAAAGTTTGTAGGTAAATAAAAACTGCACAACCCAGTTCTGTTGAAAGACATGAACTGAGCTGAAAGATTCCTTCAGTGATATCATTGATATAATTGTAAATATTATGAGTGCAGGTCAGGCCAGTTAGTAGCCCCTGATTGATGTGCTATATTAGATTCATGCCTGCCTCAGGAAAAAATTATCGTCTGCTGTCATGTCAGTTTTTATTTTCCTTTCTCTTTGCTACAGGATGCCTGATGGGCTATTCTGGAGTGTTAAATACAAGTCATCACCGTGCTCTAGTAGATATGCTTCTCTACATTGGGCAGATCACGTGCTTTGAAGACCAGTCGGACTCATGTCTATCCACTGGCAACTTCCAGTTGTATCAATGGCAGTGGCTTTGGTGCAGCTGTCTAGGATTACATGGCAGAATTGAATGAGGAAAATGCAAGACAAATTCTATTTAACTTTAAGAAATATTTTCCACTTTTTTTTTTACTGAAGGTGATAGGATTTCTTCTGTAGTAATGGTAGTATAAAGTAATTATAGTGCAGGGGAAACCACATGAAAATGGAAGATGAAACGGCGATGAAAATTTTATTGGGATGCTCAGATCTCAGTGCTGAGATGCATTGAAGCAATAGGATCTAAGGCTTGGGTTGTTGGTGGTCTGGTTGGGTTTTTGTGTGTGTGTTTTTAAGATCAGTTTGCCCATTAGTAGACTAATTTTTTAGTTTAAAGCACAAGACCCTGGAAGAAAGGGCCTAGATCCTGTCTCTTCCATTCAACCCCAGTGCCTACCTTGAGGGAATGGCTCTGCACCTCTGCTTTGTCAAAGATAAACCAGGGATAATCGTGTCTGCTTACACGATAGAGTTGTTCAGACCACATTATTTATAGCCTGCACCCTGAGTCCATGGAGGAGCACATACCACCTCCTTTATTTAACTTATACTGGGATTTGAAAATACTGGGATTTGAAATTGAAACCTGCTTTGAAGCTAGCTACACAGAGGTTCTTAGTGGTGGAAGACAGAGGGAGGAGGTGGGAGGTGCTGGCTTGAGAGGGAACTGTCTTTGTGATCTCCGTAACTTGCCTTACCAATAACTGGAAGGGGATTTTCCTAATAGAAAACCTGTGAGCTATATGAGGAGGGTAATCCACTTGACCCTCGCCCTCTCCTAAGCCTTCAAGCCATCATGACGTTTCACTTCCCACCAGCTGCAGGGCCGGTTCCTGGGATTCTCTTTGCTTGCCATGCAGAGCCGGCGCTGCTGGGCTCAGAAGGAAGGGGAGGACCAGAAGGGGGATGTGGGCGCCGGGCACGCGAGCAGGGACATAGCGATCATATTTGGAGAGGGTGAGAGCTGGTGGTGGCAGCGGGGAAAACAAACAGGGTGTGCTTGTGCGAGTGACCTTATTTATATCAGCACGCCGAGGAGGGACCAAATGTATCGCGGCGAAGGAAGTGAGTCCACACACACACACACGGGCGTGGGGCCAGCACTACGTGGCTGGCACAAGCCCAGGGGCTGCTTTGCAGGGTGACAGCTCGGGGTTTTCAGGGCAGCTGCCCTCCTCAGCGCCGGGCTTTTTTTTTGGAGCTGTCTGCATGGCAGGATGTGCCGAAATGGGCAGGGCAGTGACCGAACGCTGGTGGGAACAGGAGTTCTGCTCTGGCACCCACCGCACCTCCAGCAGGCACCAGCAGTGGGGAGGGACCCACAGCCCCCACGGCGCTGGATAGACCCCTGCCAGCAGCTCATTCAAAGTCATAATGTGTTAGTTCAACATTTGGCTGCTGAAGGGCTCATGGACCAACCCTGACATTATTATTATTATTATATTTTTAATACTTTATTTGTTATTCTCTGAATATCTTGGGTAGATAATTACCCAGTGTGTACTGTGTATTGCAGAATCCAGGAATATTTGCTTTGGCTTTTCTTCCTGGTTAGTTAGGGTGTGCGGTTGCTGGCCTGGATCTCATGGCATTGTTTCTGACTACGTAAATGAAATTTTTAAACAAGAGAATAATGAATACAGACCAGAGAATAAGGCACATCCTGTGGCAGTTTCACACAGGCAATTTTTCTTGCTAAAATCCATGAGGGGTTCAGCCGTTGTGATTATTTACACATGTACTTAATGGCTGTTCACATATCATTGATACAGGATAACAGACACCTAAAAACTGGAGCCGACTGAGTTTGGTGGGTGCTTTGAATCACCCCTCTTTTTGTCTGTGTTTCCCTTCCCTCTCCTCCTTTCTGTTTGAGTATGGAGGCACTTCTAAGGAGGAGGAAGAAAACCTTCATTTGAAACCGCATGAAACCAAAGGCTGGGTGTAACCAGCTTCAAATCCAGACAAGAGTCAGCGTGTAACTTCATGTGTTACTGTTTTTGTCCTTCAGCACATCACATGGATGGGTGGCATTATAACATGGACAGAGGATCACTGCCACACATGTGCCCGCACACGTGCACACCCATGAGTGCACACTTACTTTACACTGCAGCCAGCTCAGCTGTGGTGCCAGCAGCAGCCCAGATGTGGTGAAGAAAGCTCAGCCTGAATGTTTCCCCAGGTCCCCCATACGGGTTTTACCCGCTGTGGCCACCTTGCCACAGCTGAAAGGGCTGAGCTCCACATTATCTGGCAGTCAGAAAAATTACTATACACATCACAGAAGCTAAAGATTTTGCTTTTTCCAATTCTTTGAATAAGATCTTGTGGCTATGTCAACACAGACATGACTTCAAGGGATCAAAACTTCAGCATTAAATGTATGTCCAAGCCCCAAATGTGATTGTGATACCCAGACAGCAGCCATAACTAAAGAATTAGCAATCCATCATTTCTCATCCCACAAACAAATTGCTGGCAAATCCTCCCGATGGTCTTTTAAGAGTAATAGAGATCAAATATACGGAAAACATTTTTTGAATACTTCTAGAAAATAATCCTGGTGAAACACTGAAAAAAGCTGATTCCACTGACATGAGATTTTATTATTTGCTGGCACTTTCGTTCACTGACTGTGAAGGTCCAGACCTAAACTTGGGGATTTGATGGGGACTTGCTGCGAGGGGACACGGATGGAGGTGAGGAGGTAGGGACAGACTTTATTTGCAAATCGCCAAACTCACCGCTTGTGAGAGAGAGTGGAAAACTTTTGCCTGATGGAGAGGTTTCCATGGGGTTTGAAGGCAAGGTGCAGCTCTGTCTGCCATCCACACGCTGAGGGAGCTCTGACAGGAGCATACCTTGTGCTGTGATCCCATCTAATCTTGGGAAGCAACGCAAGCCAGCGGCAGTAACGTCTCCACGAGCCATCCCTCCAGCAGCGATGCTCCCTTTCCATCACTGCACCCCATTCCTGAGATTAAGGAGGACTGGTGCTGGTGTGAGCCCCCCTCATATCACAGGCTGACAGCTGCTCGGAAACCCCTGCTCTGAACTGGTTTCACAGTGGGTTGAAAACACATCCCCGTCCTCAGTGTAACCTCTAATCTTGATTAAAACGCTTCCAGGGCTGCATCCTTTGGTCAATTCTGGCAGCGGTTCCTGCATTCCCTAATCCCTGTTAATATCACTGCTTGTCAAAGAAGATTTGTGCCTTTCCTGGAAGACGGCCGCCTATTTTGTACCGTCCGGGGGAGAAAGAGCCGCCTCATCAGCTGGTGCCGGGAAGAGCGAATGGCAGACAAGAAAGAAATCCTGTTTTCTGGGGAGAAGGCGCAGGAGGTGGGCAAGCGTCTGGCTCCAACTATTAACTCTGGCTGCTAGCATCGCTCCTGCCCTTTCAGGACACGACAAAATCCTCTATTTTAGCCATGCACAGTCCCTGAACCTCTCGTGGCAGTGTTCTGGCAGAGGTATGAACTTTAGTGCCCCGGCCAAACTGCAGGACAGATTATGCGCTGTTGACCTATATTCCCCTAAAGTCATTTTCAATTAGTGCAGTAGTTACTCCTCCTGTTTGCACCCTTCAGTTTCTCAATGCTGAGCTGAGACTCCAGAGTCCATGTTCTCTGGGGGGATTTTGCCAGCTCCTCTGAGCAGACAGAGAAACATCTCCCTAAAAAAAGCCCCTCCTCATACCCTCATGTTTCCTTGGAAAGCCTGTCCCCTTGCTCCAGGGAAGCACAAGACCTGCTCTGGGGGCTGGAGGGACAAGTCTGGTCCCCAGCTCCTGTTTGATTCCCCTGGGGGCAGGAAAGCAAAGCCCAGCTTGTAGGGGGGTTCTCATGGGGCCATCTGCCCAGCTGGCACAGGCTGCTCACCATGACCTGCCAGGACTAGAGAAACTAAAGGTGGCTTCTGGCTGAGGATGGGAAAGGTTGGCAGAGGCAGTGTGAGGAAGACCCACAAAGGGAAGCAAAGGAGGGGGTTGTGAGTGGGGAGAGCAGCTTTTGGGAAAGGTTGGCCACCCCCACCCCCCTCCAGCAATTGGGAGGAAAGGGGGAGACCTGATGCTTTGGAAAGGAATAGAGGACATGACTTCCTTCATGAGCAGGCTCATGAGGTGGGAATAAAGACTCATCCTGGCCTCCACTAGCCACACACCGAGCGGTTTAGGATCAATGGCCCCCAGCTCGGTGCTGAGTATCTATGAGAAACAGCCCTGAGGGTCCTGGTGGGCAACGTGGGCAGCAATGCTGAGTTAGGTTGACCTGGGTCACCAGCAGGTTCGGGAGGTGATGTTCCCCTTCTGAGCCTTGGTGAGGCACATCTGGAGTGCTGGGTCCAGTGCTGGCCTTCCCAGTACAGGACAGACATGGACATACTGGAGTGGGTGCAGCAAAAGGCCATGAAGATGACAGGGAACTGGAGCATCTTTGATATGAGGACATGCTGAGAGAGCTGGGACTGCCTCTCCTGGAGAAGGCTCATGGGGAATTTGTCAATTTATATAAATACCCGGTGGAGCTCATATACAAACTTTCCATCCTACCAGTCTGGCCTTCCCCTGATTTCTATGTCCTTGCATTTGATGATTGGGGTTTTTTTTTGGCCTGTGGACAATTTTACACCTTTTTTTTTTTTTGTATGTACAGTTTCAGGTGCAAAACACTCATGTACAGGCCTGTCGATGTGGTGTGAAGGTGTGCAGAATCCCAGTCTTTCTCTTCTACCTCCTGCTCCTGTTTTATTCCTCTTCTGATGTGAAATACAGAAAGTTGATGCATTAGTCAGTTATTCCTTCAGCAACTAGGGACATATTGCTTTTTAATTAAGAGACATATATTGAGATAATACCCCTTGCTTATATCAGGAAATTGATCTATTTTACTAATTTATGCTCAACTTTGAAACAGTCTTGTACAAGTACACAGCTACTATTCTGGCAAATTATCTTCTTACGATGGGCCTACAAACTCTCCTAATACCTGACAGACTCTCTTTTAATCTATGTAGTCCCTTGTCATTACAGTAAGATGAAACATATCTTAGAAGTATCTTTTGCTGTGAAATTCCTCTGGGCTTAAAAATCAAAAGGTTGTTTTCGATTGTAGTTGAAATGATGTGATTGAAAACACAAACCATTTCTTGCCTGGGTTTTTCTTCACCCTTACTTTTCCTGCTTTCATTGCTAGGCTCAAAAGAATGAATATTGCCCAGGGGTTTGCCCCTTTCTTTTCTCATATTTTCCTTCAATTTTGAGAAAGGTGGGGAGAAATTGTCCTCTACTTCCCCCTTAGGTATTACAATCATAGAATCGTAGAATGGTTAGAGTTGGAAGGGACTTTAAAGATCACCTAGTTCTGACCCCCCTGCCACGGGCAGAGACACCTCCACTAGAGCAGGTTGCTCAAAGTCCCATCCAGCCTGGCCTTGAACACTTCCAGGGATACTAGTCCTTTCTCCTTTTCATGTGGAACTTACATGGATGACCTGAGGAAGAAACACACCTTAGCTTTGAAAGAAGAATTTGAAAATTAAAATTTCAAAAAATTAAAGTTTTGATTACATAAAATGAAAATCTATTTTTAGTTCAAAATTTCTCACTTATTCAAAATTAAACCTTTTCCAATTAACATTTGGTAAATTCCTCATTTTGTGGACAGGAAAATTCTTCAGCTGAATGTTTCTAACAGTTCTAATTGTATTTATTTTCTTTGTGCATTCCTGGTAAATTGGTATTATCATTCAGAGGTAATTTTGAGTGCTTCTGCCCTTTTCCATCTCTCTGAGAATCATCACACTGCTGCGGGAAAGTTGGAGAACCTCTGTTTATGACATAGCAATGTTTTGGTTCATACATATTCATGTTCAACTTCATTAGAGGATCAGTGCACAAGGCAGATCAGGGCTAAGGCTTATATTGAGTTTGGGGGAGCCTGGGAGTGAAGCTAATCCATCTGCGAAGATCCCAGGTCAAGACACCATTTCCAGAGCTAAGGCTGAGGTTGGAGGGGAAGGGGATTGACCCTGGCTATGGGTGAAGCAATCCTTTCTCCAAGCCTTACCACTGGAACTGGAGCAACAGTGGGGATGTGCTGCTGACTGGCTTGGAGGGCCATGCATCACCTGCCAGGAACACCTCAGAGCTTCCTCCTACCCACCCTCAAATCTCACTCACTTTCCCACAACCATCAGGGTTGTTTTTTTCAGGTCTTGCTCCTGCTTGCTTCCTCCTGCTGCCCAACGGTGTGTCCTTTAGGCAGCACAGCTCATAGCTATCTTGTGCTATAACCCCCCATACTCCTTGGGATCCTGTGTACTATAGAAATGTTGAGTAAACCAGACAATCATAGAATAATTTGGGTTGAAAGGGATCTTTAAAGGTCATCTAGTCCAACCTCCCCTGCAACGAGCCAGGACATCTTCAACTGGATCAGGCTGGTCAGAGCCCCATCCAACCTGACCTTGAATGTTTCCAGGGATGGGGCATCTGCCCCCTCTCTGGGCAACCTGTGCCAGTGTTTGACCACCTTAATCATAAAACATTTCTTCCTTACATCTAGTCTAAATCTTCCCTCTTTTAGTTTAAAGCCATTACCCCTTGTCCTATTGCAACAAGCCCTGCTAAAAAGTTTGTCCCCATCTTTCATGTAGGCCCCCTTTAAGTACTTAAAGGCCGCAATAAAGTTGTAGAATCATAGAATGGTTAGACTTGGAAGGGACCTTCAAGATCATCTAGTTCCACCCCTGCTGCCATGGGCAGGGACACCTTCCATTAGACCAGGCTACTCAAAGTCCCATCCAACCTGGCCTTGAACACTTGATGCCCTTTGACTTCTCATCTGTTGCAGCATCACTTGTGGATTAAACCCCACCTCACTCACTTGTCCCTAGCTTAGAATCCAGAAGCAGGTTTGGCGTGGCTTGTGCAGAAATTCTCCCCAGGAGGAATTTACTCCACCGAGAATTGCCCATGGAACCATCACCTCCATACAACAACCACTGCCTCTAACCCACGGCTGTAAAAATCTGGCTTTTCTCTGCAAGACCTGCAAAGAGACAGCCTAACCAGGAGCTTATGAGCACGCAAACGGGGTTTGACACCAACTCATGCAGCCTAACCATGGCTGTTAAGGATTTAACTATTAACCTCTCCAAACAATACCTGCGAGAGCCAGTACACCACATTCACCCAAACAGCCCCGTGGTCAAGGATCCTCGGATCTGTGCCAACACCAGCGCTTTGCATGGGAGGAACATGCTCTGCTAATGACTCAGAGCAAAGATCAATGGCTGCATCCCTGTGAGGATGATAGTTCACACACCTTCTTGATAAGATGCCACATTCTTTTCCTGGGTACCTTCCCTGGAAAGACATGATTAACTGCTGGGTCAAGGACATGTCATCTTGACTTCTCTTGTTTTTTTATTTTCCTTTCAAGCAGAAATATGTGTAGAGGCTGATGTCACCCCTGCTGTGATGGTGCTATGAATTTGGGTGTGTTTTTTTGGCTTTGTTGCTGTGTCACAGACTTCTAGTGATGTTATCTGTCATTGAGCCAGGCTGGACTGCACCAGAACTCATGGATAGCTCTCAGATGCCATTTAGTACCACCCAAGGTGTTCTGGAGTTCCTAAGAGGGTAGGTAGATGCCACCAGATCCAAGGCCACCTGTGCCTATGGTTGAACCAAGCCCAGGTCAGTGCTGTCTTGCAGTGGTGGACCTTTGCCACGTCATTATAAGGGTGTCTATGTCTCTGGGTGCTCTGCTTTTCCAGGTCTGGGAAATGGGAGACAAAAGCCACCAAGTAACTCGGCATATGTCAGGAGCCAGGGTCTTTGACCCAGATACTCATTCCTTATCATCCTGCCTTGTCACCCAAGGGCACGCTGAACCTGGTGCAGGTGTGGCTGTGGCCCTGGGTGCAGTTCTCGTTAATTCCAGCAGACATTACACACCCAGGCACAGTGTCAAGCATGCTAACGAGGTGATATGGCTGTTGTGGACGTGGCTTGTGCCTGGCTGGCTTAGGACAGCGGCACAGGGAGCAGATGTCTGCTGGTTGGTCCATGTGCTGATGGGTTCCCTGTGCAGAGTTCCAGGAGGAACCATGGCCCCAAGCAAAATAGCAGGGAGGGGAAGCTGTTGAATGAGCTTTCGGTGAAATGAAGGTGGGATGTGAAATGCAGGTGGGATGTGTGTGGCTTCGACATTGTTTACCTGAAAAGGTGTGGGCGCTTACCACTGCTCAAGCAGATGTCTCTCTCCGCTGCTATGCCCGAGCCTGGACTGCGATTCTCAGCCTGCTCAACTTATTTGTCACCCCGTTATTGGGGGCTTCTGCCTGGGATGTGAAACACCCATCTCTGCCAGAGCTGTAGTAGGAGCTTGGTGCTGCATCCCTGGAGAGGGTCCCAGCCCTTGTGTTATCAGGACGTTTATGATGTGGGGCTCTCTTTCTATCTCCTGCCATTAATTTCTTCATTTGATGCAGACATGGGGTGAGGCAACCCCTCTGCAGCCCCTTGCCAAGCAGTGGTATGAGCTGCTGCAACCAGGGCTCTGGCTGGTTGCATACCAGGGCAACTGAGCTTGCTCACATGGGTGTCCTGGAAGGTGGAGTTTCCTGCTGGCCCAGAGGAATCACTGCTCAGTCGGTGCCAGTTGCTGTGTAATGCATCCTGCAGCACCAGGCAGGCTTCAAAATAACTTCACTGGCACCACTGCATTCCTTCCCTGGGCCCCAACCTCACCATCAAACTTCAGGCAGCTCAGGTGCAAAGAGGGCTGTGGCCTGCAGTGGTGTGAGGAGAAGGATGCTCTGGGTACCCTGGGAGATGGGTGTCCCAAGCACTCTTGAGACAACTGTGCTCCAACCCTCCTGCTCCAGTGCATAGACAGCTCAGCGAGGTGGCTTTCCCTTGAGTTTATATCTACCAAATTCACAGCAAATCCTGCTGCAATCTCCATTAGCTGGCCGAGGGAATCTGGCGAGGATTACAAAAGGGGAGAAAAGGACCCCAGATGTCGCTGTGTCTGTTCCCCTTGGCAAGGCAGGATTACATGTGCCAGTGCATTTAGAGAGTCCTCTTTCTTGGGAACCACTTCTGTCACTATCCCTTTCCTGGCTGGTGCCCATGCAACAGCTGAGAGGCAGTTAATATAATTAGCAAGACTTAATGAGGGACACTGCTGTTGGCCAGCACCATCAGTGGTTGTAGGGCTGGCTGAGCCCTGTTCAGGTCAGGGCAGAACCCACTCTATTATCAGCCAGCTGCCTTGAAAAGTGGCTGAGGTTTTATCCTTTGGTTTCAGGTTAAATCCGAGAAGCTGTGATTCAGCTTTGTATGGAGAGCTTGGCATTAAGCTTCCAGAAAAGCTAACCTGGCTGGGGTCTCCCTCAAGCAAGCAAAGCCCTGAGTGGTGCCGTGGGCACTATTGGCATAAGGGGACTATGATGGGAGAGTTTTTAAATCATCACTGGTTTTTATTCATACACATTGAATATTTTTATGCTTGATAGTCTCTTGGGGTCTCTAGGATCAAATGTAAATATGAATAAAACTGTATACAACACATACATCATCCTCACCCTCTTTTTCACCCCCCTTCCTTCTTCATGGAAACGTGACCTTTACATGCTCACAGGTTTTGAATTTTGCCTTTTTGGTTGCACAATATGAAAAAATAATTGACACCCTGCACAATGAAAACCAGAAACCGTATGGCCTGCGGTGTTCTTCAGTGTGATGTGTGGATTTGAAAAATCATTTGGGATGGAGACATGTCATTTGGTGACTGGACTTGTACCTTATTATTGGTATACAAGCATGCCAGCTGGTGGGGACACAGCTAAAACCACATTCCAGGTGGAGGAAACCAGCTGAAACAGTGCGATCAGAGGCAGTTGATAGTACAAACCAAAACTTTCCTCTCTTTACTTTTTCTTGCTAGGACCTTCTACAGGTTATTTTCCTAAAAGTACTGCTAGAGGACTTTTGTTCATAAAGAGACGAGGTTGGAGAAAAGTGACTGCAGCCTTCTATCTCAGCATACTTGTAATGTAGCTGGTATTTCTGTAATCTCTGACAACAGTTTTTGTAACAAGTGATAAACTAGTACTTTTTGTTAATCACTAATCTTTACTTATAATGAAAACCAGATCAACCCCTTTTACACTGACTGTCTACACCAGAAGGTGATAAAGTATATTATAGAATCCAAATTCCCAGAATGGTAGGGGCTGGAAGGGACCTTTGGAGATCACCTAGTTCAACCCCCCTGCCAAAGTAGGCTCACCTAGAGCAGGACAGGAATGCATCCAGGCAGGTTTTGAATGTCTCCAGAGAAGGAGACTCCACAACCTCTCTGGGCAGCCTGTTCCAGTGCTCTGTCACCCTCAAAATAAAGTTTTTTCTCTTGTTGAGATGGAATTCCTGTGTTCCAGCTTGTGTCCATTGCCCCTTGAACTGTCCCTGGGCACCATGAAAAGAGTCTGGCTCCATCCTCCTGAAACCTGCCCCTTAGATATTTATAAGCATTGATGAGACCCCTTCTCAGTCTTCTCTTCTCCAAGCTAAACAGACCCAGGTCTCTCAGCCTTTCCTTATATTCTAAGGAAGCAGAATATAAAATGTTCAAGTCTTTCTTCAAGGTGGCTTTAAATGAGCTGTTTAAAACCACATTGCTGAAAACTAGTTGATAGGAGTTTAAGGCACTTCTGAGCAATCACACCTCTTCCTTTGGTGCCTAAATCCATAGTGTCACTTCACATGAGATAAAGTCTTTGCTGTCTGTAGTGACAAAAGGTGTTCCTGATCCATAATACCTGTCCCTATCTATGGCACTTCGGTCCCCCATCTGCCTGGCACACTTTGCACAACACTGAATTGAAGTGAGGAACTGATCTGGCTTAAAGAAACATCTGCCAAAACCCTCTCCCCTCCTGTTTTTTTAATCTGGATCAATTCCTTAATCTGGTGCTGGTGCTAATAAAGCTGATGGGGAAAAAAAAAAACCTAGGGAAGGGGGGGTGAAAAGGTAAGAGAGTGAAAAACATCTTCATTTCATCCTGCTGCTGGAGACTCTGTCTCATGAGACCACACAGCTTGAGCCGTGTAGTATCAGACCCCACACTGGGAAAGGTCACCCCAAGCCTTACAGCTTCATTGGGTCTGCACTCTGGCAGAAGTGATCTATGGGGCATGTCCTTCAGATGTTGTCTTCTAGAGGGACATCAGGCAGTAGCAGGGAGGATACAGCGGGCACCAGGGAAAAAAATGAAGGAGCTGTTGGAAGCAGAGCTGCTTTACATGAGAAAAAAAATAAAACAATCTAAACAGCTGCCTTTTCTGCACAGGTGCCTGCACCTGTATGCTGAAGAAACTGCATGCCATTCAGGGAAGGGTGCTTAATGTAGACTCTGTTGTGGTGCCAGGCACAGCGTTACAGGTGTGTCAGTTGATGGGATTAAGACTTGCTTTTTTGTTTACTTCAACAGACTGTAATTTTATGGATATGCATATGTATTTATATGGCACAAGCCAGATGTGGCCACAACCATCCTTCTCACAAGCTCTCTGCCAAGAAAACCACCACGAGCCACACGTGAAGTCTCACCTCATGGAATATTCTCTGTACAGACAAGCAATTTGCAGTTCATGACCCCAGACCATCAGCAGATGCCATTGCTATTTCCCTAAGTGCCTACCTGCATCCTAAGGGTATATAAGCTCCACTCATTTTCTCTCTCCCTCTTTCCCCTCACTCCTGTTTTAATTAGTAATAGGTCATCCCAGAAGCATGTTTTACTTCCTTGTCATTTTTGGACTCAAATATAGAGCAGCCCAAATTGTTTGTGTCTTAAACTTCTATAATTAACCTGTGGGACACAGTGGGAGAGCTTTGCAAAGTACAATGCACAGATAAACTGAATGATCATCCTTGAGTTTAAGCACATGCATGTAGAGATCCAGCACGGCCCGTTGCAAGACTTTTTGTTTTTCTTTTCCCACTATGTGCATGCTTTAGGTACTTTCAGTAAGATTTCTTGTGCAAGCTCATATGTTTCCTTATATGCAGGTATAACTGCATTGCACTGAGACAGTAGTTATTGAAATAAACTCCTAGGAGAAGAGTGTGGTCCTCCTTAGCAAAGTGAGCATCATCAGAGTCAGACAGAGAAATAAAAGGCTCCCAATTAATAGGAGGAATTTATTCTACTTAGAGAAAATATCATAAATACAGGCCATGGCTTAATGATTTGGATGCTTCTGCATTTTATCTGAGTTTGGTTCAGTCATTTGGTGATTTCAAGCTCTTTAAATAATTTGAAATGCCCACATTAAATAATTTTGGCTGCTCTGGTTATCCTGGACATTATTGCTCTATGTAGATATCACCACAGTGGTTCCGGTCAGTAGAGACATCTGAGCCAAGACACCAGCAGCGAGAGAGGGAACAGCATCCTGGGCAAGAGCTCTCAATTATTTCCCTTTGATCTGGAAAGGCAAACCCTCTGGAGATACATCAAGGACTCATGCGGTGGAGAAGCCTCTGAGCCCCTGGAGAAATCCAATTTCTCCAACTCACTGATTACTGAATGGGTGCAGAGGGAAAGCTTGTTACCACGGGCAAGAGTGCCAAAGTGTCCCTGAAAGCCCACCTGCATGGCACACAGCCAGATCCTGAGCCTGACCCAGGCCTCCTTCTTCAGAGGTGGGCTTGGCAGAGCCCCCCTGGTCTGTCCCCAGTGCGTGGCCAAGGCTCTGTAGATGTTACCATGCTACACAAAAAAACAGTTTTTTTAGCATATATATTTTATGTGGGGGCATCTGGAGAATGTGACAAGCAAGAGACTGATCACATTATGAGTGTCTTATATTACCTTGGCTGTTATATTATGTAAGAGAGGCAGAGTGTCCTCCCATTATTATTGTAATTAAAGAATATTGTGCTTTTCATTTGCACAGTTCCTTCCTCAGCATTGTTTGATACGAGTAGATGATAAGAGACTGGTTATTGTGAGTTATTAATAACGTATTATTTACTCGCCATATGTCTAGAAGCCAGAACAGTAAGCAACGCTGCTTTGTCCTAGGTGTCCCTCCCTGCACACACAACTAAATGCATCATTTTTGGTCTCTCTTTGCCTCCCAAGGTCTCACTTTAATTTGGGCTTGCAGCTTACTGTCCCCTTCACCCCCACTCCTGGCTCCCTCTGTGTTTGAGGGAGTCTGGGATTCTGGAAAAAAGAAAAACATTTTGTCCTGCATTCTGCATTACCTCTTGCATTTGTATGGAGTGGATGCTCTGGTCTGTTTTTAATTTCCATGATTCTATAGTGTTTTTGAGTCCAAGGTGCTAAATATAGATCTAAGTCATAATAGCCAGCCTCTTTTTCGGTTCTGTCTTACAAAGTTATTTTCTGCTTTTATCGTTTAAGCCTAATGGATTTACATTATTAGGAACTCTCCAGTATGTACAGCTTGGTTATGAACAAGACGAGCGCCTCAAAAGTTTCCAGGAACAGTTGTTTGAATAAAAACAAATAAAAAAGAGACTTTTTGCTGGCTCTGGAGGAAGAAGACTGGTGCAGAACAGGGTGGCACCTTCCCTCTCCCCTCCCTACTGCAAACCTGTGTATGCCCTCTGGGCAGGGTGAACCCATCCAGCACACTGCCTAGAAAAATGACACTCTGGAGAAAAATCAGCAGACAGCATGAAAAGCGCTGGCTCAGGCATCTTGTGCTGGCAGACTCCTACCAAAATTAGTTCTGGATAAGCCAGTACATCTGTAGTCAGAGCAAACTATTCCTCTTTCTTCCTATTCCTAACACAGTCATGCCCAAAAAATACAAGTCAGGAAAATGTTTGGGGAAACTATTAAGGAGCACAGAGGGAAAGGAGTATTTATGTATCCAGACAAATATGGAGCCATTTGAGACAAATATGAAGTCATGTGTAATAAACAGCTTGGATTTATAAGGACTAAAGCGAGCCAAACACAAGTGAAGGCTTTTTGAGACAGAGCAACCCAAACCAGCCAAGGAAAGGAATGCGGTGGGTATAAAGGGCCAGGCCCACAAGAGACACAAGATCCATTCAGCAGAACTCCAGAGCCATGCTTGTGCTTTCTCAAGCCTAATTGATACCAGTGGCCCAGTAGCTGATGAGAAATGGGGTACTGGGGAGTCTTGGTTGTGTCACTTCATCTTTGTCCAAGTATCTTTGCCCCTGACTATGCAAGGGAGATATGCAGGAGGACTTGTCTGTGACCAGGGGATCCTTCCTTGTTAAGCTTGATTGGGGTTAAAGTCTCTTTATGAGTCCTTTATTAAAAGTCCAAGCAGCATGTCTGAAGACCCACCACAAGGTATGGACATTGATGGCTGACCTCTCCAGAAGAAATAGAAGTGGACCCCACATCAACAACTGCTCTGAGCACTGTGAAGTGAACTGCTCTTTAGTTGAAGTGCCTCGTGCTTAGATTGACTATTGAAATACTATCTGAAAAGAGACTGGGAAGCACAGTAGCATGCCATAGAAGTCAATGTTGGTTTGAATAATTTCTTGTTTTCAAGTGCCCCTCAAGGGCAGCACGTAAAATTTTTGGGAAAGGTGGGTCTTCAGAGCTGCCCTTTGTCAGGTCTCTCAATCATTCACTTTGCATTACTGACAGTTCACCTGGGGTCTTTTTTGGAAGGAACATGTTAGTTTCTTCTGAAAAAAGCTTCAGGTATGGCTATGAAGATAGCTCACTTTAGGCGTTGCTCCCAGAAGGCACTAGAGATGATACACCAAGCCTGGCTGCCCTACCAAGTCCACCAGCATTATACCAGCACTCTGTACATCCTGAAAGATGGCTTTATGTCCAGAAGCCATGCTCAACTGTGGCCGAGAGAGACAGCAAGGAAGCTATTATTTGGCTCTTTTCTGGTTTGCTGCTGGAAGCATCGATTTTCATGGTGCTGTCCAGAAGACCATAGGAGAAATCTGCCGCTGCTGGAAATCACAGCAGCTTTATAGATCTAGGTTGCTGCCAGCAGAACAGATGGCCCATGAGTGATGCAAGGCTAACTGCTGTACCCATCCAGAAAGTGTACTGCGCAAAGCAGGACCAGGCTGGTCCCAGCTGTATCTTGGCAAAGGAAAAAAGCTATGTTACATGCAAAAGGGACATGTGTTTACCTTGAGTGCACCAATGACCATGTACCCCAGTGGGTGGGGAAACTCAAATATGACAAGTCTAATTAGACTTAATTTTTCCTAGAAAGAAATGCCACAGCACTGTTGCACGTGGCTAAAAGCTTTGCTGCAAACTGGTGAAAGGGCATTCTCATACATTGCTCCAGACTGCTCTGGAACCAGTTAGTCCTGTCTCCTGCTTCGGAAGTTTTGTACTGTTCCTATTATGGCAAAAATTAATCCTGAATAGTCAGAGACTGATCATTTGAAACACATTAAGAACAGTGCAGGGATTGAAAGTTAACAACACCAACAAAAAAAAAAGACAGAACGTGAGGTGAGAACATGGGCAAGAAACTAAAATGATACATGGGTCAAACAAATCAAAACTAAAATAATCCTATGGGTACATGAATTCATTGACAGGAGGCAGACAATGTCCTCCAGACCATGATCACTTCTGCCTTGCCCAATGCTCCAAGCTCCAGTCTATGGAGCCCCCAGGGGCGACTATGCCCAAAGGGAGGTCCCACACAGAGCAAGGACTGAGTGTTGTGTCCATCACAGGTCTCCTGTGAGCCCTCTGCTTGGTCAGTGTGGCCTTAAACCAGGCGGAGGCTACTCTGGCTGTGTGTGTACTAGTAAAATGAAAACAGTAAGTGTATGAGCCTGAACAGTGTCCCATGCTCATTCATATTACAAATTATGGACACAGTCCTTGATATGGTTTTGGCCCAGCCCAGCTTGTACTCTGCCAGGCAGCACATCACCGTGGTTAGCAGATGGTTGTCCTGCTCCCAGCAGTGGTCTGGGCTTGAGAGAGCTCAGCTTGAGGAATACTTGAATCTGTCCCGTATCATCCCAGCCACTAAAACCTGACTGACAAAGCCCTAAATCAGATCATCTTTTAGCTCTTCTTCCTTCTCCTCCTCCTGGCTAGTATTGCCTCTTCTGAGGCCAGCTCTGAATTATCTGCCAGAGGGAAGTTCTTAAAAAGCTTTATGCTGAAGTAGCCCGCCTTATGTTCTCCATTAGGCAGGCTTTATTCCTCCCATGGTCCAGCATTACACCAGCAGAAGTTGGATTAGGCTTGTATTTCTTGGCTAAACAATGACTAAAGGAAGCATGATAACTATCTACAAGTATTTGATGGGTGTAAACTCCAGTGAGGAAGAGGAATTGTTTAGTGTGGTTAAAGGACTTTTATGGCCAAGAGCGATTAGATTAAATTGAACAAAGCAAAGCATAAACTGAATACCCTTCGTAATACCTAGCAGGCTGCAAGGGCAGCTCCCCAGGGATGTGGTAGAAACAGTGATGTCTGGGTCAGCTGAAACGTCACAGAGCAGTGTTTACGTTCTTGGCCAGGGAGAGACGTCCCATGAACAGCGTGTCCGTTCTCCTCACCGTGCCCACACCCGTGCCGCCCTGCGTCTACGTGAGCACACACACAGCCGAATAAGGATGGAGGAAGGGTGTCAGGGTGGTTCAACCCTTGCCTCCACCTGATTTGGTGGTGTAATACATTACCCTAAGCAGTAGGTTTCCCAGCTGCTGACAGTGATTCTGATCTTGGGACTGTTAAGGGAGGAGCTATCCTTACACTTTCCATAGTGAGCCAGAAGTAAGCTTTCCTTAGTACTTCAGCAGGCTGGGGTTTGAACCCCAGTTATCTTAAGCTTGCTACTGACCTTGGGTTATCACATACCTACAGGCATGCCATCAGCATTCCCTTCAGGTTACACCTTTCTCAGCTTGCTGGATGCAGTATGAGATGATTGACTTTGTACAAAAAGGGAGCAAGTAGGAGTGCACGGTTCCTCTCAAAATATACTGGTGGTCCCTTATTCACCGTGGGGAAAAATGAGCTCACTCTCTCACATAGGAGAAAGCAGCATGTTATAATCCCAGCTACACCTGTGTAAACCCTCTTGCTCTTTTTCTCTGAAACCCAAATATAGAGCATGCAATCCCATCTGATGGGAGTTTCTGATGGAGAACGCGAGCTGACTTGGGCACGGAGAGCAGCTGTCAGTGGCTCCAGCGCTGCTGTGTCTTTCAAAATCCTGCAGCCTCTCAGAGAAAAAGAAATAAGGGGATGTGTGATGTTTGATGAGTCAGGATGCTTTCCCCCACATGCCTGTTTCTCTGCCTAATTACACAGGCACAATAGCAAAGAAATTAGATAAGCCAGGTAAGGTTTGTTGTGGATGTCCTGGTCGTCTAGGAGACAAGAGCTTTATTCACCTGACATGACTTGTAGGCAAGGGTAAGACAAGCATACCCTGTTTTTAAAACAGCATATTGCTTCCAAATTGCAGGTTATCTGTTCTGAAACAACACCACTTAATGAGTTATCTCCTCTTTTAATCGGTGTGGTTGTTAGCATATCATTAAATCCCACTTAGCACAAGTGTGAGAAGCCTGCTCTTAAAGGCTGTCAGTAGAAAGGCAAGGAGGACATACGCGTCCTCCCAGGGTGCTTTCAAAGGAGGCTCTGATCTGTTCATAAAAGGTCAGGAAGGGAGAGAGGAATTCAAAAGCCTTAAAAAAACAGAGGGGACTGGACTCTTCAGTAGTGCGTCATCTCAAATTTTCTTCTCCCGAGGGAGTAATTCTTCAGATGTTTTGTGTGCCCCTTGCTGGTGTCTCTCTCTTCTGTTTTTCTGCAGGAGCAATTTGCCTATTTATGCCTTTACTGAGTTTCCTCTCTTTATACAGAGGCAGAGCTGACAGGCATCTGTGTATGTGGGAGAGTCTAAGGAGGTTATTGCCACCTCCCCTGTGTGTCCACCACCCAAATGCTAACACTACCTGGCTAGGTGTGCACATTATGGACCACTCAACAGAGCAGGCATGGCACTGTTGCAGAATCCCTGCAGCACTGATATGTTCTTCCTCCCACACCTGCCTGGCTGTAAATGGTTCAGATAATAGCATATTTTCTAATTTTTCTCATGGGCACAGAATATTAATCTTGGTGGCTTCATTAAGAATGGCATGCTTAAGGATGCCATTTTACACAGGATAGTTTCCCATCCTGGCCAAGAATTTTCTTCATATAAAAGGCTGGCAGGTGGTCTTGCTTTTGATGTTCTTTAGAAAAGAATCATTCTCCTTCCTAGGTACCTGCTGTCTTTTCAGTTTCAAATAAAGTCATGTACACGGTGTATGGGTAGTGGAGAAGAAGAAAGAGAAACCACATGGTTTCTGTCACTTCACATGACCACACAGGTGATTTCTCGCAAGACATTATCAGTGGGTGCTCCCAAAGCCCCTGGTGAATGCATGTTAAAACTCTGCTGCAAGAAGCTGCCACTCTTGTGTGGTCCAGTATGTCCTGGAAACTAGAGGTGCTCAGTCCTGCAGGAAAGCCAATTCTCCTGGGATTTGCATCCATGACTTTGCAAGCTAAAGAAGTTCAGAGCTCACAAACTGGGTTTGAAGAGCAGCTGAGGGCTACCCTGAGCAACTCTAAGCACTGACCCCGTTGGAGGAGGTTCAAGTGTACTTCACAACCCAATGAAGTTTTCATAGGTCTCTTTAACAATAGCACTCAATTTAAAATGTACGTTACCATGCCCTCTTTTGTCTTTGTTGAGGGGTACAACCCTAGAAATCCAACATGTACTAACACATGAATTCTGGGACAGTCAGATATCAGGAAAGAAAATTACAGGGTCTTCAGACCCTGTGTGATATGGCCCTTAGGTATTATAGACAGTGTCCACAGTATTGGCAGCAGCTTGACAAATACATCCCATGTCTCTGTCAATGGTACATTGTACATCCCATGGTGTTTTTTCAAAAGCATTTATTGCAGATTGCTTCATGCGTCAACTTCTCCTCAGACCTTGGAGAAATGTGTTCTCTTTTCCTTGCTGTTGTGTCTCCAGCAGAAAGTCCATATGCAGCCAAAGAGGTAATTTTGCTGGGCCAAAAGACTCAACAGGTGTTTTTAGCATTTAATTAGACTTTCATTTCAAGGTATCACTTATAAGGTATCTGAGGGCATGCCTACCAGAGTTGCCACTTGGCCATTTCCCAGTTACGGAGCACACCTTATAGTGGTCACCTGTAATGACTTTTCCGAGCAGATCTGAGCTTGTCCTGCCTGAGTAAGTATCAGAAGCACAGTGGAAGGAGTGTGGTATGAGAATACCTGATTTCTTCAGCATGGCCATGTTGGCCTGACGTCAGGAGACAGCTAATAAGCCTAACCACGGGCCAGGATTTATGAGTTCAGACACTGTCATGGAGTCACAGAAATGCCTTCCATCCAGACCCAAACTGGTGGCACTGGTCACCACTGGCCTATGCCCTGTGGACCAGCGAAGTCAGATGTCTGCACAGAGCTCCATCCTGTAAGGTGGACATGGTGTATCCCAGAGTTTTTAATTTTTGAATCCACCTTGCAGTCCTTGAAGGAGGAAAGTACCTTGTCCCCATTTTAGAGGAGAGAAGAGGGTCAGGTTCAAAAGTGGCCTGCGGTGTGTCCACAAAACCTTAGGCAGCATGCCAGCACCTAAGCCCAACCAGCTCCTCTGCTTGCTTTAAACACTATTTATTTGGTTTACCTAATGATGCAACCCGCATGAGTTGTCCCCGGCACTCCTCTTTTCCCGGGGCAGGGACTCCCCTGCTATCGCACAACCACTCCCTGGTTTGGCCGCTGTGTCTCCATGAGCCTTGCCTTCTCACCCAGAGGGCAATTAGCACGTCAGGAAGGCGTCAGCCCCAAGTTCAGCCTGTGGTGCTTGGAGCCGCTCTGGGGGCTGGAGAGATGCTGCTGAGATGAGGAGTGGGGGGATGACCAGAACCTCCCCCATGGGGTGAGGACCTCATCCCTCACCCTGCTTGAAGGAGACAGGTAGACTATAAGGTACCTCTTCTTTCTGTCTGATGGAGAGACTTCACGGCATCCGGCATCATGCATCCTATTCTTTGGCTTTCCCCTTCCCTGCATCAGCAAATGTAAGCCCTCACGCTGCACAGTGACTACCTCATCACTGGCTTTCCTTACACAGCAGTTGTGCCTCGGTACAAGAGGGACATCTGCAAACTGGAGAAGATTCAGAGAACAATGATAATAAAAAGTACAACGGTCTTGGAAACATCTGTAAGGCAGCAATTTAGAGCCCAGCTATTAGCGTGCTGGGGCAGACCTCGTGTGAAATAAAAAGAAATTAACTTGTTAAATATCTCTCAAGCAGGCATGTAAAAAGTGTTATTGTCTGTATGCAGATAGCTTGTGTAAACAGCCTTTTCCACTTGGGGCTACGTCTCTGTAACTATGTGTTATTTGCAAGAAGGCGGCAGAGCATGAGGAGTGAATATGTTCCAAATGTGTCCAAACCCTGACCAGGCGAAAGCTGTGATTTTAGCTCACTTCAGGGAGAGGAGAACAAACCCATGCCTTTTGTTTGTTCTCCTTGAGCTCTTTGCAACAATTGTACTTTTCACTGGAAGTGACTCACCTGGCAAAGAAGATAAGTAACCCAGAAGAACCACTGAACGAAAATACAGTGCTGGAAACTCTCCTCTGAATTTAAAGCTTACAGTCCTTCTGAAACTGTAATCATATGCAGACCCTTCAGGCTTCCCTAATTACTGAGAGGAGGAACTATCATTCTTTTCTAAATGTGGTGTCAGCGTTTGTTACGAGCAACCAGCACAAAATTATCCGCAAACCTTCTCATGACCTATAAACCTGCAATTTGATATGCCTCACCCAATTTTTATTCTGTATCAGGTGAATTCTTTTTCATAGATTTTTATAGTAGAGACTCTTTAATCTACCAGGCAACACGTAACAAGATCCCATGGCTGCAGGCTGAAGCTAGCTATGTTTCAGCTAGCAATGAGGTGCGCGTCTTAACAGCGATTAATTAAGCATTGAAATAACTCCGGGGGGGATATGATGAATTTGCCACTTTTTGAAGTCTCTGAACTTTGTCTTTCCAAACCTGAAATACAAAGTGTGGTCTTGGTACAGGAATTATAGGGAGGGGCAATGTTATGGTATTTCTTAACGTCAATGAGAAGACATTTTCCACATCAAAACTCCAATTTTTTCTTTCTTTCTTTTTAATGCACTTAATGAAATTCATTCCTTCTTCCAGTGTCAACCATTCCACTTCAGTGGAAATCAAGAGGCCACCACAAGCTTAGACCAGTAGATAAAGCCAAACTTTTAAAAATACGTATCAGTTGAACTTGCAGATGCCTACTGGGCTGCAGAGTAGCATTTTCAGTCACGCCGCCGCCTGTTCCTAATTTTCAGCAATGGCTCTCTTTCACTGTCAATCCTTCCATCTCAGAAACAATACATTGCTATTGAAATATTTAATGAGTCACTTGTAAATATCTCACAGGAAAAACAGAGCATTTATCTCATGCTGCAGAGCTGTATTTTAAAAATAACTGTATTTAAAAAAAAACCCAACAACTCAAAAAGAAAAAAAAACCCAAAATGTTTTCCCCTTCCTACTCTACGGAAGATTTTCTCTCTCTCTCTCTGCCTTTCCCTTTTCATTTCTCATCCACTCTTCACCCGCGGGGTTATGCCGAGGTGGCTACGAGGACGCCCAGGCTGAGACACTCTGTTTGCATTCTTCACTCAATTTGGGTTGGCTCCTCTCGCCTGTGTGGGCTTGGCAACACGAAAAAAAGTGACCTCGTGGCAAACTTGGGTGTGACCTTCTGAAACAGCAACAGCTCCCAGCATGACTGCCGGGTCTCCTACTCTTACTCCATGGAAAATGTGAGGCAGCTTATCCTACGTCCACCGACAAACTGTTTTATGTTTATCTTAGGGCAGGAGCAGGCGCCTGCGGAGTTATCAGAGCGGGGCTAATGCATGGTGTTGCCACATCCTGGCTTTCCAGAAGCTCGTTCTCCGTGCCTTCCCGCTTTGCTGATGGTATTGTGCCAGAGCCAGATTCTCACCATGCAGCTTGGTGCTTCTGCAGACTGTGCATTTCTGTCGCTGCCGTGTCTTCCTGCTCTTTCAGCTCTGAAAGACAAAAGGGAGCCTGGGGCTGCTCTTCAAAATTTCACCATAACCTGGAACTTCAGTGCTACTCAAAGCACCTAAGCAGTTGTGAGAGGGTAGCTGTTGGGCGCCGCAGTTCTTTGCACCTTGAGAACATCTATCGGGAGACTCTAGGTGTGTGACCTTCAAATGTCTCAGTTCGAGGATCTGTTTTCCTGAGTCAGAGCTTCCTGCAGAAGTGTCCTGACGCACCAAGGAAAATTGCAGAGCCCGCGGTGCCGAACGTGAGCCAGGCACAACTCACGGAGCATCGCTCTGTGTGGCCCAGGGTGCTCCTCTGACCCGGGAGATATTCTTATTGCCTGGCTCTGCCTGTGCAGGGAGTGGACCCATAAAAGCACAAAGCATCGGTCCTCATAGCCCGTTAGTTGTGTGCCTGAGCCTCCTTGCATGACTGGGCTCACCCTCTCTGTTCATACCACTGACTGCCAAGCCACCCCAGCCTGGGCTCCACAGCTCTGTGGTGGTGGCATTAGGCTTTCCAGCATGCTCTGCATGGGTCAGGTGAGCTGGCCCTTGAGGGCACAGAGAGACCTTCCAAACCTGGAAAGTTAGTTTGAGGATGAGGGAGGCAGACTTCTGACATATCAGGATATTGAGGACCTTCCATGTTATGCCATTTTTGGACTTGTAACCCCACTGGTCCAGTTTCATCAGTAATCAAAGAGAAACTTTACTTTTCTTCTCTTGTGTGAGGTGTTAAGTGGTATACGCATGCATTTGCCCTACTAGAGCAGAAATAGTTACGTTTGGGGTTTTTTTTATTCATCCTCTGGTGCTTTGACAGCCTGAGGTCAGCACGCAGGTGCCAGAGCAGGCTGGCACGCACTGGTACGCCATGAAACCAGTTGCTTTGACCTGCCCCTTCCCACTCCCCAACCCACCCATGTACACTGTTTTTCTCATTGGAGCAGAGCAACGGAGACGGGGCCACTATGAAATACACCTGCCCTTCGTCCTCAGCCCTGCTCAATTACACGCCTTTAACTTGGCAATATAGAGTAGTTAATGCTATAATATAAATACACTTCTTTCCTCTACCCACAGCTCTGGATCTATCAGCAGCTTGAAACAGCAGGAGGGAAATGAAGTAGTAAAGTAGGGGAAAAAAAAATAAAAGTTGAGGGCATAATCAGCCAACTAAACACCATTAGGACATACTGTCCCACTCAGTGGGCCTACAGCTGCATTGGGCCGTGACCAAATCTATTAATAGGCCATGCAGAGTTCTTCGTAGTCCTAAGAGCAATGCTCCTCAAACTTTTGAGCCCTTGTTCCTTTTCTGTAACTTCAATAACTCCCTTGTGGTGCTTAGTTACAGTAGCTGACTCCTCAGAAAGGATGAGAAGTCTGACCCTGGTCTCTTCAGACCAGAACACAGAAATCCTGCTCTTCATTTCTTGCCCAGACTGAAAGAGAGACCATAAACTCAGTCCTAACGTGGGCAGGAGATTGTCCATAGAACGTCTGGCTTGCTCCAGGCTTGATGGCGGCCATGAGGGGCAAGGATTGGGGTAGAAGAGGCACAGTTTGGTTTGTTGTTGCTGTGGAAAAGGACTTGCTGCATCCCAGGTCCAGGGGACCAGGCTGTGACATGCTTGTAGTCAGACCAAGAGTGTCCTGTGCCCCGCGGACCAGCACACTCACTGTGTAACCCCACAAACCCACCGGCATCTTGGGACCGTGTGTCTTCTGCAAAGGAGCATGCACACCTACACAAGAAGCCATCCCCATAGTCCCTGTCTATAACTCTACGGTGACAGGCAAGCACTTCCAAACTGAGAGTTATTGCATTTTGAAGGCATTTAAAATTAAGGAAGATGATTTCTACCTCTCCCCCAAAAGACGGGTGGAGAAGGAGAATGGGGAAGATCAGATGTTTAATAGCCTCAGAGAAGGCAAATCCATGTATCAGGACACTGGGGAACCATTACTCATATCTGTAACCCCCTTGGGCTGCTCCAGTCACTTTCCCCTTCCAAAGACTGGTCTGCAGCTGGAGTCAAAAGCAAGTGCTGCAGCTCTATGATTAATTCTCGTCTTCCTTGTGACCGAGGAAGGGACTTGAGGTCCCTAGGGGCAGTGGATGATTTCTGCAGGACACGACCCCGGAGGATTGGAGTCTGGTGAATGTCTGCAGCGCTGCCTGAAGCTCAGGGGTGAAACCGTGCTCTTGGTGGGAAAGAGCAGCAGATCTGCGGGAGAGAAATGCTGGAGGCAGAGGGTGTACCCGGAGGAGAGCGGAGGGAGCGTGTGTGAGGCAGCAGCTGCGGAAACAAGGAGCAGGGAGATGGTAAGCGCTTGGGAACAAACCCTGGAAAAGCAGAAAGGCAGAACGCAGTGACGGAAGGAGAGGTGAAATGAGGGCTGTGAGTGGAAACGGCCCGGGGACAGTCCTGCGTGGGGACAGGGGCACTCTGGCTCGCAGTGTTGGGGTGCTGCACCCACCGCAGCCACTGCAGGTTGGGAAAGCCCAAGGGCAGCCACCAGGGCCTTGGTGGGGCACCTCTCCGACGCAAAGCCTAAGTCACCGTGGGTTTGGCTGCATTAAGTGTGTTTATCTAACTGAATTACCTAAGCCAGGAGCCGAGTCACCCCAGAGGAGAGTCGGGAAGCCTTTCACACCTTGCAAAGTCTCCTCTCAGCCCACCGGCAGGGCGGGCTGGTCGGGGCACGCACACCGCAGGCTTGCCAGCCCTGCCGGAGGCTCCTTCCCCAGTCAATGGGGCAACTGGGGGGGAGCAGCCCACCGGCAGTGACTCAGCCCACCGAAGAGCAGAGCCACCTTCCCGAGGAGCACGTTCCCCTGCTCTGACTATAGGAAGAGCCAAAAGCAAAGGCAGCCTTTAATTTAGGGATGCCAGCCAAAAAGCTCCAAGTTAGAGAGGATGGATCTGGATAGCCATGTAGATAGAGGATATATATGGAAAAGTTGGCGTTGCAAAGTGGAGTGAGAGGAAGTGAGTCATCCTGGAGAGCACCAGAGCTGACTGTATGGGCTTCTGCACAATAAGCACCGCTTCTTGCGTAATCAGAAGTGCACACGAGGCGGGAACTGGTGTGTTGGCCGCAGCTCCCCATATTGCACGTTTCAGTTCAGCTGTCTGGAACAACTAGCTTTTGGTATTAGCATCAAGATAATGCTGGTGTGAAGTAGTGAATGACAAAATACTGCTGGAAAATTATCAAGCTGTTAAACAACCACTGAGAAGCACATGTTAAAAATTCCTCCAGTGCATTAATTCTACATTACAGTTTAGAGATAAGCAGATTTTCCAGGAACCCAAGTAACCCAAATAAACCAGCATCCAGAGTCTTATTCATAAGCAAAACTTAATATTTCTATACTATTCACCAACTTCTTAGTTGGCCGAAAGCTTGATCATTTCTGTTTCCAGGGCTAGACATACTATTTTGGCACTGAGTTTTTATAGTAAATCCAACACAGGTATGCTCTCATCATTTTGGACTGTAAAACTTTTTTCTGAAGGCAGCAGCAAGGCTGCCTACAACCAAGCTGAGATGGGATTTCAAGGCAAGTTTTTTGTCCTCTCCTCTCCTCACAGCTGATAGTAGTAGCAAACAGCACATTCCCAGTACAATGGTTTCTTCCTGGGCTGTTCCCCATCCCTGGAAGTGTTCAAGGCCAGGCTGGATGTGGCCTTGAGCAATCTGCTCTAGTGGGAGGTGTCCCTGCCCATGGCAGGGGGGTTGGAACTAGATGATCTTTGAGGTCCCTTCCAACCCAAACCATTCTATGATTCTATGATTCTCAAGGCAGAAGGGCAGAGCCTGCATCCTGCAGCAGCCTGTGCCTGTCCCAGCCAAAGCCCCACAACAGCAGGTACCCCTCTGTCCCCATGAACAGGGACTTCTGTCCCACTAGGCGAACCATGAAAGGTCTTTCAGACCCCAGAGCCGATGCAGAGGGGATGTGGGTGACCCAAAACATACTTCCTCTTGCTACAGGACCTAATACAGTGGTGGATGCCTCAGCTGCATTGCAAAAACCTTGCAGGGCAGTGGGAGTAGAAGCACTTAAACCTGCATGTGTGATCAATAGACGTGTGTCTGTAGGTGGGTGAGAGAACATAGTGAAGTAAGCAGCAAGGATGAAGTGTCCAGTAGACTCTGAATACTGTGGAAGAAGAAATGAGGAGTGGAGTGGGATGAAGGATTAGAGTTTGTCACACATTTCCCCTCTATCCCGCCTCCTCCTCACTCCTTTTCTCCTTTTTTTGTTTTCAGTTGCTGGGATAATGCAAATGAAAAAGAACATCCAGGCCTATCCAGTCTGGCTTTCGGGACACATAGGCACTTTATTTTTTAAGTAAAGTACAGTATAACAGCCTTTATATGGAGACCATCACGGGCATACGCTTTATGCTGTTTCCTATCAGGATATGTATTAATGATACCTATGTCCAATTATTAGTGGACTCATTTTCCTAAGAATGCTTTGTTTAAATGTACATTGAAAACTTATTTTTACAATATCTTTCTTCTCTTTAATAGGATTTGACATGTTGGCTCTGGTGCAGCATACAAGTTGTTTGTATAAAGCTTTGAAATTAATTCTGAATGGTGCTACATAAATACTGCATACATTGAATTGTACTATTTTATTGTGCAACTAAAATATTTCCTGTTCTATAACATAATACGATTTGTTATTTTTCCAGCACACACATTAGCCTGCATTCAACTTCTGCACAAGGTAGAAGAACTCAAATTAAATTTACAAGCACACCTGAGCAAAGCTAGTTAGCTCTGGCCAGATCATGTTTCCATGATTAAATAATGATGGCTATTATAACACATTGCAAGAAAATGCAGCTATAAATCCCTTAGTTTATTTCCAATGCTTCATTGTACCATAGAAACCCTGCAATACTTTCTAGTAAGCGATAGGTTAGACATAGGACTGAGTCACCACAAGCAGATGTGTTAGATGCTAACTCTGAGGAGATAAGAGTAACAATGCTGCTCTCCCATGAGCTTTCCCCTCAAGGACCTTCCCATACTCCACAAACATCAATAAATCGATCTTCACTACATCCCACTGCAGAGTTTATTAACTGAGGAAATTGGTTCCCAGAAAGATTTAGCAACTTGCTCAAGGCCAGAGAGTAGGTTCCCAGCAAGGAGAAAGAGCCGGGGGACCATGCTGGAGATCGCTTATTGCCATTTAATGTTTAACATTAACACTTAACACAGTGTCCTGAAGGCATGACAGTGCTGGACATTGACCTTGTCAGAAGTGGATGGGCACTAGTTTCAGAGATTAGCACACAACATGCCTACACCGAGGCAAGTCCCTGCTGAGCACTTTGGTCACCACCATGAACCCCTGGGGACCCCATCAGGGCAGTAGGTCCCTGGGTGGTGAGGGACCACCTCCTGCTACCCATGTGGCTTCTTTGGGACAGGAGGGAGAGGTGCATGACTCCACTGCTGTTCTCGCTGGGACATCTCAGTAGGTCTCCCAGGGGTCTAGCAGGAGCTCTTGGGGGCCATGTCTAGGGAGCAGAGATGGGGAGGTCTTATTCCCACAGTCATGCAGGTCACACTGAAGCTTATAGACCACTTTCCTTTTGGTGGAAAAAGGGGTGACAGGGCTATATGGGTTTTTGGTGCATACCCAACTCTGAGTTGAAGATACACAAAACATGCTCAGGACGTATGCCGAAGACTGGGGACACCAGAGTAGCTCAACTCCATTTAGAGTTCAAGGTTTTTACAGGTGGCTCTGGCAGTTTTGCATTTTATTAAGATTTCTCATTTTCCAGTCACTTACAATGTTGCCAAAATTTGACCATTTGGAGTAAAGTTTTCCAATCCAGGTGTTTGCCTCAGGCTGAATTATTTCAGATAGGGTGGGGAGGAGAATTTCATTTAGAGCTGTTCCTTGTGGCCAAGACTCAGATTGAGGGAAAAAGCTTATGTGTAAAAAAAGCTGTAATTTTTACCCTTTGAAACTCTCCAGTGCCCTGTGAATGAAAAGATAGTTGTGTGAGGGAAAGGAAAACAAAGCAGACAAGGAGCTGGGCTCTACAAGGATGACTCAGATCAATGGCAACTGTGGGGAGAGGGGTGGAGGACCTGGATGGGGTGAACTGGCACAGGCAGCGTACCGTGACTAAAACTGGGAGAACGAGCCCCAGAACCAAAGACTTTACAGAATGGGACTGAACTGCTCAGCTTGGGGGAAGTTTACAGTGGGGCAAGTCAGAAGGGGGTTAGGACAAAGATAACCTTTTAAAGTTTTACATCCACGAGAAAGCACTAGTCCGTAGCCTGGACTGGGTCTATTCCTAAATTTCACCAGCCCGCTGCTGTCAGTGTTTATGTGTGAAACCACCGATGACAGCGCGTTTCATCTCCCACGTACTGTTAGAGCAGGCTTTCACCCTACAGGTGTGGTCCTTTAGCTCCCTCGCATATCTCAGCATCGTGGTGTTTACCCTGCTGATAAGTCATGTGGATGTCATGATGCCTTAGTTAACTCCCTTTAATTTTGTCTTTAATTGCGTACACATACTTGGGGCTTCTTCATTTGTCCAAATTCCTTCAGCCTCATACTGTGCACTAAAGGACATGTCTCAGCTGGAAAGCACCTCTTCAGTCTGTTATTTTCCAGTATATTCGTGATTTATACCATGCTCTTTGAATCCTGAAATATTTTCTTCATGGAATTTTCTGGAGTGCTCACCACTGCAGTACAAGAGCTCCCCGACTCTTAGTTGATTCATTTTAGCAAAACTTCTTTGTGATGAGATATCACGATACTGTCGTCAGTTGGCAAATGGGCAACTAAGTCAGCACTGCAGCTGCCCTGTCTGACCCAGGACTTGATTTTTCAGATCACTTCCTATATGATACGATGCTGTGAATCACCAAAGCACCGCTCTCCCTGACTCAGCTGAGACGGAGAGCTCAGCACTTCTGCAAACCAAAATGCTGGGCTTGGAAGTCAGGCACCTAGAAGATAAAAAAGGCACAATTAGAGACCATCTGTGAGAAGCTTGGCTGAACAATATTTCCCAGCACTCTGGAACAAAGGAGGAGATAGGATCCAAGGATGTAATTTTGTACTTTCTCTTCCCCGCAGTCCTGTTCCTCATTCACTTCTAGCTTTTGTAATAACATGAAGTAGAGATCCTGCCATAGCCACAGAGTGTGTCTAATTTGTGTACTGAAGGAAAGAGCTGGGTGGAAAAATACTGTCTGATCACACAGTACAAGCCGCGTCTGCATAACACACATATGCATGGGGGCTGAATTAAGGTAGCAAAAGTAATTTTAAATTAGCATTTTCCAACGTTCCTGTGCTTGTTCTGCCAAGCTTATTAGTATTCCTTCAAAGTGGGGTTTTGATTTGTTTTGGAATAAAGCGTATTTATTCTAATTCTGTGTAGGAAATAGCCAGTTCTTTCTTTCTTACAAAATATTTGTGCAAATGGTAGGGTGCCCTTCTCTTGACATTCCCCACCAACTCGGGTTCAACGTTTGAAGATGATAAATGCGCATCAAGCTCAGCATTTCTACCACCACCTACCTGCTTTGGCTCGTTTCATTAGAATTTCAGCAATGTGCTGGTTCATGGCAGATAACCTCCTCTCCCTCTCCGGGCTGCGAGCGCCTGTGAGTGTGTGTACGTGTGTAGGGGGTGAGGGAACGGGTGCATTTCTCATCTCCTCAGCATTTATTACATTCCTCTTTCTCTACCTCCTCTGCAGCAATAAATCAATGCTACTTGTTATTGTCTACTCCTTGGGCAACGTCTCGGAGGGAGAAGCAGCCTCTCCTGGCTATAATGTCGTATGTTTTATCAAAAGCTAAAATAGAAGTAAAGAACTAAAGTAAATCTAAGTCCTGATTTTGCAGATTTGGAGAGGAAGGCCCCTATCGTGGTCATGTTGGCTTCATCACCCATCATGATAGACACACATTGCTCCATGCAGGTTCCGGTTGCCAACCCCAGCCTTAGGCTGCCCGTGCAGGCAGGATAGGGCAGAGTGTCACTGGGACAACATTTCTGCTTCCATCAGTGGAAAAGAAAGTTTAGGATTTCTGGTGCTACTGACTGTTTTCTCCCCACCGGGAGCTCTAGGGCTGGGATGCTGGGCACATCGTTCCTGTACCTGTGCTGAGATGGATGTGTGTTCCTGGCATTTCTGCAATGGGTTAATAGCAAGTGAAGCCCTAAAAACAGGTTGTGGATGGAGTGGAATATAGCCTGATTATTGTTTACTCTGACAAGAGGAGGGACACACATGCTGGTGCCTGGAGAAACTGTAAATCATGGACAACGTCATAATGGGTCTGTGGCTTGTAGCAACTCCCTGGAGAAACTTTGCCCAGAAAGCCTCTGCCCTCTGGTTTGGTGCCTGCTTTCTAATCACAGCAAACTCTTTTCCTCCACACAGGTTTCCTGATTTTCTACAGAATAAATGAAAAAAAAAAAAAGAGGCCTTCCCCCATACCTTGCCCAACAAGCAGGGATTAGATGTTCCTTCTCTCCACAGAGAACACCCTGAAGTGATGGGCTGGAGAAACAATGAAAAAAGAAACCAGTGTGGTGGAGGAGTTGGTGAGAAAGGCAGACAGAAACCTTCTGGAAAAGAGGCGTTTGGCTGGTCCAAGCCCAGAAGCACAAAAAAATACCTGGCACACCTGCTTAGGCATCCAGGACCAAATTAAACAGGCAGGTTTAAAGTCGGGATTGCATCTGGGATTTTTTCATCCTTTAACCCCTTCCAATGTTAACTGGGGTAACTCATCTGGGAACCTTCACGCAGAAGTTACTGAAGGGGTTTTGCAGGCAAATTCTCAGAGTCTGAAGTACAGAAAAAGGCCCCCTGACACATTAGCATGTTTTTATTGTGGCTTTGTAGACATATTTTACTTTTTCTTTTTCCAATGGCAAAGGGGGAGAAAAGTTGGGTCCCCCCAAGCAAGAAGTGTACTTTATCAACTCAGTTTGTCAGCAACAGCACCGGTAAAAGCGTGCATACACATGCACCTCTTTCTCTACATCTTCCCTAAACTTTGCCTGTTTTTTTTTTATTAAAATGGCTGCCTCAAGCTACTGACAAATGGTGCCTGTAACCTGAGATGTGCAGCATATGAAAAAAAACACCAACTTCAATACTAGCTCAGAGTCCTTCTCCCGCTCTGATTTTCACCGTTTCTTACTGGAAGGCTTTCCCTGGTTTTCAAGGGGAGATGCATAGATCATGATGCAGTTTTCGGACCCTGCAGGGAACATGATGTCCTTGCATCACACTGCATTTGGGTATAGCCCCCTCCGCCAGGGCGTCTGCCGTGTAGCTGACTGCACCGGCAAACACACAGCTCGTGCAGCAGAGAGGCAAGAAATGATCCATCTCTTTCATGCGGCTTTTTAAGGCTCCAAAATACATGTGATGGCAGGCAGATAAAGAAGCACTGCATGCAGAAAGGGGAAGGGTTTGTCTAAGTTTGCTTGTTTGCTCCCCTTTCCTAAAAAAGGTCTCCCCAGGCTTCAGGCAGTTGTCAAGGGGATGGACTCACACTGCGATAGACATCAGATGGGTTTATGAATCCAGGGTAGCCTTTGAGGGAGAGCTCTGGTTCAAGAGTTCTCCTTGCCCCATGGCATGATGGAAGGGGGTGGGAAAGGAAGAACCTGGTGTGGAAATGGGGGAAGAGTAATTGCAGACAACAGGGTTTAGCCTGGAAGAAAACGGCTTCTGAGGAGGCTATGGCCACTGTCACGAAGGTGAAATCCTTGTAGCACAATTCTGGCCTCTCCTGCCTGTTGCATCTGGGGCTCTCCCAGGTGTCCACACCCTTGAAACTCACCTGCGTTGAGGAGCTGGTGATTTCTCTTCCTGCTGAGCACTGCATTGCAGTTTGGCTTATCTCTGGCTGAAGGAACCCACCGAGACAAGCAACTGTTTAAGATAAAATGAATTATCCACAGCCTTGCTGTCTTTTCACATCTCATTTTTCCATAGCTCTCTCACTTGCTGATTATAATTGCCCTTTAATTGCTTGTATAATTTCAATTACATAACAAGTAAGCTGTACAGTAGCTGCCAAAAGTATCAGTTAAGTTCTTTTCTTTTTTTTTTTAATCATTAATTGAGTTTCAATAGTTCCACAGCTGTGATTGCCATAGTCCTGAGAGAGCGGTGAGTTGATTCAATGGATGGACTTTCTCTGCATACTGTCTGCTTACTTTGGGTACAAGTTTATCTGTTTCCTCTACAGAGATTGTTATTTAGATCTGGTAATGCTGACCAAACACCCTTAATGTGGACAAAAGGATTTCATGGTTTGTGCAATCAAATGCTGTAGGGGTATCCAGCAGTGTGAACGCAGGCAACAGCCAAGAGCGGACCATTCATCACTGTCACTACTGTTATTTCTGTTTTACATGCCAGCTAGATGTTGAACTGGAAGAAGTCCAAGACCCTTGCAGGGTTGAGATGGAGATAGGACCAGCCCTTCTCAAGGGCTTTTATCATGTTCAAGGTAGGGCAAGATCAGACATTGGACTATATTGAGAGAATTTGTTTGTATAAAGCAACAATTAAATAATAAGGATAAGCTTTAGGTGGAGGTTAGGTGTCTCTTCTGGAAAAAGCATGAATGATCTCATATAAGGCTGCTTTGACTTTTTTTTTCCCCTGGACAAAATAGAAAGGGAGAACGGCAATGGAGAGTCTTGTTGGAGACTCTCACGTGCTTCTGTTGTGTAGACGGGTTGAACTGGGGGGTAGAGAATATTGACTTATTGATCAATAGGAAGCCTGTATGGAGCCTTCTTTCCTGAAATGTCACATTGCATGGAGACAGTTTTCTCCAAGAAGCAGGCTGACAGTGACGGGTAATGAAGATGTTCAAGACTGACAGGACTATCCACGGTTCAGAGGTGTAATTAAGAAATCCTGTGACTGAACCTATGTGGATTGGTTTCAGAATGAATAGGTTTAGAATAAGGTATATAAATGTGAGTATGTTTTAAATCATGAAGCAAGAAACCTTGCTCTATCTTAGCTATTTTAATCTTGGTTTGCATTCTACCTTGCTTGTTTTCTTTGAGGAGTATATATTCTTGTTGCTTGGTAAATAATAAATTACATCTCTTAAATAAGGTATGGCTCCTTTAAACTACATTTTGTTCTTTTTGTTAATGTTAACCAGAAGCACAAGAGTACTAGAGGATACACAGCATGGGAGGCCCCTGATTTAAACAGTCATGTAGTTTAACATATGTTTATTTGGAAACGTAACTTTTATCATTTTTATTAGAGCAGAAAACGGTGGGTGATACAATCCTTTTATTATTCAGTTTATGTCAGATTCTACTCACACAGAAAGTGAAATTAAATGAAGGGGACAGAATTCCTACAATACATTTATTTAAAAAGGATGTATTTGTGAAAATGAGGAAATTGAATTGATCTGGTCACCTGGATTTTCAAGATTTTAGATGAGCCTCCTCTCACCCCTGAGACTAGAAAAGGACATCGAGGGAATCAAATTCTCCTGGTTCTCCAACTCTTAAATACACTCTCAGCTGAAAGTGAATAAGATGTTGGACTGCGCTCCATCCTTCTGTAAAATATCAATGGTCAGTTCATCTGGACTGCAGGTTCCATGGAGGTAGAGGCCTGAGCTGTCTCTGTGCAGCCTGGTTTATCAGTTCAGGTGCCGTGCCATGTGAAGGCAGAATTAGGATTTTGAGGTCAGTGAGGGTTTGGGAGGTGTATAATTGTCTTTGAGCAGTGCTGAGCCTGAGTTAATAAACTGTGTGGGACCCAGCCTGGTTCCTACAGAGCTGCCCAAGTGTCCCATGCCACACGCACCAGGATGTGCTCTCTTCCAGAGGACACACTTTGGCTAGCAGCTTCCACTGTCATCATTATTATGATGACACAGAACATCCTTATTGCAGTACCACAGATAATATTGGAGAACACTCAACATAAACAAACCAATCAAATATTTTCGCTTCAAAAGCCGTAGATTCTGTTTAATCAATTACTTTTGCAAATTCAGCATTTTTCACCTTTCCTCAAAACTTGGGCAGTGAAATATTCTTTCATTACAACTCAAATTGTTTGATTAAATATAGCAAATTTAGGCTTTAACATACGTTCATCACAACTTTAGATAGGCTCATTTTTAAAATAAACCAAATTCCAATTTCAAGGGAAAAAATGTTTCCATTTGCATTATTTTTGTTGTTTCCCTCAGGCAGGATCTGCATTTGCAGGAGTTCCTAGATGGCATGGTTTTTTAATGTGTGCCCATGGTTTCTGCCACTGACAACTTTTATTCTTCTGGCTTCTTTGTTTTTAGGTTATTATGAAAACCATGGAATTCCAATGATGGGATTATATGGACACTAGAAGAAATAAAAGGAAAACAAAACAAAAATAAAAGGAGTAATAAATAATTTCAGTGTCAGCATTTTCCATGCTTGCCCCCTACAAGATCATGTGTTCATCATCAGAATCCATTTCTCTTTCACTAACAGTCCTTTCCTGGAGGGAATGTCTGATTATCTGACCTCTCTGATGTATCCTCTCTCTCCCTCCTTCCCTTCAGTGGCTAGAGGATTCGAGGATGGTCAGAAATACTGCAGACGTCAATGATTCCAGCTTCCCTCAGGAAATGGAAACAAAAGCAAACCCATCCAAACATTTTCAACTCTCTTTAAAGTCTCACAGAAGTAGTGGAAGGTTTGAGGTGGAGTTTCTTGGCCTGCCTGAATCAGGACTCCCTTCCTTGACATAAATCAGGAAGGAAAAAGTCTACCTTCTGCTAATTTGGGTAGGACTTTGATGTTAATTTGCCTAGAGAGTTTAAAGTGGTACAACATGAAATAACAGAAACTAAAATTAATGGAGCTGTAAATGGGATTGCATTGTGCAGGCCCCCCACATATGGTTCAAATTCGGTGCTTCCTCTGTATCTGACAGCATTCTTACAGCAAGAATGCTTCTGAGGAACCGCTACTGCACCCGCCATGAAAGCATGGAGCAGAAAACCTCACCCCGCAGTGTCTGTTCACCATTCTTTCTCCTCCCATGGTGTCTCTTTGTGGTTTTATTTGTGCTCTCAATTAAACACAGGTCTGAGTTTCTTCTCATAAACAGACTTACCATCATTCATGGTATAAACTTCAAGGTCAGCAATGGAAGGACACCTCGTCGGAGACAGCTGAGACAGACGTACTCCATGAGATCAATTACGTTGCTCACACATAGGTAACAAGAGCCATCTGAGGTGCTGTGAGATAGTTCAGGTGTTCGGGCTGGGCCAACAGATATGGCACATATCTACAGGAGGCACATATCCACCTGGAGAAGCAATCATACTATTGCAGGACAACTCCAATGGACTGTGTTTCGGAACCTGTCGCATACAGTTGGTGTCTACGGATAAGCCAAGCGTCTAAGGTCCCAGTGTAGTCAACTGAAATCTAGTCAGTGCAGCCAACAACATCTGAAGAGCTATTCACAGAATTAAATGCTGAGGTGTGACACAGTTGCCTAAACATAGGTATCAATTTTCTTTTGAGATATCCTCCTATATATAAGGCATTACGGGACTGGCAGATACACTTCGAAACTAATGGGAGATCAGTAGTCTCTAGGAGGAACAGCTAGACACCAGATAGGATACTCAAGCCAACCAGCACCTATGTTTTGGCAACCAAATCTCCAGGTCTAAAGACAGGAACATGCTCTGTGTTGAATCACAACAGGTGATTCAAGTTTAAAACCAGCCCAACAGCAAAACCCTCAATCTCGTCTCTTCCTGTGTTGGCTACAATGTGGTTTCAACATGAAAAGCATGTGAGTTGTAATTCTCATGAGCAAACCTGTTGCCAATTTCATTCTTCACCTTGTAGAGAGAAGCTACAATTCCCAATTAGCCTATGCCAACCGTTGACCAACTGGCTGGCCTTGCCGGAGCTCTGAGTAACCAGCGTGTACCACGTTACCACAAACCTGCTAGGAACTGGGCCCGATATGAACCTCACTGAAATGGTGAATTCGTGCCTGAGAATTAATCTGTCTTTAATTTCACTATTTCCATTGCACATAATTATTACCATCGGCATGAACAGTGAGTTATCCCCTTGCTTGAGCCTGCAACGAGTCTGACTTTTTCATAGCTATGCTTAATTGTTGCCAGAGTTCCCTGTAGTAGCATTAGCCTGTTTAATATTACATGGCATGAGAAAATTAAATGATCAATATCAGGTTAAGAGCACTCAGATGTTCTTTCTTTTCTTTTGTAATTGCTGGTGTGACGGGAAAATAATTACTATGTTGAGTTTATTGCTATTCTCCTTGTCCTCTGTTGGTGATATTGTTGTTCGGCTATGGACATGTCTGATTTAAATTGTCTATAATATTGTTGTCTTGGAAGGAAATAGAAAGGAAAGGGGAAGGGAAAGGAAGCAGGAGAAATTAAAGGCTGATCTAAGATTAACATAGTGTTTACTCTGGCTCTTGGCAAAGTCTGTTTGTAAAAGGAGACTCCCAAAGCAAAAATCATCTAGAGTGGATTTGTTTAAAGTGACACCATCAACTTAAATATCACACTTCAGGATCTTTTTTTTACTCCATGTTGTTATAAGTAACACCCAAACCAATTATATCCTGCTAATGCCGTTGGAACACCTCGGATTATTACAGCTGACTGACTAGAGAAAAAGTACTTCTCTGTATTTTTTGTCGTGTTTTTACTGCAATTGATAGCACTATGTCCATGATCACCAACTTGTATGGAAAGATTACACACAAAAAGGGCCACGTAAATCTGGGCCATGCCCAAATCTTCTGCAGTTTCTTATTGAAGTGAACTAAACAACAGCTGATTAAAAAAAAATTTAAAAAAATTCATCACTTCCCTGTCTGTGTATTAGGGCTCTTTCCTGTTGTTTATGTAGCTTTTTGGTAGAGTAACAAGAAAGAAAAAAACACCACCAATGGATTTAGAAACAAGATTTTTAAAACCAGCAGGGGAAGCAGAAAAAACAGAAATCCCCATCGGTCTTCTTCAGGGAGCAGGTACCCTCAGGGTCCTTTTGCTTGCAGCCATGGGGAGACAAGCCAGTCCCTAGCAAAAAGATGCCTACTGCCTTCAGAAGCCTGGGGACTGGGCTGATAAAGAGATCCCTTTAACTGTGATGCCTAGGAGTCACCGGTGTCAGCGTTAAGCCATCCTGGGAGAAAGAGGGAAACAAAACTGGTTATTCAGTGCCTTTGTTTAGCTGCCTTCGGAGGTTTCAAGGGAGCTGAATACAAAGACACTGTGGCATATGCCAACTGTTGACTCTATCAAATAATAAAGCAGTCCCAGTGGGTATTAAGAAGCGTGGAATCATTCTAATGAGTCTGGCAAAATCTCATTAGGATGAACAGCAGGTGATGACAAAATATTTGCTCTGTATGCAAATGACTTGTTTCCTTCTCCGTCTACGCGCGGTTGCATGAGCACTCAGAATAGGAGATGTCAGATAATTACTCACGGGAGTGAAGCGCTGCACATGTGGTGGTTGCAGTTCAAATGCATCAGTGGCAAAAATGGGAAAAATGCTGGAAAAGAGCTGTGCTTTTAGGGTGAGAGCCCCCCTGTATCACCAAACCCTCAGCCTCCTACCTGCACACAGACAGGTGGGCTGGGCATCCAGACGATCCAGCTGTCTTTCCAGAAATGCCTTCAAAGCAAGGGCAGATGGGCTGCAGGTTGTCAAAACTTCTCCAAGAGCTGTGAGCATAGAAGGCACGATGGAAGGGGGGCCCGGGGGTGTGCTGAATAATGAAAACAAGAGAAAACATGGCAGGTGCTGGTGACAGAGGTAGGTTACCTGCATAGACCAGAGTCTGATCTAGTTCAAAACAACTCTACTAATCAAACAGAAAGCATCCAGCTGCAGGCACAGATATTGCTGTCTGTGTAGTAAATCACTGCTTTGCCCCCTTCTGCTGCCTTTAACATCAGACTGTGTAGCCCTTGATATCTGTTCAGTTCCTGATGGTGTTTCTGGCATAGGACGCTTCCATTCTCTCCAGTGTATCATTAATATTGCTTCATACATTTGTTTTTAATCACGTTGGTATTTATTTATTGCTGCAGTTCTGTTCCTACTCCTCATACGTGTCAGAGGCAAAATTCTTGCATGGGGGAGATGGAAGTCCCCCAAGAGTCCCATTCTTCTGTGTGTGCTGGAGGAGAGGAGGACAGGGGAGTCGAGTCAAAGGACATTCCAGATTAAATAAACCAAGCCATGCAAACACAAGTGCTCCTGAAGATCTTTTCTCCAGTGCCTGGCAGTCAAATACCTTCACTATACTTTCCCCATGTAATTGTGGTTTGCTCTCAAAATGGAGTCAGGAATGCATTTGAAGGCTGCCTTCTAAAAACACCCCTTGGATTCCCAGGACCATGCAAAACTTCCAATTCTGAAAGGCAAAGGACTATGTGTACGGTGACCCTGTGCTCCCAGCACATTCATCAGCTTTTACCTGGAGATGGTTTGCTACATGCTCTCCATCAGAGAGGGAATTTGGTAAGCTGAGAAAGGGACATTTGCTTTCCTGCCAGCATCCTATACAGATGGGTTGAAACTGACACACTAAAGGGCAGAAATTTGCCTTTCTCACCATCCAACAACCTGCAGCCCAAATCTTACTGATGTCATGGAAAGGGGATCAATTCCCTGAATTGTCCCCTGCACAAAACAAAAACACCAACGTTGCGTTAGATGAAGCCTTGTGTTCCAAGGAAATTAAAATGAGTTATTAACTGATTTTAATAATAGCTATTATTTTTAATTATTAATAATGCTATTAAATGCTAATAATAATAGGGGGGTTTTAGTCCATAGATCTTTAGCAAAAGTACTTTTCATCCTAGTGCTTTGTCAAGTAAAATCAATATAATCATTTCTTCTTTGATAAGTTTGGGAAGCCTAGACAGGTCACCAAATTAGTCAACAAGAAAACTGGGAAGCAGTCCCTAGACCTCCCTGATCAACACCTTGTGCTGACAGGGGAATTGTGGTTCACTGTGTCGTTCCTGTGGGTCTAGGACCTCCAGAGCTACCAAAGCTCCTTCTGCACCAGAGATTTTCAAGAATAAGTTGGACAAACATCATCTGGGGGTAGCATGGGGTGTGTTTGACTCTCCGAGCCTGGGGACTGGCAACACCTCTTGAGATCCAGACCTCTAGCCTAGGATTTAATGACTGATGTATCCTACATGGTATTCCTCTTACATTTAATAATTGTATTAAATTGAGGTCTGCAGTCAAAGTGCTGCCAAAATGACAGTGGGCCAAGAATTACATTAAGCATTAAAATGCAGGCTCGGCGGGGTTTGCAAGGCAGCGAGGCTTGTTCTCACGGTTGGGTTACGCACGCCGAGGCAGCACGTTCCAACCCAAACCAACAGCAGCGCGCGGGGGCCACAGCCTTCTGGTTCTGCTTATCAGGTTTTGCTGACCAGCAAAAAGCAATGGAAATCCCAAGCCTTCAAAAATTAGTAGCTCTTAAGCAACTGCTTTTTTTTTTTTTTTTCCCTTTTTCTTTTGTTACCCATCCAGCCAAACAACTGTTTGTTTAGTGAGACTGATTGCAGTAAGAAAACTGTGGACAGCAATGGCAGTGACTCGTTTCAAGCTAGAAATGTCATCTGATGTTAGTGGTGGCCTGTATCAGCTGACCAGTGGTCATGCATGTGGTGATCCCAGATACACACTGCTCTGAAAAAAGTCCTGCAGACCCCTCCCAAACACAGTATGGATAAGAGTGCAAAAAGTTTGGCTCCCTCTACACAAAGAAGCCCTCCACCACTCCCAACAGCCTTTATGTCCTCACACTCATGCTCTAACAGCATACCACCAGTCATGCCATGTACCTTTGTGGGTGTCTGTAACAAACATCACCTAGGTGAGTTGAGGCGCAACCCTCAGGGTATCTCACACACTTCCTAATGAAAAAGACCTCATGGGCTTCAGAGGAGATCCGAGACCAAGCAGCATAGACAGGAGTGCGTAAGCCCTAAGCAGTTTAGGCAGGAGTCAGTATGTGCTGCTTGGCCTTGGCAGCAGTCCTTCTTTTCTGTTTTTCAGCAGTAGAGCTGTAATCTTAGAGAGACTATGAAGACAGCTTACTCATGCAGAGGCATTTAGTGCCATCTGAGATGCCCAAACAGATCCTGTATGGCTTTCACCTGTTTCTTCCAAAGGGAAAAGCTGCACATAAGACCTCTGTAGTATCTGCCAGGTACTCTCAGGAATCTGAAATGGCACTACAAATCCGTGTTTAAAATACAAGACTCCCTGTGTGTCAGTGCTGCAAGGTGGTCCAGTTTCTCAAGCTCTCATTTGAGTTTTTGCAGCCTGAACGGAGCTCTGTGCTTTTGTTGCTGAGTGAGTTTGCAGTTAAAAGCAGCAAGAACATATCCCCTGCAGTCTCAGAGGTGTCTGTAGAGCAGGCCCACACTGAAGAAGTGATAAATACCTCTGGCAAGTCTTGTTGCTCCTGTAGGCCACCAGTAGTACTGCTCTGCTATGAAGTCCTTTGAGACTTAAAGCATTGTTAACACACTGGTCAAAGTGAGAAGAGATGTTAAAAGAGACTGTAGGTAGGCATCCCTTTTTCATGGATTTGGAGACAATAGAGAGGCCCTATGCATTCATGTCTTTCTGCTCATAAGAATTATTCTTATTAAAGCTGAGGGAAGAGAGAACTACCCTTTGATTTCTTTATCCTCAACTGATCACCTCTGAGACTCCAGAGAACTTCACTTTTCTGTTCCTTTTCCTCCAGTCCCAGCTACAGCCTGCAATTTCCCAACCTGATGTTCCCTTCCCCATCTACCCTTCCCAAATTGTCTTCAGCCCTTGTCTCAGAGTTTGCTCAATCCTACCTCTGCTGTACCATGCCCTCCCAAACCTCTGTAACTTTATTCTTCCATTCACTTCCTACTCTACCTACCCCCTCCAACCTTGGCTGTCTCAGACCCTCAAAGTTAGAGTCTTCATATCTTCTCCAGTTCCCTGAAGTCCATCCTTCTGTCTCCATCATACTCCTCTCCTTGAAGGAGTCCATTGCTGCTCCCCCTTGGCCAAAGTAGACAAGTAGCACATATCCCCTTTAACTGGTTTTCCCAGGGATAGAATTCCACCTGGCCAGGTCTAGAGCAAAAAGGAACATGTCTGGATAGAAAATGGTGACCCTAATCTGGGAATGAGAAGTGCTGTATCATGATTTAGTTGTCATGATGTGTTTGCTTAGATAAGCTTCTAGGAAGTCTGGAATGTGTTGGGTTGGAGCATCTCCACAGCCATCATTCTGCAGGCAAATTGCACAGCTGTCACCCAGTTAGTGTTTCTTGGAAGCAAACTGTAAGTCACAAGTCACTCCAGAGTAGGAAAGAAAAGGTTCTTTAAAGAGAACAGTCGTGAAAGAGGTGAACATAAGGAAATCTTTTTTCTAACTTTTTTCTCTCAGTTCTCAGTGTTATGCTGAGTTTGCTCTTCCAGTGTCTGACTGACAAATGTCCTTTCACTTTTACTTTAAGTAGATCAGAAGGCAGATTATTCTTCTTTCCTGTTTTTCTCCTTTCTCTTCCTCTTTGCATAATAAATCAAAGTGGTAACCACTGGCCTACGTAGTGTTTATGTGGACTCTGGAACCAAGACTCATCCTGTCTTTCAGCTGGTGCTGAGGCACTTAAGCCAGTAGTCTAATTACCCTTAGGTACCCCCACTAATCACGGAGAAGGACAAGTACTTTTTTGGAGTTCTGGGAGCACTTTGCTCTGAGTGAAACACCCTTTAGATGTGTTCACGTCAGTCTTCTACCAGACCCAAATCAAACAAGATGCATTTTCATAGAATCATAGAATGGTTTGGGTTGGAAGCCACCTTAAAGATCATCTAGTTCCAACACCCCTGCCATGGGCAGGGACACCTCCCACTAGAACATTTTGCTACACAGTGCTTCTCTTCACATCCCCAGGATCTTTCTCCTCATTAGATCCAGAACTTTCGATGAGTCTGGACCATGGGGTGGCTTCACATCCTATAAACATCAGTACTTTTTGGCACCTCCACTTTGTAGGTGCTCAGGATTTTCAGAAGCTGCTGTATGTCTCCAGCTACATTTGTTACCAGTGTCAAACCAAAAGGAAATAGGAAGATGGAGGCAGTGTTATCCTTGTGAAGGTGGTCCCGTACCTCCTTAGGGTTTTTGCCCTAAGCTGTGCGTACCCACTCCTCCATTAGGACAAACTTTGCTGGGCAGCCATAGGGCACTGTTTACTTCTTCCTGGACAATAAAACATCAGAGATGTGTTTGAAGCCCTTGACTTCAATATAACTCAATGAAAATTTGGGTCTTCACCTTGATGTAGAGTTAAAAGGTTCCTGCTTGAGCTGAGGGAATATTTGAGGGTTATTTTTTTGCCCTCTGATTTCCACTCTCTCCAGGGAAGACAAAAAATGAAACCGTTTGCTGTGTGCTTACTAACCTTACACTGCCACACAATTTTTAGCAACACTGGGAACAATAACCTACCATGTTGTGTCCTGTAAGGGAGTAGTAAAACCCCAGATCTTGTATAACTTAAACTTATGCAAACTTCAGCAAGATTTTTCTTCCATTAATTATAAAAGAACAAAGCAACTACTCTTTCATATTAAAAAAAATCACCTCTTCCTGGAATCTCAAGTCTAAGGTGTTTTTACTGTGAAAAAGAGCTTCGTGGTAATGATAGCAGAATATCAGATTACTGACTCTGTATAGCAGTCCTGTGTTTGGCTTCTGTCTACTTCTTAACAACATTTAGTGAAAAGCTGAATGCCTTCCAGAGACACCTTTAATTCACATGTTAAGAATGTTTATACCTCTCAAGTGGTCAAATTAAATTGTATCAAATGAACCCTATGGGCTTGATGTAGGTTCTAAGGCCCTGTTTAAACTGTTGTGTGTTCATGAAACAATTAAAGCTGAATAAACATTGCCAAAAGAATTTCAGAGAGGATTAGTTCAAATGTTTAACTAAACTAATTTCTGCCACGGCTGGTTTCCATGGGCATTCGTTTGATCAGGCAGAAATGCTCTTTCCTTAAGCGTTTAACCAAAGCCTGATTGTAAGAGTTGCATTTGTTCTGTCAGGGAAGGTAAACAATGATTTTGCCTCCCATGATCAGTTATAACTCAACAGCTCCCATATCATACCTCTTGGATAGAAGGTGTCCAGCAGCCAAGCCAGGAACTAAACACCGATCAGGACATGGTGACTGGAGTGTAGGTACTCAAGAAGGCATTGAATTGGTTACTCATGGTATATTATTTGGCTGGGTCTTATAAATAGTAATTCTGTATGCATCAAATGTTTTTACAGACCACAGTAGCCTAGCTTAAACACCTCAACTTTAGACTTTGCAAACTAGGCGTGACTGGAGTCACGACATCCCTAGCTGAACCCTTTGACATTACAGCAGGTTTTGAGGTCATCAAGGATAAACAAGTCTTCCAAGCTTGTCTGCTGAACTGATTCGTCTCTCCACACAAACCCCACCTTTACTCCACTCTCCAAAGTCTTGAAGAAAGCCTTGAGGATATGAGGTAGGAGTATAGGAGAATTTAAATTAAGAGAATTTAAATTAAGACTGTCTGTGGTGAGGTTATCCAATCACTTCAGGGTAAATAGCCCTTAGCCTGTACTCACTGAAAGTGTAAACCTGAAATATGAAATTTAGGCATAGCTTAGAATATTTTGTTTAATCCTGTTTCAAATCATAATACCTTTGCATAGGGTATGCTATCAGATACTACTGATGAATGCAGTTAATAACCGGTACCCCAAGCTGCCTAGAGAGGTGCTCTGTCCCAACTTCAGCTATGACCACCAGAGGAACTCAGCTGGAAACACTTGTTTTGGTTATTTGGCATCAAGGTTGCTCGTACAGGTCTTCAGTTCTGGCATTTGCTCATCAGTTTTGTCTATGAGAGCTTAGAAGCCTAAACCAGCGACCTTCCAATGGTGGTCATGAGTTCTAGTTAAAGCCCAATATTTTGTTAATATTTGATCCTTTAGTCCATGCAGCAAAATAGAACTTTTCTTCATGCCTTTGATATTGAATAGCTTAAAGTTGCCTAGGTCAAACTATAGGCAAACTGGCTGGACTATTATGGTCACAGGATGACTCTGTAGTCTCTACACTACTTGGGGATGTTATCTTTATTTACCTATTTAATAATGTCTCTGTTTTCACAAATGCTGCCAGTACGTGTCTGGAGGGAGACCTGCTAAGCATAAACGGTAAATATTGATCCTCCTGTCTCTTCCCTGAGCACACCTGCCAATCCCTTTCTAGTCTTCAGCCCTGAGATCTGATACTCCTCTTTGGCACCACACTTATATATCACAGAAAGAAACTACTACAACTGGTGATCTTTGCACTGTACTTAACAACATCGGGAAGTAATCATGGCTAATTGTTATGGCTGTAATTCCAAACCTGACAGCTGGCAGAGAATCAGAGGTCTCAGTCACATTTGCTGAATGTCTCCCTAATACGTTCCACCAGATAGTTTATGGCAGCCCTCTCCAAAGCCGTGCCCTTTGACTACTTGCATTTCTCCAGCACTCAGGTAGTTGCTGCCAAGGCTGTTCTCCTCTAGGGTAATTATTTGCACAGTGTAATATCTTGGAAGCACAGCTGGCAAGTGTTGCTTTCACGCAGGCTGGACTAGATCTATGCAGAGAAGGGTTGACAGTGTAAAGATTTTAGGAGCATCTAGAGTGAGTGAATAAACACTGGTTATAAAGAAAAAGCAGGTGCCATCTGCTCCCACTCAAATAACTCCTGTTGACTTCAATGGGAGTGTGACGATTTTCACAGCCACGCTATTTGCTTTTCTGAAACTACTTTCTTTAGTATTAGCAATGACTCAAAATGACAACCCCCAGAAGTCTGAAGGGGTTAGAGAATTGAAAACATTGATGATGGAGCATTGATCCATGCCCGCGTAAGTCAGCAGAATATATCACTTGGTATTTAAGAATGCTTCATATACCCTAGCAGTGGGTGCCAAGATAAGATGAGGTAGGTAGCATTTTCGAAGTGGCTTTGATTCTATGGGATCAGTTATTCTCATCACAGGATCTAGTATGGAGAAAGTGCCACAAAGGCAATGACTTCTTACAGAAAGTCTTGTGCCAGGGATGTGTAGAAACAGATGTGCCTCTCCCTGCCAAGGTGTTGCCCCTTAGGAAATGCAGCACTCCAGAAAAGATTGCTCCTGCTTCCTGGGCTGGCATCTTCCCTGGAAATAAGCAGGTGACCTCATTGTGTAAGACTCTCCCTCCAGCAGGAGCACCTAGGCAACTTCAGAAAGCCCTGCACCACCTCTGAAAGGGACGAATGTTAAATGCTGAAACAAGGAAAACACTTCTGATGGGATAGTGGGTGTCAGAATATCTGCCTCCTGTGCCACCGAAGTCAGAAAAGAGCAAAATGCTTGACTAATCTAGTGTCTGGGCAGATGAAGGACAACTTGGTGAAATAAAGCCACTGGTAGGTGCAGGACAGTGGATAAAATTTGACTAGTGACCAAAGGGAAGCATGAGGGAGCACTGGTTTGTTTTGCAAGGGCTGCTGCACTTAACGATGGCACTTGAAATTGCCCTGGAAGATGTGAAATTACTGCTCATTTTGCTAGCAAAGCTGTTGAACCATGTAGGCACTGCCATATATCATGTCCTATTGTTTTTTGGTTGTGAAATAGCACATTTTATAGTACAACAGGGCTGTGACCTTGAGTGTAGAAGCCACTTTGAGAACTGAGTCCAGCTACGTGTTCAACCTACCGCTGGAGAGTTTCACACACAGCATTTAGCCATGGTGGCTCTCCGAGCTTCTTCGCTGTGTGCACTGCATGAACCTGAATTGCCTCCAGACTTGCCCAGCCCCATTTGGGGCACAGGCACCTGATCAGGTTACGGGGCCTGAGTCATCACTTCACGGCTCCCCTCGCATCCCAGGGAAGCTGCCGTAGCTGCGCCGGCACGCTCAGTGCCTGAGGCAGGAGTGAGGTCATTCCACAGCAGAAGAGGCTGAAGATAAGGCATGGGCACTTCATCATGTGTCTGAGCCTTTTACACTAAAACCTGCATATCGGCAGGTAACATATACCTCCCTTCGGGCAGTTTTGTTGACGCTGATGCTCTAAAGTCAGTGAAGTCAGTGGAGTGTACGTGAGGGCAGGAGAGGGTGTAACCAACCCAGAACAATAAGAGTACTTACAGGAGAATTCAGCAGGGTGCATTTTCTTTTCGTTCAGATGTCATCCAGCAGATCAGACTAACTGATCTAATGACCCTCTCTTACTGACCATGACTGTTAAAGAAATGTACATCTCGTTCTTCCTTTTGGCCCTCCGGTGTGCAAAACACACCTTGCATGCTGGCCAGCCCGGTGTAAGCAAACCTGATGGCCCCTACTGACCACAGTTGAGCTGTAGTCACCCCTCAGAGTTGCCCAAAGCTCCTTCTGAGTTAAAGCTTCAAAGCTACTTGTTACGAAGATAACAAAGCTGTTTTCTCTGGCTTACTATATTGCCTCATATTTCTGCTGCCGTTCCTTCCTTCCAGACTCAGTCCCAGGCACTAGTATTAAAAGATGCTTCTAGTACAAAGGTTTGTATTGCAGGGTGGCACAATACCCAGGGATGGAGAAGTCTGAATTTGTCATTCTTTTCACAGGCTTAGGGGCATCTGTAAGGAACAAGATGCTAAGAGGAAACCAAGTCAACAATAAGTGCTTGAGATTTATGGTTTTTTCGGGAGCACGGAGAAAGTGAGGAAGAAAGGAAAAACTCTGGATGCTTACAACACACCCGGCTCTATTCAGCATCTTCACATGGCTGTGAAGAGCAAAACACAGTGCTCTCCTATGTTGGACCAACAAGGCTGGGCTTTGCCAGTGAAATTGAAAAAGACTAGAAGACTTCAAGATAAATAAGACAGCAGGAAAAAGTAATGGAGGAATTAAACTGACCTTCTTTAGAAATGGGTGAGACAGGGTAAACAGGGAGAGATCTTGTTTTGCTTTCATCCTGGAAAAAATAACATTTCTTCCTTTCCAGTTCAGCAGAGTTGACTGATTTGGAAACAAATCTGTTTTCTCTGGAAAGATTTATTTGCCCAACAGACTTTTTTTTTTTTTTTTTTTTTTTTTTTTTTGTTCACATATTTATTTTATTTGACAATCTCATCTTCCAGGTTTGTTGCCAAAGGCCAGAGCTGTGCTACACTCTTCAGTGACAATCTCCATCACTCTTGAAGATCATTGTGAGAAAGAATACTAAAAGCTGTTCTTATTACTTTTAGCCACTGATGAAATTACATTTCTAATGAATTAAGCAGATGCAGGTTAAATGTCTCTGGTAGCTGTCTAGCAGGGAAATGAATCATAAAAAGAATGTCATGCAATTGAGACAAAGATGTGTCTGCTGTCTTTAAAAAGATCACGTACAATTCTTTTTTTTTTTTTTTTTTTTTTTTTTTTTTTTTTGGCAAAAAGCAATAGGTTGAAAGAACAAGGCTTGTCTTGTTAGCAGGTTTAAAGGGCTCAGTAATTAACTGGTACATTTGGAGGCATGGCATGCAGGATACTTGCTGCAACCTACTTTATTACAGTGTCACAGGGAAGTGCTGTGAAATAGGCAAGAGTTTTAAGGAACGCTGTTTATTTCTCAGGAGGTATCAGATATCAGGATTATTGGGTTATGAAGTTAAGCCAGAGCATTTGCTGAGGTAAGGACACTCTGGCGTGACCTTTGAGAACGCGCTTTCATCTGTGACATGCTTTCTCTCTCTCTCCCTTCCTTTCCCTCTTTCTGTCTTTTCTAAGTTGAAAACAAAGCGACACTTATTTAGTCTGGGGACAGCATGCACTTTTTCACATCAGTCCTTTGCAATACATAGTAGGTGCCTTCAAAACACAAACTGACATCCTGTGATTTGGGGAAGTCAGTCACAAGGGTCATTTATCCCTGAAGTCATCCCCTTTTGGTGCACAATGTTTAATGACGGTAGTCACAGCCAAACCTCTCTTATTCCCTCACCCTTTTTCTGACACTTTTTTTTTTTTTTTAAATTTGGTATGATACTGCAGGCAATTGTTGGCTTGGAGCAAAATTTTTAAATGTTGGTGGCTCAAAATAGGACTGTAATTCCATGCTGCAGTGATTTAAGTCCTGGTGACTTGACCTTGTGAAGTCCTAAAGAACTGCAGCTTGCAGTAACTGTAAATAATGTGGAGAAGCGCTCGGCACTCCTGGGATACAGCTACTGTTAGCCCATTCCCTGAATGTGGAAGCCAAAATAGAGGCATCCCTATTTGGAAATGCAAAGTTAGCGAGTCTCTTCAAGTGCCAAACAGACCCTTGTGGGAGCAAAGAGAGTCTCTTCAAGCATATTTCTGGAGATGCAAAAGATAAACATTTATCTTGCAAAATGATGCCTCTCATATCTCAAGGGCAACCTAAACACTGAAATCCCTCTGGCTCCTGTGCAAGGCCAGATTTGCCACTGCTAGAAAGACTGAGAAACACAGTATTTGCCAATCTGGCAACTAACTTCTGATTCTCTTGGATATACACAAACATTTCCTACCCTTGTACAGAACCCTTCAAATTGAGGGAAAGATTTGACCCTAAATATCAGTTTTATTTTTGCTATATTCCCTTTTTGTCTTTCCCACCAAATATTATTTACCTTTAGACTCTGAATTGCTGTTGTCAAGTATTAACAAGCACCTTTGTGTGGGGAAACATCACAAGCATCTGGGTGTATGTGCTCCAGGGTTGCACGGTACTTGGATCCAAACGAGATTTGTCAGAAAAGTCTATCCTCCTTCTCATTTAAAAGCCAGGTCATCAATTTTTAGCGTAACACAGAGCCCAGGGGAACAACCTGGGAGGAAAATTGTGACTTGCTGAATCACTGCCTCTTCCCTATCTCCCCACCGCCCTGCAGAAGGACAGAGGCACCTGCAGCAGTTCGGTTTCTCTAGCAGCACCTTTTCATGGTTGCACCAGTGCTAACACTTTGAGATCATGGTGTTGCCTTTTCCCCAGCTCCTCCTGTGAGACCAGGGTGGCAGAGCCATCCTATCCACTGCCGCTGGCACAGAAGACCCAGCCATGCAACTCAGAGGGCGAGGGAGAAAGAGCCAGTTGCAAATCAGTATGATTTGCTTTCATGGCCTCCTCCGCAGGGAGAAAAGAAGTGCAGAGGGAAAGGATTATACTGAAAAGATCAAAGCGGATAGAGAGGAATGAGTTAACGGGCACGCTTTTCAAAAGGAATAATTCTCCTGACATCTCAAGGGATGGGTGAAGGGCATATTGCCTTGTCAGTTAAACGCAGCCGTTAGTTTCAAGCCCATACTAATTAGCCAGCTTAGAAAAACACGCTGCTCAGCATTTCTAAATGCGGACTACAGCCTCTGCCACTCCTCAGCGCAGATATATTTGTCCACATCCTCTCAATGTGACATGCTGGTACAGAGGCGGCTTGGTTAGTAGTTAAAAGAGAACCTAGGATTAAGCGAGGCTTCGTCCGGTGTTTTTCTCACTTGCTACATCCAGGTCAGCCCAGGACAAACCACTAACTGAATAAGGAGTGGGAAGCCTGCTGTGTACTGGGATCCCGTGTGCACAACGGAGCAGATGGCAGCAGTGCCAAGACCCAAGTCGCTTCCCTGGGACTGCACTGGCTCCCACCTGCATAAGCAAGAGCCGTGGTCCCTAATCCCTCCAGAGCTTAACTGCAGTGGAAGGGAGAGGGGAGAAGCTTGCTTTTGCCCTGTACTGAAAAAGGCATGTGGGAAGGGACAGTAGTATTACACCAAGGGTGTGGGGAGCTAACCCAGAGAGCAGAACGGATGAGAGAAGGACTCTGCTTTGCTTTAAATGGCTGTTTAAAATATTCACTTTTCCTCCTGGTTCTTCACTTCCCACAGTGCATTTCAAGGCTGATAAACCATGACTAAATTGAAGGGGCCCTGGAAGCCTTGAGTCCCTTGTATTGCTCGGGTACAGCAGCGACAGGTGACTGGGGAGTTCTGTAGATGTATCATTTCCACTTTATAGAAGTACCTCAATTAAAGTGTTCTGAATTTCACTGAATATCACTGAATTTTTAGAGTTGGAAGGGACCATAGAGATCATCTAGTCCAACTCCCCTGCTAAAGCAGGACCACCCAGAGCTTGTCAGAGCATGTTACTCAGGACTGCATCCAGGCGGGTCTTGAAAATCTCCAAAGAAGGGGACTCCACACCCTCCCTGGGCAGCCTGTTCCAGGGCTCTGTCACCCTCACCGTGAAAAAGTTCTTCCTCATATTCAAGTGGAACCCTTTCTGTTCCAACTTGTGCCCATTGCCCCTTGTCCTCTCACTGGCAACTACTGAAAAGAGTCTGGTTCCCTCCTCCCTCAGCCCGCCCTTGAGATACTTGTAGGCATTAATAAGGTCTCCCCTCAGCCTTCTCTTCTCCAGACTAAAGAGTCCCAGCTCTTTCAGCCTCTCCTCATAAGGGAGATGCTCCAGTCCTTGAATCATCTTTGTTGCCCTATGCTGGACTCTTTCCAGTAGTTCCCTGTCCCTCTTGAACTGGGGAGCCCAGAACTGGACACAGTATTCCAGTTGTGGCCTCACCAGTGCAGAGTAGAGGGGCAGAATGACCTCCCTTGACCTGCTGGCCACACTCTTCCCTCTGCAGCCCAGGATTCCGTTGGCTCTCCTGGCCACAAGAGCACACTGTTTGCTCATTGTCATTTTGGTGTTCAGCTACACCCATTTTTTTCCACCAAGCAGATAATAAAACTGCCCTGGGTAGAGAGGTGCATGAAGTTGTGACTCCAGACTCATCATCTGCTGCAGAAGAGTTCAGAGGCCAGATATTGCTTCAACGGTGGAGTTTTCCCAACAAGGCAGCAGGGGCTGTAGCTGTGCACCGGCACTAGGAGAGCAGCAGGGCTCTCTTCTACCCCAACTATACCATGTCCACTGGCTGGGTGGGCACAAGGCTCCCCTGGCCATCTTTTGTCTTCCCACCCTCACTCTGCCATGCACAACCTCCTCAGGAAATATGTCTTATTACCTGCTCGTGTGCACTTTCAGCTCTAAGTTAATGTAGGCGTGTGAGTGTCACTATAATGACTATGAATTTTCATTATACACAGACTCCTTGTTCTTCTTAAACAAAAGCACTGAACACATCCTGGAAAGGATGCCAAAGAACATGCTTTCTTTACATGCTGTGCTAGCACCCGCAGAGTCCTCTCCTCTTCTGCTTCTCTCACTGTCTCTTCTACCCACCCAATGAGTGAAGCGTGGGGCATCCGCCTGCCCTGACTCCACAATGTCTCAGCTGAAGCACATCTACACTGCTCCTGCAGAGCCCTCAGTGCCCAGACAGCTCAGCAGAAACACCTAGAGCTTTATCCATTCAACACTGCATGTAGAAATTGTAATGGTGTTTCTTATGTCACCCTTTTGATACCCCACAGGACAGCACTGGGCTTTTGTTTTGGTTCCCCCCACCTACCCACCCATCCTAAACACAGGGATTGGATGCATTGGGCTCAGGAATCTCTCATAAATATACATTGGCTCTAATGTCAGGAGATGGAACTTTGCTGATACTGCATGCAAATGGAAGTCATTTTAGAGAACGGAGGAGGAGATGCTTGCAATGGACTTCTCTTGGTCCATTCCTGTGTTTGGGACATTTCCATTATCACCTGGGCAATCTGTTGTCTGCCTAATTTTTAACTGTAGAGTTGACTTGGTGTTCCTCTTACATCATAGAATACCAGGTTGGAAGGTACCTCAAGGATCATCTAATCCAACCTTTCTTGGCAAAAACACAATCTAAACAAGATGGCCCAGCACTCTGTCAAAGTGAATTTTTAAAAGTGCTCAATGTTGGGGAATCCACCACTTCCCTGAGGACATTATTCCTGTGACTGATTGTTCTCATTGTGAAAAAAGTTCCTCTTCTGTCCACTCAGAATCTCCTCAGGAGTAACTTGTACACATTACCCCTTGTCTTTTCCATGTGACTCCTTGTAAAAAAGGAGTCTCCATCTTCTTTGAAGCCATCCTTCAGAGACCGGAACATGGTGATAAGGTTTACCCTAAGCCTTCTTTTCTCAAAGCTGAACAAACCAGTTCTCTCAGGCTTTCCTCATATGGCAGGCTTCCCAGTCCTTTGATCATCTTTGAGGCCCTTCTCTGGACCCTCTCCAGCCTGTCCTCAACTTTTTTGTATTGCAGAGACCAAAACTGAACACAGCATTCCAGGTATGGCCTGAGAAGCACTGAGTAGAGCGGGATAATGACTTCTTTGTCTCTGCTGGTGATGTCTTTGTTGATGCAACCTGGCATCCTGTTGGTTCTCTTTGCAGCAGCAGCACACTGTTCTCTCATACTGAGCTTGCTGTCCACCAGGACCCCCAGGTCCCTTTCCACAGAGCTGCTCCCCAGCCGGTTAGACCCCAGCCTATGCTACACTCCTGGATTATGTTTTCCCAGGTGCAAGACCTTACACTTGTCCTTGCTGAACTTCAGAAGGTTCTTGTTAGCCCACTCTTTCAACCTATCCAGGTCTTCCTGCAGGGTGGCTCTCCCGTCCGAAGTGTCTACTTCTCCACTCAATTCAGTATCATCAGGGTACACTTGATCCCATCATCCAGGTCACTTATGAAGATATTGTAGATAGTACATGTTGCTGCCAAGGGCCCCCCTCTCTGTCTGAGAAACCCAGTAGCCACTGCCCTATGTTCAGTTCCTTTGTATTAGAGCAGGAGGCTGGGGACAGGTTCCTCACCAGCTTGGGACACTCTCCAAGTGACTGGGCTTCCAGGGGCCGTGTCCTACTGCTAATTGACTGCAGCAAATGGGATGAGAATCAAGCTCTGTGTCCTGAGGTTTATTTACCAGCATTATTCACCTCCTTCTGCCTGGAAACCTTCACTGTTGCCTGGGGCAAGGGCGCATCTGCTCTCCCAGTGAAGCACGGTCCAGACCATTCTCCAGTCCAGAGCTGCTGACCCTCCGCATGCCTGGCATGCGTGCACACACCAGAGTGCCAACTGCAGCCTTGGGGTCAGTGAATACAGGCTTTCTTTTGACCCTGCTCTTTATTTTGCCACGCAGAATTAGCTGCAGAGCCCACAGCAGCTCATGTAGCTCAGCCAGGCTACACACAGCCACATCCCAAGGCACTGTGCTCGGTTGTGGGTGCAGCTCCAGGGATGGCAAGCAGGTCCTTTTGGCAGGGTGGGCTCCCCTGCCACATCCCCTGGCACCCACTCGCTCTTGCAGAGGTGGAGCATGCTGCTCTCCCTCACTTTCTTCTGCCGACCCATTTAAGCGTTGCTGCTCCAAACGACTGTAAAGGGCAAATCTCTAGTGGATGTAAAGCAGAACCGTCTGACTTACTGTCTCATGAATGTAATCCATAACTTCTGCGCTAGAAATTTACAATCCCCTTTCGTGTATAAAAAGTTTCCTGTCATGGTTTCGCATATACTCCATTGCTCTGCTCTGCATGGAAACACTTGGTGTAATCTCTTCAGAGATAAATAAGCCTTCTGCTGAAAGTTAAATGATGCCATTATTTTCTGGATGTTTATAGACGTCATCCTGCTGTGCTCCCATGCCTGGTTCCAAGACAGCTTGAGTCTTTGTTTTCCATTTCCGAAAGCTCTGGAGGAGAGAATGAAGAGGTTGGTGTAGGAGGGGGCAGAGGGGCAGGCAACACGAGCCAGAGCTGGGTTCACACACAAGCGTGCCTGCTCTGGACACGCAGCAGATGACGGACACCCCAGCTGTTTCCTTGGCCAGGCAAGTGTTTAGTCTAGGCTGCTGCCCCAGGCTGCGGCAGGATGGGGAAGGAGGATGTCAGAGAGCTCAGAGGGGTACAGGGAGAAGGACCCAGACCTCAGCCACAGGGAGGGAAACCTTCACCTTGAAAAAGCCGCCTGAGCATAGCCACACTCCTAAAGGCCCCTCAGAAAGCAGGGTGCTGGAGGACTCCGTCGGTGGTTAGCTGGATGACCCTGGAGTGGAGAGAACCTCTTCAGAGAGATCATCATAGAGGGCTGGTGGGAAAAGGAACATTTCTGGTTCTGTGACCACAGTGCTATGCTGAAAGGAAAACAGGCAGCCTGATGCCCTGAGACCAATTGTCTTCATTACAAAATATCAATAAAAGCAGTAGCTTGTAAACAGATCTGATTTACTACAGGAGCATGAGAAACACATTTCTGGTCTGTCCTTAAGAATGCTAAAATACTGTAAGCATAAGCTCCTGGTATAAACTATTGGCAATCATTTGTTGTTTCTTATCTAAATGAAGGTTTAGGTAAATAAATGTTGTAAATAAATAAAAGAGAAACCTGTGGGACAAGGTGAAAAACAATAAATCTTTGCAATGAGGGGAAGCATAGCATCCTTGCTAGGGAAGGGAAGGGAAGGGAAGGGAAGGGAAGGGAAGGGAAGGGAAGGGAAGGGAAGGGAATGGAGATTTGCTGCTGACGTCATCTCACCTCACCAAGATGCCAAAGATAGGAGCTTCCCATATTGCCTATATACTCAAAGGAGTGAGAGAGGAACATCTGAACAACAGCTCAGATATCTGAAACGCTCCCTAGAGGTGCTGAAGGGGTCTTGTTCCGAGTGAGGTGATGCGAGTGGCTAAATCATACTTGTTAATGCTGCTTTGTGTCTGGAAATTGCAAAGCTGGATCTGTGGAGAAAGTAATTTGGTGTTGTAGTGATCCCGATTGCAGTTATCGTGCAAATTTTCAGTCTTTGTGCTCTCCTCTCACAGGGTGGTCTGCGGCACCAGTCCTGCTGGTACTGGGCCAGCCAGGTGAAACCTGGCTTGAAACCTTTCTTTGGACAGCTGGGAAGCTGCTTGAGTGGTGTGAGGATGAAAATATTGCCTCTGCATCCCTGATTTGCCTTCTAATGAGCAGAGGAAGTTTTACTGAGCTTGATAGGAGTACTTGAGGAGGCTGAGCACAGGCTGAATATAAAATATTAAAATATTAAACTGCAAGAATCATAAAAATTGGCATTTTTAAGAGAATGGAGACAACATTTCCTACCTTTATTAATAACTGACTGGTAAAATGCCTGATTGTCTTTTGAGAGAGCACAACTTTTAATTTATGGGAGCTATGTGGTTTATTGTCTGTATTACATTTTTCCTCAGAGACCTGAAGTAAGCTTGGGAGTCACTATGTTTGATATCATCGAAAAGTAGAAGCCCTTTGACACCTAAAAGCCTAATACTCTAAACAGCCAAAACTCAATAAAATGTCAACCTTATTTCACAGATGAGAACTTTAGTCACAGAGAGATGGTAAGTGACACGCCAGAGCCACAGGCAATCACAGTCCTGGGGTCCAAGGAAAAATCTAAGGTCCTACAATAGCAGTACAAACCATTTGCACACAAATGCATGTGTATATTCAAAAAACTGGAATGATGTGAACACAAAGAATTAAAAAAAAACCCTTAATAAGCACCATATTGAGTTTTCTGGAGGAAAGAGTTGCTGCTATTGCTTCTGTGTTGCTGGAGAGATTAGCAAGGTATTTATTGCCTTTTACATTCATGCTCTGGCTTCAATGTCCTGGTTTGTAATGTCAAACCTGGGTAGTTTCATTGCTCCATGTCAGCCAGGAAGAAAGGAAAGCAGCACAATAACAGGCATAGCAGTTAGAGTGGTTACATGCACTTAAGTAACCGTCTGGGAAATGGTAAGAGCTGCTCCAGCCAATTAGAAGTATTAGACCAAGCCTCTATTTAAGCAATAGAGAAGGTTTGTAAGCTGTCCAGGTTTTTGGGGTTTGGGGTTGGGTTTTCCTCCCCTCCCTCATGTTAATGGCTTGCTAGGAACTAGACAGCCACAAACTCACAGAAATGTTTTTCATCATTATCTTCCCGTGAATAGAGAGTATTTGGCAAACAGCAGGAGCGAACCCAGAGAGCTGCCTTCCAGCTCACCAATGGCTAAGCCTCCGTTTACATCCCAGCTCAGCGGGACAGACCTTTCCCACTTTGAGCCAAACCTAGGCTCGTGTGCCAGAGCTGCGAGGAGCACAAGGCGGGAAGCAGCACCACCAGGAAGATGCTCGGCCGTGCTGTGCCACCAACGCAGGACACGGTCGGTGTTATGCCTGCAGCTGCAAGGAGACCCAGGGGAAAAGGGATGTTTCCCAACCTCTTTTGCAAAACCTTGGGAGCGGATGTATCCCCTTCCTCCCCCGCGGTGCTGTTTAACAAGTGAAGGAGCTGGGGCTGGTTTAGCTTCTCTTTCTGCCAGCTGCACTGTCCCTGGGGTGCGAGGGTTGCCAACAACTGAGCAGAGGGAGAATGGGCAGCCAAAACAAGCAGAAGAAACGGGTGAGAAGATGGGACTTTTCATGTTTTGTGGGGCTGCCCTAGGCACGTGGTGTCTGGAGAGCATCCTCTCTTTCCTGTTGCTCCCCTGGTCCCCAAAAGGGATAGCGATCACCCATGAGGACAGGGGAGGTCCTGTCGCTGGCCATGGCCAGGAGGATGGTCCTCACAGATTCCAAGCAGAGACATCAGCTGTCTCTAAGGTGCTACTTTAATGCATGATGTTACAAAAAGAAGGAATCAATCCTGCAGATGGAATGCAAAGCTATTTTCACCTTTTAGAAAACACAAAAGAAAGACATCCAGAGAAGCAAACAGACCCACTGCCCTCACCTGCAAAACTAATTTGCCAAGGTATCTGCACAATGTTTTGTGAAAACTATGTGGCCTGTGTTGCCCAGCACTCATCAGTGTGCATTTCTGACTTCCTTAAGAGCACAGCTACCTCATTTCTGGTAATTAGGTAGTCGGAAGCACCAACTAAGCCTAAACAAACATCATTTCCTCTAACAAGGAAAGTTATTGTGTAGCCTTTCAGGACACAGTTTTCTGTAGTATGCAATGACTCTAATGTCTATTAATTATTTCTAAATGGTTTAAGCATTATCTGCCTTTGGGTAAATTCCTTCTCTATAGTGTAATCTAACCTGTGGGAGGGGAAAGAAAAATACAACAGTGTTTTGCCATGTCACCTCCCCAAACAACAGATTCTTCTTTTAATCATTATCACCCTCACCATCACCCACCAAGCTTACGGACCTGGAAAAGGTTAGTGGGATGGCTTCCCAGACTCCATCCCACGTGCCACTGACTCACTAGTTTTAAAGAATATACGTGTGTGTGGGCCTTTTGGATCTCACCTCTCCTGCCATCGGCAGCAAGTAGAGAGCATGCCTGTTTGCTCTTTGCCTTTACAACAGTTCAAGTATTGTCAGTGTCTCAAAGGTGCTGTCATGAGATTCCACTCTGTGAAGCTACCAAAAAAGTCTCATGAACAGACAGCCTAGCTTATCTACTCACATAGAATAGTCAGTTCGTTTTAAAAAAAACAACTGCGGCTACATTGTGCGTTTGTGTTGTTTTCTAATGCCTCTTCTCCACCATGTTCTGAAGTATCAAGCCCAGATCCAGAATTTTATAATCAAGTATCCTTTCATTAGCTGGACTGTGACTCACTACTGCTAAAAAAGAGTGTTAGAAGTATCATTAAAAACAAAATAGTTTGGGAATATTTTTTTTTCTTTATTACTACACCTTCTTTAGTAACCACAGACTCACAGGAGATGCCATTCCCTTTGGCAGGACAGGGCGATGGGAGAACACAATGCAGAAGACCAAAGAAAACCTGCAACCCACAAATTGGCTTCAGAACGAGAAGCTAAAGTCTTCTCACGGTTACACAGATGAAACCAAAACAAATTCCATTTTTGTGTACCCAGCATCTTTGTGTTCCTCAGGTATAACCCAGGAAGACAGTGTAGGAAATGTTACCTAGCCGATTGAGGAGGAGGGAGTCCCTGTTTACTCCTGTCCATGTTTATCAGTGCTTTGCTGTGGAATGCCACTGAGGCCAGCATTTCTACAACCAGAGTAGTGTCTTTCAGCCTCCTTAAACCAAAAAGGGCTCCCACCTTTTCATCGGAGTTTTCTCTTGAAACAGTGCAGCCACAAGGGTTCCCTTATATGCCTGTAAAGCACCAAGCACATCTGTCAGCACTCAATAAATTCAAATTAATAATAGGTCCTCAAAGAGCTACATACTGCTTCCAAGATATCTCAACATGTGGGCAGGAGAATGGTCTCCCCACAAATAATGAAGCACGTACTTGCTTAATGGGACAGTTATAAATGAAGCTGTTTTCTCTTATGAAAGAGTGGATTTACAGCTTAATGTGTGCACCCAGCAGGCAAGTTTGTCCAGAAAAATGACCCTGTGCATTTTTCACAGTCTATAGCAAGACTAGGAGTCACATAGAAGAAATACAGACAGGCTTCATGTTTTCCCTCCTCTACCCAGTACCACTTGAGCAAGGAGGACTACAAAGACCTGAGTCATCTCTGACTCACCCGCTGAGTCCTGAGAGGGGATTCACCCCCAGCAGCAATCCACGTACATTGTGTAGACAGATGCTCCTGCCTGGGAAGGGCAGCCACTTGGGAGTTGTCTTGTGGTCGCTCAGGGAATGACGCATTGATTCACCACCTCACCTGACTTGCCTGGCTTGGCCAACTCCCTAGCTAGTCCTCCCCTCTCCTTCCATCTCTCCTGAGGCTGCTTTACACCCCCTTCTCAAAGGGCTTTCTGCTGCCAGTCCCTGCAGGACTGATGGGAGGATGTATCGTTACAGTAGTGCTTGAACTTGCCCAGGTCCATGAGTTCGGACTAATCTAGGTTTGACCTGGCACATGGCAGAAATAAGTCCCAATTCTACTTATCTAGCTTCAGACCTCTATCCAGGAGATGATACCCAGGAAGGTGTGATGATGAAGGAGTGTACCCCTAGGATCTTTACAGCTCACTAATTTATGAGGTTGTGTGAATTGTTTTATGTGGATGAGCTTGACTGGACCCATCCAAGGATGGGTATGCCCCAATGCATAAGAGCAAAGCACCAGTCCAGCCTAGGGCATGCCTCCCTCACCTTTGTTCCAGCCAGTCCCCAGGCTTTTGTTTCTATCAGACACACACAGTATTTCCATGTCACCTTCTGAGCCACAGGAGGCAGCTGCATGGCTTGGTGCAGACTGTGTGGGACAGGCCACACAAGCCACCACAGAGACAGCTATGGCATGTGGCTAACTGACTCCCTGTCCAGTCAAGCACTGACGTCATGTGAGGGACATCACGTGAGGCACATCAGACATCATTCCCCACATGAGCACCACAGCTTTGCCTCCAGAGAGGACACCCCTCCGGAACAGTGCCAGGATCTTACCCCTTAGCTTGTAGAAATAGACAGGCCATACTGGACCTTACAGCAGGAGGAAGTTGAGCAACTGGGTACCTGCCTAAAGAGTAAAATGTAGTATAATAACCATCTGACAGAGTTACAGGGTGCCCAGGCAAGTGTAGACCCTGCTAAAGCATACTTCCTGGGTCAGTATCCTTGCATGTTTTTCAGCTCATGTTCCCAGGTGTGTCCCCAGGCCAAATCCCAGCTCAGCGCAAGGATGTGACTCAGCAAAGGTGTTTCCATGGAAAGAAGCTGAGAATATGCTAGAAGGGAGTTAGGACATGTTCTAAGAGGTCTCCTGATCTTGGTGACTGGGGGGAACCAGAAGTGTGGGATGACTCTTATGTGCCTGCCCCATGGGGTAGACATCCAACAAGTCTTGGAGGTCCCTGAGGAAAAAAGGAATGGAAAATATTTCTTTTCTTCATGTCATCAAATTCCTACTGTCACAGAAAATGTACTCCTTAAATCTTCATTAGAATCATAGAACTATAGAATCATAGAATCGTTCAGGTTGGAAAAGACCCTTGGGATCATCAAGTCCAACCATCTACCCTACTCTACAAAATTCTTCCCTATACCCTATCCCCCAACACCACATCTAAACGACTCTTAAAATCATTCAAGGATGGTGACTCAGCCACCCCCTGGGGAGCCTATTCCAGTGTCTGACCACTCTTTCTGTGAAGAATTTCTTCCTAATGTCCAGTCTAAAACTTCCCTGTTGCAGCTTGAATCCATTCCCTCTTGTTCTATCTCTAACTACTTGTGAGAAGAGACCAGCACCAACCTCTCTCCGATGTCTTTTCAAGTAGTTGTAGTGAGTGATGAGGTCACCCTTTAGTCTTCTCTTCCTCAAACTAAATAGTCCCAGCTCCCTCAATCGCTCTTCGTACGATTTATTCTCCAGGTCCTTCACCAGCTTCGTTGCCCTCCTCTGCACCTGCTCCAGCACCTCAATATCTCTCTTGTATTGAGGTGCCCAAAACTGGATGCAATACTCCAGGTGTGGCCTCACCAGTGCTGAGTACAGGGGGACAATCGCCTCCCTACTTCTGGGGGTCACACTATTTCTAATACAAGCCAGGATGATATTAGAAAGCACAGGGGCACAGAGGATGTCTAAGGCACCTGATGAGAGTGCTGTGTGGGCTAACAGAAGGCTATCCATATATCTGTAACTGAAGTCCATGGAGGTAAACCTGAGATAATGTTGTTCCACTTGGTTTTGGTACTGACCACTTCAGCTGCAGCAATATGGTGTTTGGGATAGGCTGTAGAAGCCATTGAAAAAGATGGAAATGTTATTTGCTTTTGAGGCTCAGCTTTGGTCAGGAGAGATATCAGGGCCTGAGAGAGCACTTGAAGCTACCTAGGAATTTGCTTGAGGCTGAGGAAACAGGAAAAAGATGACAAGAGCTGCTGCTTGTGGTGGTTCCTGGACTAGGAGTGGGGAACTAGTCGTGAGACAGCACTCACCTTATTTTCCAACTCTGTCCCCAGGGAACCATTCTGCCTTAGTGCTCTACCTTTTACTGCAGCTCTGGTAGCATCTCACCTCCTGTGCTTACCTTAAACCTGGATTTCCCAGGTCAAACCAGATATTTCTCCAGTCTACCTCCAAGACTGTTCAAATGGCAGCTCCTTGGCATATAGGCATGGGATGCAACTAATAACTACACAAAGAATACTTAGAAAACTGTTCTCCAAATGAGAAAATCACCTGGCAGATCTGTATTTTCAAGTGTCTCTTGTAGCAACAAGTAGGAGCAACAAATAAATCTGAATTTTTTTTTACCCTTTCACCAGCTCTGTACCCTGTCCTGACCGTCAACTGTTGTTAACCTCAGCTGGAGGTTTCTTTGTGAGCTCTGCAGAATTAAGCAACTTCATTAAAAATCAAACAGGGCCATGATCCCAACAACCTTCCCCGGGGCTACAAAACTGCATCACCAAATGCTAACCTTCCCCCTCTGTCCCTGTCCTGCCCCAGGATGAGCTGGAGTTCCTGCCTTGTGATTCATCACATTTGGGTACTTATCTGCTCGTGGGAAACATTTCATGGACAGCCATGTAACCCATCATAGAATCATAGAATCGTCTAGGTTGGAAGGGACCTTTAAGATCATATAGTCCAACCATCAACCTAACTCTTACAAAAAAATAAATAAGAAATAAGCAATAAAAAAGTCACTAAACCATATTCCTGAGGACCATGTCAACCCGTCTTTTGAATACTTCCAGGGATGGTGCTCAACCACTTCCCTGGGCAGCCTATTCCAATGCTTGATAACCCTTTCCGTGAAGAAGTTTTTCCTAATATCCAATCTAAACCTCCACTGGTGCAACTTGAGGCCATTTCCCCTTGTCCTATCTCCTATCACCCTGGTGATTGCAGTGTGATATGTTTCTCAAGCTTGATCTTAAAATCAACTGTAACAGAATGTTGGCCATCTAACTAATGTTCTCCACACCCCCATTATCTTTTCCTTCAGAAGTCTTCCCCTAACAGCTAACCTTTACTGCAATTTTAGTACATTGCTTCTCATACTACCTTCAGTGGCCACAGAGAGAAATTTATTCCCTCATTCTGGCAGAAGTCATAGAATCATGGAATCGTGGAATTGTTGGAGTTGGAAAGGACCTTCTAGAAATCATCTAGTCCAACTTCCCTGCCAAAGCAGGGTTACCTAGAGCACATTACTCAGGACTGCATCCAGATGGGTCTTGAAGGTCTCCAGAGAAGGGGACTCCACAACCCCCCAGGGCAGCCTGTTCCAGTGCTCTGTCACCCTCATGGTAAAGTTCTTCCTCATATTTGAATAGAGCTTCCTATGTTCCAGCTTGTGCCTGTTGGCCCTCATCCTGTCACTGGGAACCACTGAAAAGAGTCCGGCTCCATCCTTCCTCAAACTGCCCTTTAGGTACTTATAAGTATTAATAAGGTCTCCCTTCAGCCTTCTCCAGGCTGTCCCAGCTCTCTCAGCCATTCACCTAATGACAGTCACGAGGCAGTTCTTGTGCTTCCTTTCAGTTGTTCCCCTACCCTCCACTCTGTACCTCAGAATGACTTGGCCTTCCAAGTTTTATTATTGAATCTATTATTTTGTCGGCAGGATCCAGCACCCCCTTGCAATGAGGAACAGGAGAAGTACGAGCAATAAGAGGTCCTTCCTTGGCAATGCCAGCAGCACACCACAGGGCTGAGCAAACCCTGCTCAGGGTGGGGCCACTGTGGCTTCAGTATTTGGCGGAGCAGGTGTGGTCTGAGCTGCTTTAAAAATCAGGATGTTTGTCAAACCTCAACTGGAGGAACGTTCTGCCCATAGGGAGTGGCATGGAAGACGTCACAAAGTCCAGGCATGAAACAAAAATGGACTGGAAGACAAAGGGAAGTCAAACTATTGAAGCTGGAACAGCGCTAAGCTTCACTGCCTGAAGCCCTGGTGAGGAGTGAAGGCAGGGCACGCCAAGGCATGGAGGCAGGATCCCTGTCACCTGTCATTGTATGTCTACAACACAACTATTTACATCTGAGCTAATCTCTCTTGGATTCCTGTTGAGTCAATGCAAAGGAATATACGGCACATTTGAAATGCCTACCTACAGATGAGAAGCACCAACTTTAGTTGTGCTTATTATTCCTGCTGGTGCCGGGAGGCCTAGGGTGACTAGAAGATGTCTTTATTTGTTCAGAGGAATCTGGTCAAGAGAGATTACCTCTGGGTGAGAAAACTTTGATGTCAGTCTTAAAATACTCCTCTCTGAGCTTCCTTGTTCTTTATGGAAAAGGAGGATGTTTGTCCTGCACCTTTCCTCATTCCCAACTCCCCAGGTGTCCCTGTCGCATGAGACCAGCCTTCTGGTGGATGCCTGAAAACATCCATCACAAAACTGAAAACTCTGGCCTGCGTTGTCCATGAGCACAGATGGGATGTGCACAGTGGTGAGGTTATGAGCACAATGCATCCATGTGTCTTGTCCATCCCATGATGGCAGGGCCCTCCTCCAGAAGTCCATCCCCATTTTCTCTTAGGAAAACCTTAAGCTGAGTTGTGGCCATCTTACAAGCTGCAGGTGATGAAGGGCTATCACAGCCAGTATCACTGGGTGATGACAACATGAGTGATAGTGATGACAATAGGAGTGATCTCAATACCTCCTCTGTACTGTGATGACCCAGACTGTTGCCATGCTATCAAACTTCTTGGAAAGAGTTACAACAAAGACAGAGAGCTGCTTAAAGAGGGGCCTTATAGGAGAGGGTAGGAAGGGAGTGGGGAAGTGAGCAGCTGGAAGAGGGAAGGGAAAAAGGGAGAAGGGCAGGAGCTGGAGCAACAAGAGAGGCTGGAGGGGATGACCATCACCTCCTACCAACTATCTGCCGCAAGAATCATTTCACAGATGTCTTTGGAGACATTTTAGGCTACCTATCTCATCTCAATCATGTAGCACATTTTCCAGTGTTTTTTCCAGGCCCATGTTTACCACTCATCCTCTGGGACTCCCACCATCTCCCTTGGGAGGCTTAGTCGGCAGTCTAGCGGCTTCTGGGCAATTAAGCTGTAATTTTCCTTTGCTCCATTTTGAGCTATTACTTCAAGTAACTCCTCTTGCCCTGTCCTCAGCAACCCTTTCCTGACTTGGTGTTTTCTCTCTACTAACTCCTCAGCTATTGTTATTGCAGCCCTCTCAAGTACCAGACACTGTTTTAAAAACTTGTCCTCAGGACATCAGAGGTGTTTACTCCTTTCTGCTAAAAAGCAGACTTGTGGAGAACGTGACGTATCACTCACACAGTTCAGAGGCAGGGCATTTCCCACATTATAAAAGAGTGGACCGCAGCCACAGAAGTTGAAACGTCACTTGAAAACACTGCTATTTGAGAGGGAGGACAGCTCATTGCTGTTAAAAAGTACAAAAACACCATGTTACTCAAAAAGCCAAAAATAAAATCCCCTGACAATTTGTATATGTTTCAAATTGCTGATGGTTTTTAAAAACCTTTTCAGATACAAGGATCTCTGTGCCAAACTAAGATCCAGCAGTAAAAACAAACAGATAATGAAATAAACACTGTGATGACAAAAAAGAGGAATTGTTGCAATAATGTACTTTTCCAGGAAAATTAACCATAACAACAGTGCTGGTGAATCACTGGAGTTTTCTGAACCGTAGCGGCTCCTGCTTATAAACATGATTTTGAAATCTTACAGTGCTATTATTTCCACGGTAGCATTGGCAGTAGATTTGTAAAGGTTTTCTGGCACAGAAAGAAATTTCTCCTAAAAACACTGACTGGGATTTTTTTATGCTTCCTAGAGAATTAAATTAAATGAATGGGAGTTGTTTGCCTAAACTAGTCACAAATCTTTAAAAGTCTCATTCCACCTCCATCTCGTGCAAACATTGTAAGCTGTGAAGCTGCTCCAGAGAAATACGAAGCATAGATACTCTTGTGAGGAGGGGACAGACCAACAACTCAGATCTCTGTGGGTAGAAAGGGAAACACTCTGCCCAGTGTATTGTCTCTCTGTATCAAACTGTGAAGATCAAGTAGAAGAGGTTTGGGCCTAAAGGCCACATTTAGGTTTTCCCTAGAAATCTTCCTAAACCCCAGTTCCAGTGGAATTTGTGGTGTCAAATCTCAAAAGTAGTCCAGGTGATCTGTTTTAAACCCATCAGGCAACTACCACCAAACCACGATGCCACCCAGAAGGATGCTACACTGTGGGCATCAGAGCAGAGACTCTGACACTTGTTTGGGGACTAGGGCTGGAGATATGTCACAAATTAAGCCATCTGAACATGGCATCTGACTGCAGTGCAAATCCAGGCTGGGCGGGCATCAGCTGCAGGATGTTACCATCACACTACAGCTTTCATGGAGGCAGTTGTGGTGATCTGAGATCCCCCAGCTCAGTTTTCGCCTACACACACTGCCACAGCTGGTGATAGGCAGCATTCCTGCAGGCAATTACAGCGGAAAAGACGGGATAGACGTGAAGGATTAACTGTTCTCACTCAGCCTTTGACGTGTTCCCTCTGGATCACAGCTTTTGGCACATCTGTGCTTCTATGAGCAGTGGTGAAAGTACTCTGCTAATGTGATATCCATCATGAGCTGTGCCTGTGATCACACACACATAAACACAAGCACACTCACTGATTCAGGGTGATTTTCTCTGTAAACAGCAGCACGTTTGCAGTGGGGTCTCAAGGGCCACGTTGCCACAACAGTGGAAATCCTTGCCATTAGCCACTGGGTGAAGCATGACGTTACCGCACCAGTGTTTCAGAGACCCCACTCTGTTTACTCGCAAGGACTCAAACCTCAGCTCATCTTTTTCTACATTCCTGGGCTGGAGGTTCTTTCATGCATAAAGAGTTTTTCTGCTCCAGTGTCTGCTGCATCTCTGAGACTAAACCTATGAATGTTTCACATCAGTCCAAGAATGCAGGTGGTAGAAATCTTCAAGTTCTCATCACTGGGTTATTTCTTCTCTTTGTGGTACTACTATTCCATTCATTGTTTTCACCTTTTGAATTTTATTTTTGCAAAATCAAAAATATGACTCTGAGCTGAGATCTAGAGTAATTCAGATCTTTATTGTAGATATTCCCTGGCTTAGTGACTCAATTCAGTGGAATTGCTGTGAATCTGCAAGACTAATATTAAAACAGCATGATTCCTGTTAATGGAGTCAAGGAACACCACCACTCTTTCCCCCTTAGTTCAGTAAGAAATTGTAAGATGGAAGAGGACAAGTCTAGAAAACAACCTGCTTTCTCAGTAAGGAGAGAAGCAGAACATGGAAGTGGTTTGGGTGCTGGGCTGGCCAGAGCGGGACAGGAAGGGAAGGAAATTCATCCAGTACCTCTTGATGCTCTTGGAGAACGACAGCCCTGGGGAACTGTGGGGTTGATGACCCCACTAGAAGAAATCATGCTTCTTTCTTTAAGAGGAAGCTTGGTCACCCTTTCTAGAATAGCATGTTTTCCCCGAAATTTGCCAGATTAGCTTTCTTCATCAACCATTTCACTGGATATGACATACGTATGAGGAAAACAGGGGGACACTGCATAGGCAATGACAGGCCCAACATCAACAAATGGCCTCGAGCAGTCTGGAGCAGCAAAACTAGCGAGGATGTGGGAGACAACTTGGCTGTCATTGGAAGACTTGAATGGTTATGAGAAAACCTGCCAGAGACAGAGGGACACGGAGTAAATGTTGAGTGGGCAGGCTACAGGAATCGGATCACTGACAAATATATCTGGGATTTCAAGGAGGCTAGACAAGAACCTGGAGGTGTAATTGCCCTATCAGAGACATCACCTGTACAAAACCTCTGTACTGTGCATGGCCAAACATAGAAGAGTCGCAGCAAGAGTCATCCAGAAACAGGGTGCACATGCAATGTCAAGGAGGAGCAAAGGGAAGGTGTGTGAATGCCCAGCTATGTCACATAAAGTAGATGTGCCTGCCAGCAGCAAGATGCCTGGATGAGGGATGGCTGTCTGATGGCATTGAGTACTGAATTAATTTAGATTATACAGTGAGTGCTTGACAGCTACGGCTGAATAAGTTGAATCCCACCCGTGAAAGCCTACATGGATAAAATAAAGATGAAAATGGACTCTTTAACATAGCTGATAACGATTTAATGAGATCCAGTGGTTGAAAGCGGAAGCTGAGCAAATTCAGACTAGAAGTATGGAATTTTTTTTTAACCACAGAGATAATTAACCATTGGAAATGTCTATCCAGGCTTGTGGTTGATTCTTCCATCACTGGCAATTCCCAAATCAAGATTGGATTGGGTTTTGGAAAGAAATGTTCTTTGCTCCAAGCGAGAGTGAATGCAGGAAGTTCTTTTCTAGTGCTTGATAGAGCTTAGGCTGGGAGCTACTGCAAGGTAGGTAGAACAGGCCTGGAGGCTCAAATAAAAGAAGTATCTGTGTTACAGAGACACTCATTTTCTGCACACGTTATTGGCATTGCATCTTTGCAATGCCAGGAATCAGCTCTATTGTATATCCCAGCATATAGATCCAGACAAAACTCACTTAGGGCAATTTCCTTCAGGGCTTGTGTCAGAACATTGCTGAAATATGATATTAGCTTGAGCTTCAGTTTCTAATGGCAGTTTAAATGCTCCCAAACACCAGCTTAGCTTCACTTTAATTGTATAATGATGATCTGCTTATGAACATGCCTTGCAATCATTTTCTTGCATAACAGAGGAGTATAATGGTGTCTGATGGCCCAGACTCAGTGTCTTCTTTGCGCTCCCATATTGCAGGAAGAATCTAGGGGGACCTGCAGATGGGAACATATTCAGAACAGTTTTATTTCTTATTTTAGTGTTTCTTCATGTCTCATTAAAACTATCAAAGAATTCTTGGGAACAAAGTCAGCATAGTAGCTCCCCTCACACAACTGCTGGTTTTTAACCCTATCATTCCCAGATGTGTGGTGAAAGGCATTGCAAAGAAATAAGCAACTGTCAAAGTAAGACTTTTTAAAGCCACTATTTGTAAGGGGGGAGGAGAATCAAAAACCATAGAGCAGAACAGCAAAAAAAAACCCCACCACAGACAAAGGCTTAAATCCTCTTTCTAGTTACTTATTGAAAGGTAGTTCCTCACAGATTGCAGTTAATCATATGGCTAAATCAGTAACTGCTGTTACTGATAGGCATTAGGTCATTCCCTATGTTAGCTAACATTCAACTCAGTCCAGGACCTGCATCTCAATTCAAATTTAAATTGACCCAGAGTTTACAACACAAAATGAAGTTTATTTGTAGAGTTATTATAGCCATGATGATCCAAAAGCACAGACAAACAATGTTTATAGAGAGTGGTCACATCTTTTGTTAAGACAATTTCAATTTGGAAAGACTTCTTTGGCTCAAAAGCCTTCCTTTTGGTTTGAAATAGAATGAGGTTTGGTTACTTTTAGAGGCTTTAGCTTGTGTACTATAACAGCTGAATTTGCATCACACTTTATTGACCACGTCATCTACACACAAGAAAACAAGGGTAGTGTTTATGCATTTTCTCCTACTGCCACAGCTTTGTGTGTATCAGTCAACATAACTTCATACTGTAAATTAGGGACTGGTGAACCTACCAACACCACACAAATTCTGCTGCTACTTGTACAGCAAAGTGTCCCTGCAAAGTCAGTCAAAGCTCAGAGCCCGTTTAGCTGGAAACTACCAATTACCCTACAGTTTTCTCAGAAGACAGCTACTATTCCGAGAAGCGTTTGAAAAATCCCCATTTTTTAAAGTAAATAAACCAAAACAGCTATATCAATAAGTGGAGTTAATTATTAAATCCAAGGAACACCAGAGTGCTTAAAGAATAACAGTTACCCCAGGAAGAGAGGCTTTGCCATGCTTGAATGGACACAGTCTATAAGCAGCAGGACACCCAAGAGTGGTTTTGTGCTGTGCTTCATTCTGTCTCCAGGATCTCCGGACTGCTTCATGAAGTCCACCGTTCAGATGGCTCCACATAATAGTACGGTTATCTGAGCATTTCCAGCATGGCAGCTAAGATCTAGCTCCTGAAAACAACTAAGCATGTGTGTCACTTTATGCTACGAGACTCATTGACCTGGATCTGCAGAATGAGAGGACGCGTCCAATCCGCCCTGTCAGAAACTGTGCCGTAGCCTGTCAGCGCACGCAGGCTGCAGACAGCAGTTGTTTGTAGCAAATTTAACCGACTTTCCCACTTTTCCCTCATGTTTTTGTATTGCTGTATCACTTACAACACATTTAGCCGAATCTTGGATCAATTGAAGTCTACGGGAATTATTCCAGAAACAATATTACTCTTCTCCTGCTGAGAGCGATTCCTGAGAACAAAGCCATCGGAAAGACTGAAACCTCAGGCATGGAGAGATTAGTCAGGGATTTGGTGCCACAGCCAGGACAAGTGTTTAGTCATCCTGACACAGCCCCGCTGAGCCCTTGACCAATAAGTTCCAGCCTTGCTTGTTGTCCTCACTGAGGAGGACAGAAATATATGAGAAACTTGAGTTCTGTGGTAGACATCTGAGTCAAGCACTTACCACACGGCTGTCACACCCACTGCTGTTTGGTTTACTCAAACTTAATAACTCTTCAGTATATTACGTGGGTTACGGAAATGCTGTAACTTCAGACGGGCTGGCAAAGCAGCATATAGCTATAAAGCTGTGGACTGTAGTCCTTCCAGCGGGCATGGTGGTCTTTTCATCTGTCCCTTCGTACTGTAGGTCCCTGCCCACAGAAATTATTCTGACGGAATATGTGATCGTCCCTGGCCAGGTCTATGTAATAATTTCCTTTACCATCAGAAAGATTGACTAGTAAGGTATTTACTTTCTATTTGAAATAACCATTCTGGTTTCCCTCTTTCTCCTAAGCTTGCGAAAATCCATCAGGGTTTTACAGGGCTATTACACTATCTACCAAATTGCCACGCCTTTTTTCCCCTGAAAACTTTGAAATGTAAATGCTGTGAAGTTACGTCCTCTTAGAAGATCAGTCTGACTTGGCTCTGCTTGGACTTCAGAATGTGCAACTTCATCCTTCCCCTTTCCCTGCACACCTGCACTTACGGATGATGCCACCAATGCAGATCTGGCTTACAGAAAGCCTGGAAGGTCCTGAAGCTATCCCTGGTTCATGACCATTATTCTTCAAAGGTGACAAATTCAAAAGCCTAAAGTTTGGTAATTTCATGTATGAAAAGGCAGGAAGAATTCACTTTGGGTGCCCCGAATAGTAGTATCTCAAGGGAAAAATAATCTGTGTTTTGGTTGCTGGTCTTCATAAGTGCGTATGTAAGTATGTAACTATCTGTATGTCTGTCTATCTTCCTAATATATAATATGTATCCCATAATCCACATCACCACAGATTATTTTTTTTATTATATTAGACTAACACTGAGTAGAAGACAGATGCTCTGCAGAAACTACAACCTAAAAAAACAGCAAGGAAGATAAAGGAGAAGGAAACACGTTTACCTCTACTGAAATAAAGCACAGGAAGATTGCCCACCTGTTTCCAAGCCATCTACAAGAACTGCCTGACTTAAATGCCTCAGTGATCACAACGCTTAAGCTCAAAAAGGTTTCTGAGCATGTAGGGAGCCAGCTCCCTGCTCGTTACACTGCCAGTGGAGACAGGTAGTAGGGGATAAGAGCCGCGGGTAACGTCACTTGCCAAAACAAGAATGAAGAAACGAACACTGACTTCTGTGTCTTTACCAAAAACCTGACTTCATGCTTTGGAGGTTATATTTCTGTGGCTGCTGAGTCTGTGAGTTCGGCAGAGAAAGGAAAACAAAAAGCAAGTGGAGTGATCCGACTCTGGCAGGCTGTCAGGGAAGCGTCATCCGCATGGGCTGGGAGATCTTTCCTACAGACATCAACATATGAGCAATCTTCAGCTGGGCTCCTCCAGCCTGACAGAGCGGTCACAGCAACAGAGGAGCTGATCAGAAGGCAGAATACAGAGAGTTCTGAACGGCCAGTCACCGGCAGCCTCGCTAGCAATGTCTCATGAAGGACCATGAAGATGATGAAGGGACCGGAGCATCTCTTATACAAGGAGACGCTGAGAGAGCTGGGACTGCTCAGCTCACAGGAGAGAAGGCTCAGGGGGGTCTTATACCTGAGTAAAGAAGACAGGACCAGGCTGTCCTCAGTGGTACCCGGTGACAGGACAAGAGGCAATGGGCACAAACCAAAGCCCAGGAAACTCCTGTGGATAATAACATTTTTCACTATGAAGGGTGTTGAACACTGGTACAGGTTCCCCTGAGAGTTTGTGGTGTCTCCAGCTTTGGAGATATTCAAGACCTGACTTGACACAGCCCCAAGGAATCTGCTGTAGCTGATCCTGCTCTGAGCAGGGGTCCCTGCCAACCTCAGCTATTATCCTGTGCTCCTGTGATACGGAGCCAGACCCTACCTTGTGCACTTCATGCTTTGCTGTCACCTCTCCGGAGAGGGGAAAGTCCACCTTTCTGAGGGATTCAGCAGACCATGGCCGTGTCAGGGGTATCTGCCAAGGGGTTTGCCTTCTCCTCCACCTCCCTCAGGGCAGAAGCCCAGCCTGCCTTCCAGACTGTCCATGCAACGCAGAAGCTACAATGTGCTTCCTCCTATGTTATCTCACCCGTAAGCTACGCAAACAGGTAAATGAACCAGCCACCCAGCTGCCTGAGATGACGGTTTCCCCCATAGCAGTGTTGACTAAGGGGAAGGGAGAGGAAAAAGGGTCCTCCCATCCCTCCTGCTGTGCTTCCAAACACAAGGGCAGCCCAAAGGAGGCATTAAGAAGCGCAGTAGCAATGTCATAGCTTCGCTCCTGCTTACAGCATTGCCCCTGGTGCCTTTTATTAGCTCCTCTGAAATGCAAACAATTTAAATAAGGCAGAAAGAAGAAGGGTCAGTGCCCTCGGTCAGCTAATTAATGATGTTTTGAAGGCACTGGAGACTTTATCAAAAAGCAGCGAGGATGCGGGAGGAAGGAAGTGTCCTTCCAGGGATGTTACAAATGGCCTTACAGGCATACAAATGTGTGCGTGGACTGGTAAAAAGCAGTTTGTTGGAAACAACCGCTCATCACTCGGGGCGTGCTGCAAAAAAGTATCTTGCTTAGGTTTCCAAAATATGTTGCTTTGATGCAATTTGCTGGCTTTCCTGCTTTGCAATTTTCCATTCTGCATCTTGTTTAGCTAGGGGGGATTAATGAGAACTGCCTGTAGTCAGCTAAACTGCCTTTCTGGCAGAGTCTCATGAGGAAGCTGTGGAGATCAGTAAACAGAGCTGAAAGTGCGGGTGGCCACGAGCCGCCTTGTTTTTTTCCTCCCCATGTGTAAAGGAAGTAAGAAGTGCAGCAGTCAGCCCTGTCAGACAGGGGAGATATTTCACGGGAAATAACAGATGGCTTCAGGCTCATATTTCTCCTGCAGAAAACCATGCCCAGGTATCTTGAAAAATGGATGCTTCAGGCTAATTTGTCTCTCGGTACCTTGAGTTATACCTCATGCATAAAAGCATAAAACACAGGCTGGAAAAGCCTAGGCCTTGTTTGTTTGCATAATTACATATACTTTTTATTTTGGAGGACAGTGGATGACAGAAAGTTCAAGGTATCTGAAACATCAGCATGGATTGCTTTCAACCTAAATCAGTGATGGGCCATTGCTGCCATAATCAAGAGTGAAGGGGTCTCCTTCTGCATGGTCATCTGTAAGGACATAAGGCATCAGTGTCCTGAAAGGACTTCAATGCTAGGCTGGTATCTTTCACTACCATGAAAGATGCCTGCTCAGCATTGTTCTCATGTTGCACACACCTGTGCACCAGCTCTTGCACTCTTTCTGCAGCTGCAGACCAGGCCTCAGGCACATCTCCTGCTTCCACAAAGGAATGACATGGCAACAAAACCATTGCTGGTGGCACTTGGGAAGAGCTGCTGGTTGGCAAAATGAACAGGAAGAGAGTGTTATCACAGCTTGTCTGTTCTGTACAGCTCTGAGATGCTGGCAGAGCCTGTAGGCTAAGGAAGAGGAGCTCTGAGTCTCCAAGGAGGGTGAGCCTACTATCTCAGGATCTGAGCTGAGTGAAGCCCAAATGTGACTCTAGAGATAACCATGTTGCTAGAGAGGACTTTCTATTTTGGGTAATATGCATCAGAACAAGACCCATGTGTGTGGTGAGCAAGAGAAGCTGAGCATGTGAATCGCCATCAGTGACTGTGGCATGGGGCCAAGCCTAAGTGGCTGAGGTCTGCCCTAGCTGAGTTATCATACATTTTGGGACAGTCAGGAGCAGGTGCATGATACTGGGAACACTGGGATGGTCACTTCCACACCCATGACCTTAATGCCTGCGTGGTGACCTGTTCATTATACCCTCCCAGTGACAGATGTGGTGACGCACCTCAGGAAGACCTCATCATGGTGGTCTATCCATGCCAGCCTTCCAGCCCTGCCAGTCACACTGGACTGCTCTTGCCACCTCAGAAGTCATCATACAGGACAGGAGGTGGAAGGCCTAAATAGCTCATGGCACATGATGAGGAGAGTCAGGACGTCCCAGCTATCGCAGCTTAGCTAAGGCCGGATGTTCAAACCTACAGCAGACCCAGGAGCTGACAGTCTCATCTGGGAAAGGGGCAGCAGGGGAGGGAGGCATGTGAGATATACCACCCTATCTCTCCATTGCCTGTCTTCCTTGGGGCTATGTGCACTGACTCCGTTTTGAAAGCCCTGCTTTTACTCATGGCAGGTTGCAGAAATGCAGCAGCCAGGAGAAAAGCAGCTCTTCATCATTTTCTGCTGACAGCTAATATCAGATGGCTTTCAGTCATTTGGTCTCCTGCTCTCTGCTCTGCTGTATACTTACTCCTGCCAAGTTGCCTTCTCCTTGGTCTTGTTTCATGGACGTAACCAGAGTGCAGATGAAGGCACCAGAGAGCAGCACTACCCAGTCATAGCATCATAGAATGGTAGAGTTGGAAGTGACCTAAAAGATTCAACCCCCCTGCCCTAGGCAGGGACACCTCCCACCAGACCAGGTTGCTCAAAGCCCCATCCAGCCTGGCCTTGAACACTTCCAGGGATGGGGCATCCACAGCTTCTCTGGGCAACCTGTTCCAGTGTCTCACCACCCTCACTGTAAAGAATTTCTTCCTATTTCTTCCGACTGTCTAATCTAAATTTGGCCTCTTTCAGATGAAAACTATTAACCCTTGTCCTATCCCTACACTCCCTGAACTGCTGCTCCAGCACTATTACCCTTGCCAGATCTCTCTGATTTGGTTGTAGGACCAGCCCATCACCACCACCCTTAGACAATGTTTTCCTTTTGATTGATTTAACAGTCACGACATATAAGTTCTGTAATTTGTTGAAGGTTGTACTGATTTTTTAAAAAACTTGATTCACTCATTTTATCAAATGCTGGAGCAACCCACCAGTTCACTTATGATTCCCTTGATTTTCAGTCTGTTTGGTTTAGACTTTTCACTCACTTCTGTTTCTTGCCTTACAGCTTTAAGGAGTAGTATCCCACTGTGGTCCATTTCCCTATGTATTTTACTCTATCACCCCCCCAACAAATTTTTCACCCTAATTGACCTACTCCCACTTTCTTCTTCATTCTCCTATCTCTTCTTCTGCATTTTTCCAGGAAGAAGTTATCCTTAGATCCATGTTAAAAAAGAGGGATTAAATGGGGTTTTGTAAAGGCCTGCTTTGAATCATGTAAATTCAGTACTTTCAATAACAAAATAGATGAGGGACTAGAAAGGCCACAAATTAAATTTGGAGATCAAAGTCATGGCAAATATTTTGGAAGAAAGAGTTAAAATTCAAAATTACCTTAACAAATTGAAGAAGTGGTATGAAAAGAAAAATCCAAATGGTGTTCAGCAGGTACAAAAGGCACTGTACTCAGGCTAGAATAATCAACTATATGATTATATGGAAAATTGGTTGGTAGCGGTTTTGGAGAGGAACATATGAATGTAATGGTGGATCACAAGCTGACCATGAGTCAGGAATGTTATATTACAAAAAAGGTTAGCATAATGCTGAAATCACCTGTGATGAATATAGCTTGCATGAAATAATCCTTCTGAAGCTCATTGGTAAGGCATTACCCAGGACACTTTGGGATTGAATTTTAAGAAATCCAGAGAAGAACACAGGGAAATAGACTAAATAGTCTTCAAACACTGCTGAAAAGAAGATACAATCAATTTGTCCTCATTCATTTGGGAAAGAAAGGGGTGGTTCAACACTGGTTCTGAGAAAAACATGTTAATGAAGAATAGGTGAACCACTGCAATGGAAGGTCTGCGAAGGTCCCGGAACATCTGCTGCTGGAGATCTTTAAGAATCGGTCAGGCATACATCTGTGAGAAATGACCCTGCCAGGGAGGGTCCCACTGTGGGCAGAGCAATAGCCTACTTGATTTCTTGATGCTCCTGCCAGCTCTCAAGTCTGCTTCCTGCCTAGACACGAACCTGTATCCTCTGCTATTACCTCCATCCTGCGTGTGTCCTACAGTCTGACCTCAGCCCACTCTTACCCATCCTTTTGTAGGAACATGTTTGCCAGTTTCCAGCAGATTGCTGACCCTACCTTCATTTTCTGCCTCTTCTCTTTCACTTGTCCCTTCCCCCAGTGCCTTTTTCCCCTTTCTTTCTCCCAGCACTTTCCCTCTTTCCTTTCCCTGCAATCCTTCATCCTGCCCTGGACCTGACACCTAGCCTTTCCCCTCTCTGCAGACAGATCAGCCACGGGATGGTCAATATCATCTTTCATGGTAAAGCTTTCACCAAGAAGATGGATGAGAAATCTCCACTCCTAGATCTCTTTGCTCCAGACTGTTTGCTTATCGCTCCTGCTTTGGTTACATTTGGTTAAGACTTCGTAGCTCCTTTTTCCAGCTCCTGAGGACATTTATTTTCTTGGTTTTGGAGCGGGCTTTGCTTCTGCAGCCTTTGAGCTTGATGACCAGGCCAGATGGGCTGAGTGTTTTAACACAATCTCTGCTCTGTTTGTCTCATCTTATAGGATTTTCTCTGTGTCTGTTTTTTTTTTTTTTTTTTAACACTTCCCACATGTGCCTCCAACCCAGCCCAAACCCCAAAGACTTCAATTCTAAGAAGTGTTTTTGAGCACACAATGCTAAAGGACGGGGTTTAAAATTAAGCCAAATGAGCATGCATGGCCATAAAAGGGCAGCGCAGTGGGCCAAGACCACGTGTAGACTTGCAAACCCGCCCTGGGATTTCGATTCCAGTAACAAACCCATCTGAGACTTGCTCTCGTAGTTTACACTCTCCTCCAAAAACAAGCCTATGGAGAGCGTGATGCAGCAGTTACCATAGCAGCCAGCACAAGAGTCCATTAAGTGATTGCAGTCCTGTCTCAAAGTGAATTACCAGGCTTCAGGTGAACTTTTGCACCTTCAAAAATGTCTCTTGGGGAAAATATGTTGTCGTGCATGGTGGAACAAGAGAATGCCAGTAGCTTGCATTGACTTGCTGCTGCATTGTTATCTTTAATTATGTCTGCGCTGATTTTTCAAAAGTACTGCACACGCTTTTCCTTTTTCCTGTCAGGTGGTTTTGTGATATTTTTTTTTTTTGGAAAGACGAGACACAGTAACCCAGCCAATAACTACTAATGAAATGTGCTTCAGGCCTCCCTGCATTCTGCCACAATTAGATTGTCAGCCATCCCAGGAGAGATGCTATTATCTATGTGGGTGTGGAAAATGATCTATCAATCACTGTTAATCATTTCTATTATAGTAGCAGGTAGCGCTCCAAACATATCAACACCTCGTTATGACGACAGTTTTTCACACATGGAAAGCTGAAGGTCCTCTTGTATGCTCAGAACGTAAGAAATATATAAATGGAGTTGGGAGGTAGAAAGAGGACGGATCCTGGTGGGATCAGAAGAGCACGGGAAAACATACTATACCTTCACAAACACAGCTCCTTAGACAGCCAGAGACACGGCTGTACTGCCAGTAGATGGTAAGGAGGAGATGGTCCTACGCACAAACTCCTGATCCAGACCTTGCATAATCTCTCCTTTTTGTTTCTGTACTGTACAACTCTCTCTTATTCATGACAGTAAGTGCTCACCGGTGTGCAAGGACCTTTCTCAAAACAAAATGCTCTGTGGGTATTGACATCTTGACCCAAAAAATGATGACTTAGGGCTTGCAGTAGCAGAAGACCTAGGTTAAAATAGCAGAGTGGTTATTTAACCCAACCTTGATGCTCTTCCAGAAAGTCACTTAAAACCTTTAAACACCTACACAGTGTGACTACCATAATAGCCACATGAAGAGCTATTAAAAACTTCCTGTAAAGGAAGGTAATGAGAAAACGATAATGTCTGGGAAAACAAAACAAACAAATGAACGAACAAACCCCAGCCTTCCAGAGAACACGAATTGAGCTTGACCTCTGTGAAGTATCATTTGCTTCCTGTTCACTGCCAAAATACAATGAGGTTTATATTCGGGCCCTACCTTTCGGTGTCTGGGTCTAAAAATATAACAATGAACTTGTGACACAAAGGCCCTGTCTCCTAGAGAAGCAGAATTTACATCTAGCTGCAAAGCACAAATTCGTCTCTCTTTGAGGCAGATTTTATTTTGAGTAGGTGGATGGCTTTTTTTTTTTGTTTGTTCCTTTTTTTTTTGTCTTTCTATTTTTAGGCTGCCAGACTTGGGAGGATTTCATTAGGATTAGGGCAGACTTACACAGCTATTTGTTTTAAATGATCATGACTATAACCATTTTAAGGCACTAGTCACCATGGTTACCTTGATGCTGTTCTCCAAGGTGTCTGAGCCAAGACAGGGCTGAGAGGGAACACGAGGTTACCTGAGTGGGAACATATATGGATGTCTAATCCATAAATCTTTTTAAATCCTTGCAAGTGTTAAGTCTCAGCTCCATGGATAAGAAAAGTATGTGAAGGATCACATTGAGTCCATGCTCAAATGCCACCAAGCTGACTACTTGATGATCTTCAGACAACTCTTGCTTTCAAATAAGAAAAGCCTTGGACAATAGTATGGGAAATGTGGTGGGATGGGGACAAAACATTTTGGGAGATGATTCAATGCCTTAATTTTCATTCCATCTGAAAATTTAAACTTAATGCTGCTTCTTACTGATCTTTCATTCCTCCTGTGAAACGCACCACTCATGTCTGGTGGGAGTTAGACCAGACGTATTCTCAGTTTCTCAGCAACAGACGAACTAATGCTGCTGTTTGTATGACCCTGTCTCACTTGTTTCATCTTCTCTTTCCAGAGTTCACTGCTTTGTTCTCTTCCTGTTTTTTCTGGAGGCATTTCTGCTTCCCCTCCCTCTTTTTTTTTTTTTTTCTGTTATTCCTAAAGCAGTTATATTCTTAGTGGTTATTGGAGTAGCTGGATGTGGTCTTGCTGATTCAGTGGAGCCCCTCAGAAAATGAGGGAATAGGCTGGTTATTTTCTTACTTCATTTGTCCAAGAACCAGAGTCTCTTTCAAGCCTCATCTCACTCCATGGTTCCCCTGGGAGATGCCTGAATGTGGGCGCTCCTTTTGTATGCACAAGACTACTCTACACCAGCCAGACCTCCTAAAAAGAGATCTTGGGTGATTCCTCAGGCCATTGTAGGCTGTGAGAAGAGGCTGTGAGAAACAGAGCATTTCCAGCTGGGAGGCACAGGAGCTGCTGTATGTGGGAGAAATCACTGGGGCACTGCTGCCAAAGGCTCACACCATGGAACCCTGAGGTCCCTTATCTGTGAAAGGACATAGTCTCTTACCCACTCTGTCACTTTCCATCCAGTAGGTCCATGCAACTCCTAGGGTTGCCACCTGGCTCTAGGTCTTGTCTGCAGCCCTTCTCAGCTCTGGAAGGTTCCTGAGTACAGCAATTATTGAGGGCCTGGGCTAGAGCAGCAGAGAGGTTGCATGGTATGTCTGGATGGCAAAGAAGATATGTGGTGTGACTGAATAGTAACAAGGTTGTAAGAAATAAAGGAACCCATAACAGCAGCAGAATGTCAGTATGGATTTTTGCATGGTGCTTATTTGCATCACGCATGTGCAATGTGTTAGTCATTGCTTACCCCAGCAGGTGCAAAATGTTCCCATCGCGTTAGTACATCTTACTGAGATGAAAGTTTAAGGTCTGAAAAAAATTCTGCCAAAGCATTTGTGTGAAAGACAGAAATGTGAATATCAGAGGGAATTATTTTAATCAGCTCTATGTGTCAAAACCAGCTGATTCCCAGAGCCAATTTCTCAGAACAGCCCGAAGCCCTTTGTAGCCAACATGGGTACTCCAGTACTTCTGAGTTCGTGACGGTCTGACTTCCTTCAATATGTCCCAGCAACAGTGTGAAGGACTTAGTCTAAGTGACAACTATTTCAACACTCATATACACCCAGCATGGTCTCAAGGTCTTTTTCAAACACTGATTAAATAAAGATCCCCTCTATCCTGGAAGGCTCACAAAGATGAAATGACATCTGTGATATCATCTGAGTTAGTTACCACCAGGCTGCCAGTACCTTGTGATTCCCAGTGGCAAAGCTAAGAGTCAGGACCCCATCGAAGACAGGATGCCAATTACTTGGCCCCTCTCGCTTCACTCAAATTAGTGGTTACATGTGGCAGAGAAGAGCTGGCCAGAGAAGGGGAAACATGGTCTTTACTGGGGATGATCACACAGCAGGAGCCTCTGTGCAGGGTTGTCTCAGTGCCATGCCAGAATGATGCCCTGGGACAGGACCTGGGGTTGAGGCCATGAAAGCTGATGAGGGGCACTGGTCAGAGACTGATGGTGAGGGTGGCCTTTCAAGTAGTTAAACTGGAGACAGTCACAGAATCACATGAGGTTGGAAGGGACCTCTGGAGATCATGGAGGAAATGGTCTAAAGCTGCGTCAGGGGAGGTTTAGATTAGATATTAGGAAGAATTACTTTACTGAGAGGGTGGCCAGGCACTGGAACAGCCTGCCCAGGGAGGCAGTGGAGTCACCATCCCTGGAGGTATTTAAGAAACATGTAGCCATGGCTCTTCAGGGCATGCTCTAGTGCCCAAGATTATTGGTTTGTGGGTGGGTGTGATGTGGTGGAGTGTTGTGGTTTTTGTTTTGTTGTTTTTGTTGGGATTTTTTTGTGGGTTTTTTTAAGGTTGGACTTGATGATCTCAGAGGTCCCTTCCAACCATGGTGATTCGGTGATTCTGTGATCATCTCCAGTCCAACCGCCCTGCCAAAGTGGGTCCACCTAGAGCAGGTTGCACAGGAACAGTCACCAGCTGCACTGCTGTAACATAGCTCTGGAATATTTGCATGCATACAAAACCAGAGTTTCTTCTCTGCCCTGAACTGCAATGCACTCTCTGCATTGGTTTTCTTGTGGATCTTTAGAAAGCAGTGAACTCATAGTAAATTCAAAACTGCTGTGCTTTGTATTTGGCACATCAGCTGGCACATCAGCTTTTCCCTTTTCTTCTTTGGTCTTGCCATTCTCCCTCTCGGAAACCCTGAAAGCTCTTTAAAACAAACAAAAAAAAACCCCAACTGTCTAAAATGCAGTATGTGATGGGAGTGCAAGAGCAACCGGATTTGCTTGTAAATAAAATACCAATCCAAAAATTCAGTAGATGTCGTATATTTGTGTAGAGGGGTCTTGCGGCGTGTTTGGACAGCTGCTGCTGTTAAAACTTTTGCCAAGTAAATTTTAAAAAGCCACCCTCTAACCGCCATTTTCACAAATATATAAGGAGATTTACAAGTATTTCAATGCTAAACTGAAACCTTCTTGGAACTACCTTTAGACTTACGTTCAAATTATTCTAAACCTTTGAGTAGCATGTTCATTTTTATCCTATATAGCTGCTTTGATGTAGTACAGGAAGTAAGTATATCAGTAATATACTGTCTACGATTGCATGCACGTTTATCCAAGAGTGTTGTTTCAGGTTTTATTTTTCTATTGTGGAGACAATATTGAATAAAACATTTCAAAAGATTTCACTTATCTTTTTTTTTTTTTAATGAATTTATTATAAAATTATGAATCTCAGAACTGCAAAGATAAATTAAGAATATCTGCTGCAAAACTGGGCACAGGGTGAACTTAATTCCCTGTTAGTGAATAGCACCAGGCAGATTTGGGATATATTCACAGTTAAGAAAGATCTCTTCAAGATGTGCCTTGCGCGTGCAACATGAAATGTAGACTTAATTCCATCGGGAGCTCAGGGGCCTTTGCACTGGTGGTGGATGCAGAGGGTGCAGGAAGACATGCCCCCGGGCTTTTTTCCATTGTGTCACTCAAGCAATTCCCTAAGGGAACAAAGTTTATTCTTACATTTTCCAAATGCTAATAATATTGCTCTTTCTGTTTTCCTGCAGAGTCTTCCCTCACCAGTTGCAACGCCAGAATATAGGGCAGGGACCTGGAGTGGGAGGAGGTGAGACTGCAGCTAGGGGCATTTGAAAACATATTGTTTTAACTCTTTACACACTGAACAAAAGAAGCTACAGTGCCCTGGGTTTAACTCTAAATTACAATGGCTGAGGCTGCCTCTCTTTATATTGCAAGGATTTTTCTCCTGACACCAACTAGAATATTTTTTTGCAGTAAATGTGTTATTTTTTTCCAGGTACAACTATAGTCCAGCTATTCCCTCCCACAGGAAAGTAATGCAAAATCTCCAGAAGAAGCCCACCCCAAGCAGAGTTTGAGATTTTTTAATCCTGTAAAGACTCGAGGGGTGGGAATGTTGCCATTGTACGATCCAGTATCCAACACTGGCATGCTGTTCCCAGCCAGGGACATTGCAAGATCTTTGTTGATCATGTTAGAGCTGCTTTGGAGACCAGCATTTCGTATTACATATTTGCTGTCAAAGAATGTTACGTTCAAGCAGTCTAAGTACAGGACAGGGTACGATGCAGGGGCCCTCTCTGGTCTCTGGCACTCGTCTCCGGCCAAGTTCTTTGCACAGTCTTTCCCAATTCCATTGGATGTGGAACCACATTTATGGTGTGTGCTAACAGCTACCAGGGCTTTTAGCAGCCCCTCCGAAAGGGCTGAAATGTTTTGTTCACCCTCCTATGTGGAAAACACTATGAACAGGAGGACAAAGGGCTGGAACACTTTTCTGAAAGTATATGATCACGGTGATTCAGATCTGAATCTGAGGAAAAACTTCTTTTGGCAGTAAATATGCCACTTGCTTAATCTATAAATAGCTATTTAGATTGCAAAACACTCTTCATAAGTTATACCCCTGATTTGGCCTGAGTGAGAAACAAAATGCGGTCTTCAGAATGGAAGAGAATAAAAAAAAATGTTCCTGTGATGGAGCTGACATGACCTTGGCCCCAGATGGCGTTTTCTGCTTTATGACCCACTAAACTAGCTTACCATGTGGTCAAAATTACATTAAACATTTCTGCAGTCCCGGTGCATACAGTAAGACGTTCTTCTTCCAAGGGAAGTAGCTCATCCTTCGGAGGTGTTTGTATTGCTATCACCATGGCAACCAAAAAAGATGAAAGTCAGAACCCGAAAAAAACTCCCAACGTTAGCTGAGGTACGGATGGGCAGTCAGATTGTAAAACCATGCATGGATTTCTAAAGGAAATGACTGTTCTGTATTAAACAAACCTAACAGAATTCCTAGTGCCCTAGCCTAAAAATAGCATTCCTGGCTCCATTTATAAACCTCTGTTAAAGCAGATACCAGGAATGAAGGATTCTCTCTCTGATGGGGATGAAGTTTCTCCATCCTGCATCTCAGGCCCACAGCACAGACTGCTTCCAAATAAGACCATTTGTAGTGCCACTTTTGACATAGATTTTATGAAATATGGCTATAAACAGCTCTGACAATTCACTCTGTCTAAGCTGAGCCACAAAAGAGGAACTTCAAATAAATCCTGAAATCTAAGCCCTGAATGTGACAGTCTGGACCCTACTCCAGTAGACTTGGTTGAGACTCATTGTCTAACTCGGTTTGGAAGAAAGTCTTTGGTCAGCCAGGGGTTTGGTGTCAACCTGTATGGAGAGTATCTTTGCCCCGCTGCCTAAATTGGGAGAACAAACCATTAGAATTCCACAAAAAACTATTTTCAGTAGAAAGGATAAGCCTATATTTTCCACAGAATAGGACAGAAGTCTGATTATGAAAAAGTAGCTAGAAATGCTCCAAATTTCCCACAGCAATATTCCATTAAGGGATGGTTTGGCCTTAGATTTGAACTATGAGTCCTTGTCTAAAATTAAACTAACTCTGGCTCAAAAAGGTGCCTCCTCACTTGTTCTTGGGTTCCACCACAAATGAGTTTGGCAGAAAAGGTAATTTGAAGACAATTCTCAAATCCAGTTGCAAACCCCAGGATAGACAAATTTTAGCTCTTTCACTGTTGTATTCGAAGTGAGAAGATTTGCTTAAATCACTCTAAAATATTACTTCATCTCATAAAGCAAAGTCTGTGCAGAACAGGCTCCTTTACTATTAAATGGAATAAATTCAGCAAGATTCTTCCAGGTCCTCCTCTTTACTAATTTATCGTGGGCTAATAAAGAGAGTTCTTTTTTTTCCCTTGGTGAATTTAGGGATTAGATAAATAAAGCTCAACACCACTGAGTCAGATGAGGACTTGCTTGTTAAACATTAACAAGCACCCAGCCTTTTTAAGTGTCTGCTTACTGGTATCTCCGCAGCAGGCTTCACGGCTTGCTTCTGCACATTTTTTGCACGCCACATTAAGCAGGCACGGCTGTGCACGATGACTAGGATAAGACTCCTTCAGCTCCGGGGGAGCCAGCCTTTCTCCCTAAAAAAGGCAGGCTGCTGTTTTCATGGTCTCACCATCCCTTACCAGCCTTCCTGGTACTTTGCCTTCGTGTGCTCCCACCCGCTGCAGCCCATCGTTTCTTTTGAAACTCTACAGTGCAGTTTATCTCCCATTCTCTGTTCGCAGATGACATTGCAGGACAGTTTTTTAATGAAAAAAGGAGTACAGACAGACCTGTATTTACTCTCCCAGCAAGGAGCCCAGGGTAACTCAGAGGTTCATTAGAGAACTCTGTAGAGGCAAAACAGAAGCCTGGCACTCCTGTGGTTGCAGTTGCCTCCAAAGCACCTTATTTTCCCACCTGAGTGATGGAAGGGAAAGTAGAAGGAATAATAGGAAGATCCAAGGAATAGTGAGACTGTAACCCCACCTTTTTCACTGACAATATCCTTCCCACCAGTTTTTCTGCTGCCCATGGGTCCAGCTGTGAGCGTGGAGCAGAAATGGTCCAAGTGGCTGTGCAAAACAGCGTCATTACAAAACCCGTGGAGTGGAGGAGGAGAGAAAACAGTGGGCAAGTCTACATACTGCCTTGGTTGCAGGGTGGTCTTTGTGGCCAGGGTGTATTCAGCCTCCCTTTTGTGAGCTTGGCTTGGCTTACAAGGCTTGGAGAAAATGAGAGGATGCTGGAGGACATGTCTGGTCAGACAAGTGAAGATGGTCACTTGCTCATTTTACCCAAGCCAGTCAATACAAGTCTGCTCCAGGGTGGTGGACATTTACATGCACATTGATGCGACAGTAAGCTCACAAGGAGTATGAGTCCATCCGCTATGGATTATGGAAAGAGACAATACTCAAGTTATCTGCACTATTTTTGTAGACATAACTTGGGACAGCACCAATTCTTAAGGACCTTTCATCCATAATCCTCATTCATCACCCACAGATTGCCTTCTGGTATACCTTCCATCAATGAGAAATATTTTTTCCCTGAATACACCCACCACAGCGGTCAGAAAGAGTCACCCAGGCTCCCAATTACTTTTAATGCCAGTTTACATCATAGAGGACAACAATACCTACCATGTAACCTGCTGGTGCCCAACTCTGATGCTGTGCCCAGCACACAGGACCATTTCTACTGTAGCTCCTAGGTGGGGGTGTGCTGGTTTCAAAAACAAGGTGTTGACCAAGGGCATGGATACACTCAAAATTCCCATAGCCTTTCTTTAGTCTTAACACCTCGGGCCAGCTTCACCTTTGTGCATGCACAGACCCAGTAACTGGTCACGTACGAAAGGTTTCATTTGAAATCCAAATAATGGCGCTCTTCTGATTACTCCCCCATGGACCCTTCTTGTGTGTGTCCTCCCGCAGTATAGAAGCTTTGGTCTCCATAGACAACCCATAAAAACGGAGACAGTAAAAGAGAAACAAATTATGTCAGAATAACTGAAAGTTTAATGGGAGCACAAATGAGGTAAAATTCACTATATTTGCATTTATTTTCACTAGTTCTCAGATTTACAGGAGATCCAGCAAGATGTAATTTGATAGTAAGCCCAGCTAGTTACAGTATCCAAGGAGAGTGAAAATCCCCTCAAATTGGATGAAACTTGATGCTGCCAGCATACTGCTGAATCCCCTCCAGTGTATTTCCAAATCACATTCCTCCTTTACTCTGCTGAGTGCTGCCCAAAGAATCAACAGTAAATCAAGTAACCTGCAATATACTTCTTTTTTATAATGCATCTATAAATTTCATGGAACTATGGATTTCTTCTTATGAAATTTAATTTGAGTCGCTTGGGGAAACATTTCCATATTGAAAGGGACTCCTGGCTTTCATTGTACTTGTACTTTGCTTTTACTGAATTGCAAATGCTTTGATTTAAAGGGACATAGCCAAGGTAAAGCCTGCCTGCGGGAAAGCCATAGGGCCCATTTCCACTTGGCAGGGAAAAAACCAGGCAGCTGCTGAGCTGAGCAATCTCATCTCCGCCAACCACTTGAGGATGGGCACAGGGAGCATGGGCTTATGAGTGATGCTGGCTTTTCTGCCTTCTGAATTGCTGTGTCATGGAAAGGACAAGGAAAGAGCCTGGCCATCATTTCCAGCAAACTTGACTCACGGAGAGACCAGTCGCCGACCTCCTTCAGGTCCAAGGAGCACCCAGCACCTGTCTCTGCATTCCCATCACCAGATTTCTGTGAATGAGGCATTTTGAAAACATGTGGGTCTGAGTTAAATAATGGGTGCACAGTGTAATTGGGTAAAGCCTTCACAGCACCAAAACTGATTTGAAATAGCTTTTTTGTGTTTGTTTGAAAAAAAGACTGTTCTACATAATTTCTGGGTTCCTCAGGCCTTTTCTGACAAGCTCTGCTGGCACGGTGTATTGTAACACACATAGATGTGTTCTCATGTGAAAATGAATCCAATTTTGCTGTTAGTAAAACGGGGAGAAGAGGGCAGTGCAGCAGCTTTCGGCTTACGGCTCATAAACTAATATCACTCAGTCTGCAAAAGGTAGTTATGAAACGCAGCTGCACTGCCAGCCAACCCCAGTTCAGCATGCAGAAATGCAGTACAAAATGTTAAGAGGGCAAAAAATTAGAAGAGACTGAAAACATCAGAGTTGAAGAATGAAAAGGGAATTCAAAGGAGGAAGTGAGACTGAGCCTTATACTTAGAAGCCACTGAAAGAAAATACATTCAGAAAAAAACCCTCTTCAGTTAGGCTTGGATATCAGTGCAGTTTTCTTTAAAGAAAGAAAAAGGCTCTATTGGGTGCTTAAGCACAATATAGACACAGACAGTGACTCAAATAAAAGGACATGAGAAGTTTGTAAATGCAAGAGGAATAGAACGAAGAAGAGACAGTGGTTAGAAAACATTTGCATCTGGTTTGAACAACCAAGTTGACCTCTTGCTGTGCCTTATCTCTATGGTGGTTGGTCCTGTCTCTCCACACGGACCTTTGTCATAGCTCACAGCTTTCTGAAAGCAAAGGCAACACGCCATGAGTTCCCTGAAGCACCCACTGAGGCCTGGGGTTGCTGCTGCTGTTGCACACCCTTGGCAAAGGCTTCATTGAGCTTGTCACTCTGTCTGGTACTTTCTTTGCAAGCTGAGCCATTGCACAAAGATGCTGTTTCACATAATAACATTCAAGTATCACTGTGCCCAGATGTAAACTGAGGGATCTCTGGGGAGCACACTGATCTGAGCCCGTTTTCCAACCCTGAGAAGCGTAGGCGTTGAATCCAGTGACATGACTGAAGCAGAGCCCACAGGAACCTGGGGCAAAGAAGAGGGAAAGCAGGGGAGAGCCGTAACATGGGCTGGACAGGAGAGCTCCATTTCTGTCATTGCACAGGGCCCAAACCAGCCACACTCGGTGGCTCACAGACGCATGAGCAGAGCCAGGAAATTTGATGCAGTCCAGGAGGCTCTCACAGAGAAACCTGTTCGAATCACCTGCATCACACTGTTTCTACATCAAGCTCTAAGAAATAGGGCATCAGCAGGAAAAGTGTTGGAAAGAAAAAGGCTGAAGTAATACAGCAATCACCTTCACTGGGTTTTCTAAGAACTGGTTAAAGACCAGTCTCCTAAGAGATTTTTGAGTGAGTTTGCTAGTGTCGCAACAGCGTCATGAACAAGAGAGTTGCTTCTGGCCTTTTATCCTCCTCTTATCACATATACCCACCCAATTCAAATTAAGTTCCCAGTGCCATGCTCTCTATTTTCCCACCACTCTCCCACTCTCTTGGTATCTTTAACGTTGCCCATTTTTTCAGCATTATCTAGTGGTTTTGTTGCAGCTGCCTACGTGGGTAGGTTTATCTGAAGAAGAGTTGCCTTCAAGAGTTGCCTTTATCTCGAGAATTGCCTTCCTCAACATCCTAGAAATGGCTTTATATATCATCAGTGATGAATGTCCCACAGTCTGGGGACACTCAGCCCAGAAAATGCTTTCAGATCTCTTTCAGGGCTACATATTCTGGTTTCCATGAAATAATGGCATGCATTCACATACCCGAAAATATGTCCAGCTACCTATATGTTTGTTTTATTTTTCCAAGAAAGGCTTAAATATTTTTACTCTATGAACTTTTGCATTTCTAATATTTTATCATTACTTTTTAAAAATCTAGTTTAAAAGGGAAAAATAGAGTTCATATGAAACAGATATGGGATAGCCAGTACCACCTTGGTTTGGTGCAGGTTTGGAAATCTGGAATTATTTGCTAGGTAAAAGGATTTTACTGTTATAGCATACATTAAATATTCCCTTAAGAAACCCTTTAAGCGAGGAAATGCATTGTTTCAGGGTGGAATTGGTTTGTGGGCTAAATCATCATATATGTTAATTAGAGTTTAAAGTGTCAAAGGTCTGAAACACACAGTGCCTCGTTTACAAATGGGTAAAGCTGGCTTATAGCTTGCTCTGGGTCATAAATTATCCTTCTACCCACCTACCATCTGCACATCTACTGCTTGCATGCTGGTTAAATATTATTTGAAAATATTGCAGCATAAATAAAATTAGCAATGGGTGAAATGGGATGAATTTAAATTGGCTTCTCAATTCCAAATCTTAGCAATAGTTTAAAAGGATTTTAGCAAATGACTTGATATAACCTTATTTCTCAGAACTTCTAGAGAATGCCGTGTTTTCTCAGAGGAGTGGGAATCACAGGTCATCCTCAAATGAAGGGAACCACTTAGCTAATTTGGTGTCTTTCCACTTCTGACAATATTTATATTATCAGCAGAAGAGGTGATTGAAAAATATCTCGGTGCCGAATGCGTTAATCAACATAATGCAAATGTAGGCACCTGGGCCACGACAGAGGAGCTGGTCCCTTCCGTAAATCACTGCTGAAGTTCCTAGGAACCTGGAGGTTTGAGGAGGTCAGGACCAAACCGTAAACTCCTCAGTAGTTTTCTTTATCGCACAGGAAGTCTAAACCGTAGGAAAGCAAGCCCTGAGGCTATTTATTTTTGTTCCTTTCCTTTCCATGGTTTCTGTGCATGTGTTCCTGACTGCTTTGGATGCAGGGGCATTGTGAGTGTTTACAAGTGAACTGTCTCCCTCAGCTATTTTCAAGCACGCACGCTACAGCACCCACTACAGCTCCCAAACTTTTGTATCGCAATAAAATCCACACGTAGCTGATTTCATAGAAGTCCAGTATGTCTTTCCATCTTGCAGCTCTCCCAGGACTGCAATGGAGGCAGCTCTCCAGGCGTTTGAAGGACTGACAAGCACAAGGTACCAGGCAGCGTTTCTCTCAGGGCAGACACTATTGCCTTTCCAAAAGGCAGATTTTAGGCAGCTGTGCCTCTGCCTGTGCTTTCTGTGTGCAATGGTCTGCGTGCACATTTTCAGTTAATGCCAGAATGTGATTGCAAGTAAGTCGTGAAGTGACAGTTTCCCTGTGGACAGGCCAGCCAGTGGCTCAGAGTTTCTCCTTGTAACATGTGAATCGCCGTCTCAGAGAACCATGCAGGTTAGAAGGAACGTCAACAAATAGTCAAAGCAGGGTCAGCAGTGAATTCAGACCAGAAATTAAACAACTTGATTCTTCTGCCAGTCATCATGAGACCACACTCCCCCCGGGCTTCCTGCCACGGAGAGGGACGGCTGTGCGAGTGCTTGTGAGAAGGAGTAGTTGGGAAGGAGATATGGTCCATTTTAGGAACTGAGATAAGAAACATTTCAGGCAGTTGAGCCCAAAAGGCTGTAGGGAAGGAAGGAAGGGAACAGAGAAATTAATCTTGGGCATTTGAGATAAGAGTCATGGTTTCAGAAAACATAATTTTTATTTATCCTTCAGAGCCTGAAGACTGGGAACAAAATGTAATATATGGCCTGACTCCTCTAATCTTTTATTTCATGCAGTCATAGACCAAATGAGTGAAGAAAAGCTGTGCTGCTGCTTGGATAGTCTTGTACCTCTTCCCAGGATAGGTACAAATGGAAATCACACCAGGTAGAAGAAAGAAGAGGAGCCAGCTCATGCTTAGTCAATTCTGCATAATACAAACTAGTCTTGAAGGAAATCCCCCACACAGAAGATTAAGCCTGGCTAAGGATCAAATGCATCTTTAGCCACCAACAGAAATAAGACTGCATCTTTCCATGGGCTCCTATCTACAAGGAAAAATTGTTAACTCCTTTGTTTGACCTCCACAGTCATTAGATTTCAGTCTATTCAGGCCTGGTCTGCCAGGATGTGAAATGAGTTCATGTTCTCATCAAATCACAAATTCCAAAAATATATTATTTTGAAAGGTCTGAAGCACCTGCAGAAATACAACTTGCCACTTGTATCTGCCCAGATCCAGTTTAGGGACATCATTAAAATAATTGCACCCCCTTTAAGACACTGTTTTATGCAAGTGTATGAGCATATAATATCTTCAAAGATCAAGAACATTTTCTTGCTCACTCTGTTTGAGTGATGAATCTTTAAATCTGCTTGCCTTAGCTTTGGCCTCCAACGCCCATCTCACATAATGATTTGCAGTTGATAGTGCCCCAGTTTTATGCCCCCATACCTTTTGGAGTTAGACAGTAAAGATGAGGAACTGACACCAGAGGTTCACTTCATCACCTCACTAACTCTTATTTAGTCCCATTTCAGTGGGAGTTATATGTGTCTAAGGCTCTGGGCCAAGGACCTTCAAGGTCAGAACTTCAAAGCTCACTGGCACAGGCAGGACTTCCTGAGATGCTCACATGTTCCTGCACTGTTCTTCTAAGGGATTTAAAGTGAATTTGGGTATCTTTGAGGATCCCCTCTGCTCCTTTCACCCCTACTTCTGTAGGGCAGACCAGAAGCAACAAAGGGCCTTTAAATATTCCTGCTCCCATCACTTCTGTAACAAGAAGACCCTTTTCCTTCCAATAGTTTATAGCCCCATAGGGTTTGCTGCAGCAGCTCTCCCCTTTTGTTATGTGAGTGATTAGCAGTACATACAAATGAAGACACATTTTGAAAAAGCAGTGACTTTTGCTCCAATGAAACAAAAATCCAGTTTATGTTGCAAATTTTACCCCAAAAGTAAGTTGCTGGTAATTTTTGGCCATCCTCAGAACTGGCAGGCAGAGTGCCACCAGCAAATAACTATCTGTTCTGCACAATTAAGTTCTTTACTTTATAGAGACTGACAAAGAGTTTTGTGAACTGCCAGAATAATAACTCCTGGGAGAATGGAAATAGGGACATGAAACACTTGAACAGCATTTGAGAAGTCTCTGGCTGTGAGTTACTTTTGGGTGGATGGACAGATAGATAAATCAATAGGCACAGAAACAACAACCGAGAGAAGATACACAGTTCACTGAAGTTTACAGTTCTCTGGAAAATTAAGTCTTGCATAACAGCTCTGGGTTTGCTCACAGCATTCCACTGCATTGTTATTTCCTATGCATTGTGGCAGGTATATCAATCCTGAACACAGCAGAACTTTACAGCCTGTGAACCACAAGATGGGAGATTGCCACCCTACCCAGCTTCTTCGTTGAGTGGGGCAGCTGCTCAGCTGATTGCTGGCAACCACTCCCTGTTGGTCGCAGCTAAAATGTCAACAATGACAAAGGCTTTCCGGATTAATTTTGGAGCATTTTCTGGTTTGAGATGTACAGAATTTTGGTGTAATGATTCCTCTGAGGAAAAGGAGGGCTTTACAGCTTAAACGTTATTTCTGAAGCCTCAACAGAACTGTTCCTTGTCGCCCTGTGCCAAGGGGATTATGGATTTTCTCCACCACACAGTGATATTTTGTAATTCAGTTCTTCTTTTGCCATCCCACTGCAAATGGACAGAGCCTTGCAAAAGGTAGCATGTTGGTTTGCAAACCCCAAAGTTTGCTCCTGTGTATTTAGGTGCTTCCTACTACTAGAGTATCCATCTGCAATTTCCAATCTTTGCTCCACCTCAAACATGTTTGCTAAGTAGATAAAAATTATCCACACTGATTTATATAAGGCAGACCAGCCACAAAGGAACAAGTAACTCTACAAGGTCAGTCAGAAAGCCTTTTACTCAGCCAGAAATAAAATCTTGATTTCTCAGTCTCTGTTTATAATTGGCCAGCGGGATAGCGTGGGGGATACTGTGGGATCATATTCCCTTGGAAGTGCACATAAGAGACTTTTTCAGACTATGGCTGAGCTTTTGTGCAGCCCACACACCCACTGGGGACACCAGACACTGGAGGGGGTGGGTGCCACATGCCCATGTCTCATTTCAACATGGAGTGAGAGCACACACCTCAGGAATGCTCCTGGCTACCCCACTATAGATATAGGTCGAATTCCTTACTAACACCATTCCTCCTCCCTCATGCTCATTTCTGTCAGGAGCAACATCCCAAACTCGACAGGAATATATTTTTTTTTCTGGTTTGATTTTCTATTGAACAAAAGATACGCTGTGGTGCTTGTCTGATTCCTACGGCTGCAGACTCATGGGTTAATGTATAACCAGTATATTCCTGAAGTATTTAAGTTGCTATTTCCCTTCACTTTGCCAAGGTAATGAGGTGTTTGATGAAGGGAGTTCAGCTGCAGACCTGCAAATGTACATTCTGTAGGCTGGAGAGAAACCACAACAGGCTCTCGCGTTTAATATTCTGATAAATTGGGCACTTCTGCACCTTACATCAGGCAGTGACACAATGCAGCCTTGTTAATCCAAACAGAAAGTGCTCCTTCAGTAATGGAGTCCTGGTCTGTTTCAGCAAAATTAGATTTGCATCGCTAATTCAAAACACCATAAAAATCCAATGGATGCTCTGGAAGTAGAGGTTATCTGCTCATCTGTGCAGATAAGTGAAGCATAAAGCCTCAACAATGTGAGGAGGTAATGGAACAAGTTGATGCCAGCATACAGCGCTGGTTAGTTAGATTAAAAGAGCATAGCTGGCGATGATTGTCTTCTCTTTTGGTTTTTTTTTTTTCTTTTTCTGAGATAACACATCAAAAAGTGTATTAACACAGCTCAGAATCACTGATGGGTTTTGTTATCTACTGCTGGGTCTTGCATTGCTGATAACTCCAAGACTGTCCTTCTTTTTCTAGACTTTGAACAATGTAATTAAGGTTTCTTGGAAATAAATCAATACTTGATATCACCTCTGAATAGCACGCTGGCCAGACAATCTGCCTTCCTTATTGAGGCACGGCTCGGAGTCACCGGTGTCAGAGTTTAAGCTCTCACCTTTTTGCTTCTGTGTTTTCTCTGTAGGGGAGGTTTTCTTGTCGCAGCTAAAGCTTCAGACCTTTCTTTCAGGGGCCACAGCTGCTGAAGGGCAGCAGCACACAGGCACTCAGCACTCGCTCCAGAGGGCTGTTGTGAGCGACTCTGATTTCGTTAACCCTTGCTGCAGGTCTGGGGAGAAGGTGGGCTGCTGCAGGGTGACTGCAGCTTTCAGCTGTCTCCTTCAGGAGCAGCTCATCACACTTTGCCAGCTCCTTCATCCTTGCTCCCCAGTAGTATTCACAGTTAAATGAGAGAAGACCCTCAAACAGAGAGGGGGAAAAGCGCTCCCTGGGCTGTCGAGGGGGCACTACCCCAGGGCAAATTTGCCTCTGCTTTTAGCTGGCCCCGATAACACCTCTCATTTGGGCATCAGGATGGGCAGTCATTTTAGTAAAGATCATTTATCTTCTTTCAACGTGATTAATTCAGAACCTGGCAAAGCCTAGGTAAATTTTCTGGAGGGCTGAAACTGTTTAGTCTGAATTTTAAGGGAAACAAAATTGCGCTTTTGAGCAGTTAGGTCATAGGTAAGCCCTAGGTCTGTTACTTTTGCTTTGAAATGATGCTGAAATAGGAGGTTTTACTAAAGCCTCCAAAGTCTGGAGGTTTGGCTAAAAAAAATAAGAAACCACAGAGGCCTTGATACTGAGCTAATTCATCTCTTTATGCTACTTGACCCTTTCTCTGCAGTGAGAGACAGAAAGGGCCAAAATCTTGATGCTTTCTGTTTGAAGTTTCCTTGGGCAGAAGCTCCAGTAAAGACCACCCACCAGAGAGAAGAGGCATCATTGTGCCCTACGTGCAGAGACAACCCAGCTCCAAGTCCCTCCAAGCCTAGCTCCATTCCACACTGGTGCTGGGATGTCTCAGCCTCTGGATGCACTGGCACCTGAGGAGCTCCTCCTGGGAGGAGCAGGTGCCTCTCTGCCCTTTCATATTCTCGATTTGGAGAAATCCCATGGAGATTTTCGCACTACCAGCTGAGGAGGCTGTTGGCAAGGGGTCCTTCTGCAGTGCTGTGGTGAGGAGGTAGAGGAGGATGGTACTAATGAGGGTGCATTCTGTTTGCAGACATAAAGAGAAAGAAAGGGTTCATTCAGATACTCGGCACTAGCGTTAAACATTCAGTGTAATGAAATCCTCTGCCTGCTCTTTGCCAGACCAAGCTGAGCTGTTTCAGCTGGGACAGATTGGATCTGAAATGTGTCTTCAGGCAGAATGGGGGAAAAATAATCGTCCTGATGACATAATGGAGGAAAATCAGGGTCACAAGCCTGGACGGTGATTGCTGCCAGACAAAGGTTGCCCATAATCTTTCTTGGCCACATCCACCAGCATGCTGCAGGGAATCAGTTCCCTCTTCTCAGTGCACCCAGGGAACAGAGCTAAAACATCTACACACCTAGGAGTAAACATTGTGTCCTGTCATATACATGGGCCTAAGAAGATGCTCTTCGAAGAAGCAAGTCTGAGGAAATTCTGTTGTAATTTATGGGGTGGGGATGCACTAGAACTCCTAATGCCATCTCTGTTCTTGTCCTGTCCTTGCAGGATTTACCAATTCACCTTCGACAGTGACCTAAATTTGGCATGTCATTTAAAAACTCCAGCAGCTTCTGGAGGAGGATTCTTACCTCCAGAAGGCATCCTCCCTTGTCATCTCCCACGACTGACCACAGTAGGGGCTGTATGCCACTTTGCCTGCCTTCCATGTCCCACAGCATGTTGTAGAACTTGGATGGAGAAATCTGGGCCTGGGTCTCTTCTCATCCTCATCTTTTTCTGTGGCACATATGTATTGTGGTAGGTAGAAGAACCTAACTGTTTTAAAGGCCTGATGGTAAAAGATGCGATGTACTCTTGCTGATATAACACCTAAGAGTGAATATAAGAGCTCAGCTCAGAGAGGTCTCTCAGCCTGCTAAAAAATGCATATCTTCTGTGCCAAAGGAGATTTGAAGAGCCGGAGAGCATGAACTGGAATCTTTCTGTTAAATACAGCATGAAAGTCTTTCTTTAGAAGCTAAACGGATAAAAACAGTGCATGAAATTGAAGTTGATAATTAGCAACTCAGTCCCAGTGAGGAGCTCATAACTGCTTTGACCTTCGGGCTTTGTGCAAGGGCCAAGCAGGGAAGCACATCTCCCCAGCTGTGAAGCACAACAGAGCCCACATGGTTTTACCTGAGGAAATGGCAATGCAGCCAGCTAAGCCCTGGAAAAAAAAAAAAAAAAAAAAATTAAAAATTACAGATCAAAGGTAATGTGTAGAAGAGATGGGTCCTAAGCTGCCTGCCAGAAAATTAAGGTGAAGAGCTAATTAGCTCAGAGCTGTTCATAGTCTTGTCAGCAGATGCTCAGAATTTAGGAACTTTAGGAAACAGAATTTAGGAACAAGAGGAATGGTTAGATCTTATAGTCAGGCCACCTGTGCACTGCATATACCAGTTCTTCCCTACATGCTGGCACTGGGGTCAGGGACCTGTGCCCCTCTTAAGCATCTCTTTCCATCTTGTGTCACAACCAGGTGCAAGTACCTTTTAGTGACTCCGTGTAACTGCATACTCTAGTCCAGTCGCTTCCCTGTCCTTTACTAAACTCTCAGCCACTCATTTACAGGCATTTTTACCAGCCCTTGACTAATTTTTTATTGCTTTCCTTTATTGTTTCCTCCCTTATGACATCTATGTTGAAGTGACTACTAGCACGAGATCCACTTTCACGGGGGGAAATCATGTTCCTTACTCATCACCCGCCTGTTTATACAAGACAGAATTATGTTTTTAGCTCTCCTTACCACACACTCTCAATGGGAGCTCGTCACTGCTTCCAAGAGACTGTCCTTCATTTCTTAGGTGGGGCTTGAGTTTCTTGTAGCTAAATTTTGCCAGGTTCAGCTCTTGGCTTCTATTCTAATGCTTTTTGTTTTAAGAAGCAGAGTGTACCAAGAGAGCCAGATCTCTTCAGATAAATCTCCTGTGATTTACATTTGCACCAAACTTTGTGCCAGCCATTAATTTCATCTGTAGTGATTTCTTAGGTGTTCCTGGCCTTTTCTCAAGAGTCTCACTTTAAGGTCTAAAATCTGAAAACAGCCTTGTCATTTTCTTTTATGAAGTTGTTCAGGAGTATCTAACACAAACTCACACACTAACCTTTGATAGCAAAGGTTTTTGGATGGTTTTATGATGACACATCATCAAGTCAAATAGTCTGCAAGGTGTGGTTTTTTTTTTTTTTCCCTGCAGTGTCATATCAGAGTACGATGGGTGAGTGAGAGAAAAGGAGAAGGGCAAAAGCCTGAGTGGGCACCATCCAAGCCCACCACTGCTAGCATGTCTCAGGTGCACTGTAATCTGCACCTGCTCTGTAATGCAATGAGTAGGAGAGGCAGGGACACTTTTAAAATAACTTTCACTGCAGTTGCAGATATGAAGTGTCACTCCACACCTATCATTTACCATTTCCCAGCCAAGTCACGGTTGGTATCTGGGACGTAAAATCATGCACAAAGCAGAGGTGGGACAAAGGTGACAGAATATCACCAGGAGGTGCTGGCATGACTTACTGGATCGTGTGAACGAAGGGAGAATTTGAGTCACGTGAAGAAAACCAGGGTGAGTGAACCCACTGTTGGTTGAACAAACATATCTAACATTCTGTAAAGCATCCTGGTCACCTGCTAAGCTAAAAAAGAATCCTAGTTGTAGCTAATTGAGATATTGGACCTAAAATTTCACTAATGTCTTTTACAATGACATATTTTTTTTGTTGGACATACTGACATTTTTAAGATCACATTTGTCTCTTTCATGGCTTCCTCACTTCAGTGGCTTCTAGTCACCTAGCTCTTCTCTTCAGAAGCCTAGCCATTCACTTCAGAAAAGCTCTCAGCTGACAGCAGAAACTCTTGTTATTAGAACCTAAGCATTATTGAATCTCATCCCATTTTATTAAGGTACTTTGATTTCCCTCTGCATTGGCAAAAAATGTTTAAATCGTCAGCCATGTCAGAGAGAGTGCCTCCTTTATAATGCCTTTACTTTCAATACTAGCCCTATTTTTGTCTTTAGTTGTTTCTTTATAACATTTCTTTTCCTAATCCCCTTCTCCAGGTCACCTAATAATTGCCCATGCAGCCCCCTCCTAAATGCTCCGCTTAAGTTTAGATAGGTATGGTTTTCTTAATTTCCTTTGTCTCAGAAAATGAATTATCTTATCAAGGAAAGGTCAGTTTAGTCTGCTATGATGCATTTACATGTTATCCACATTCTTTTTGTTTTCATTCTAAGGACCTGTTGTTGACTGAGATCAGATTATCAGGTTTCCCATGTCACGTTTTTCACATTTGTAAACCACAGGTGTTATCTTCATTTCTGCAATATCACCCCCAAATTGAGAATTTTATTCAAAAACTTTACTACCTAGCCTGAGGTCCTTTGCCAGGTCTGTGATGGAGGTTATCTGTTCATTGTTTCATAAGCACCTGTGCTCCGTGTAGGTAGCCTAGTTTGCAATAACTACTGTCTTTCTCCCCAAGTTCTTGCAAACAGAGGCAACACATCCACTTTGGTTTTGGAAACAAGTTATAAGGTCTTTAATGCTCACTCCGTAATGCTCAACTTCCTTACTTCTTCCTTTTTTATATAACCAGTGAGCGTTTCATCCTTTTCTCACTAACTTTGGAGACTGTAGTTCACTTGGAGCTTGCGAATTCTTGCTTTTACCTCTGTAACTTGTAAGAGAGTTTCCTTGCTTCCATTTTCCCATTTTTCTTTTCCGGTTCCCTGTTTGTTCCTAGGATTCTTTTTCCCTGGGTTATTCATCCAGTTATGTTTGTAATCCTTCCCCACTTGTTTTTCCCTCCTTTTTCTTGGAATAGAAGTCTAAGATATTTTCTGCAGTTGGTTAAAATTCACACACATATTCAAATCCTGGTATCAGCTGGTTTTGCTAATTAGTTCCTTCAACTCATCAAGGCTTCCTGTTTTGGAAAATAATAATAACAATAATCTTATTTGCCAGCCTACCTTTGTCTCTACTGTCTTTTTAATTGAAATGCATCTGACTCATAATCCATCACTCTGCAAATATTTGCCATGACCAGATGTTTTATAATAACCCAAGATCCTGTACAACAGCTCCATTCCTGATTTTTTCTCCGTCTTCCTCCTCTCCTCACCCACTCCTCCATAGAAATACCATCTCACTGGAAGCATCTGATTTCAACAGCAGAGATTCCTTGCCCAGCTAATGGATGTTCTGAGCCGCCCCCTCAAAGCCCCCCATCCTAAGCTGAGCACGTACACTGACATTCAGCCCCAGGCACAGGTTATTGAGGTGCCTTCAACATGCACGCATACATGGGAGCTGGGTGCCAGAGCTCCTGCCGTCGCCAATGCAACAGCTCGTGTTGCTCATTAATACAGTTAGTGGAGTCTGCAGAATGATTTGGACGACAGGTGTAGGTGCCTCGTGTAGGTGAGCTGAATAGCTCTGTGCTCTTTTGCCCCAATTCTGTAGGCACCCAGGGTCGCTGAGACGATACCACCTGCTTTTGAGATGTTTTTCAGAAAGGTATGGCTCTCTTGTAGGCCTTGTGTCATATCTGTAAGCCTAGTGCAGATGTCTTAGATGACCTCTGGCAATATAAATAGTATCAGACACCTACACTTAAGCAACTGAATCAATTCCAGCTTTCCATTAAATATATAGCTAGCTTTGTCACCTTGTTCTCATGAAGACACCTACATTCATATGTCTAAATTTTTATGTCAAGAGTCTGGATAAGACTCCTACCTCCAATTAAGAAGGCTGAATTTAGGTGTTATAATTCCCCACTGGATAGAAACAATTTAAATAGAAACTTTGCTAAACAATGCAGACCGGATACTTAAACTACAAAGTATAATTATTTCCAGTAAAGACACACATACTTTACTTGCTGGGTACTCTTGCTTACTTGGGTTACAATCATCAAGAGAGACCCCTTTGTTCTTTGCCTCTCCTGTCCTGAATCTGAAGCAAGAGTTTTACCAGAGGGAAAGTTCTGTATGAACCCATTATTAGAGTACATTACTAGCTAGGGACAAAAATATCAACTGAATAGTTGATAGTATAGAAAGATGCGCAGGTCTGCCTGGTCAGTTGTGTGTTAGCATTTGGGAAGAGATATGGGAAGGTCACCTGGGACCTGATGATGCACTTTCATGCAAGCCCTACGTGTTCCAGACTCAGCCCATGGAAAGGTGTTGTGTTCTGGGTCCAAGTAGTAGTACAGCGTGTAGCTGATCCTGCGTTGACTCCAGTCAGCCCTGATACGATATTCCCAGTCTATCCTGGGGCACGAGTTCCCTCCAGATAGCCTGAAACAGAAAAAGCAAAGGATAAGGTAAGTAGCCTTTTCTCCCCCTCCCCCCACAACCTTTGCCACTGAATTTAACCAAAGACGGATGTTGTTTGGTAAAGTTGATGTGTGTGATAGTGTGATAAGTGCTACAAAGGTTTTAACCTGTGGCAGACCTTGTATGAAACAAGAAGTCAGGCCAATTCATAAAGCTGAACATCCTTCTTGCCAGGAGATTTGGGATTGTCATAGTTCACCCAAGGAGAAAATGAGCTCAAACACCCTCAGGTGCCCTGGTCACAGTCCTTCTGGTCTGTGAAGACAGAAGGAAAAGAAGGCTTATGGAATTCCGAAAAACAAGTGGTTCAAAACAACTTGTGCACTGAAACAGGTCTGTGATATTCCTAAAAGTGATCTTTTCTGCAGAAGAAAGTTTATATCACTCACCTTCAACTGTTGTTTATGATAAGAAATTTAAGCTGAGAGATGAAAGGGCAAGGCTGGAAGTGTCTTTCCTACATGTAATTTTGAGCAGACTGCAAGAGGAAAGCAAGGCAAAGGAAGACACCGCAATGGAAGAAGTAATGTCAGCAATAGGACGAATACCCAGCCAAGAGATGAAGAGTACAAGTATTTATGAGAACAGTGGGTAAAGCTATTAGTGAAATCAGTCTACCGAGTCCTTCTGGGGAGCTGGGTGTGGTGATGAGACATTCTTTCATAAGAAGGGTCTAGAAGAGTTAGGCTTGTTCAGTGTGAAGTCTTGAAAGGGGATATAACTGATGTCCATGTATTTCAAGCCAGTGGAGTGGACAAACATGAAAGAGGGAAAGAGAAAGGAACTACTATGGAGAATCCTGGCATAAGAACAAGTAGGTCAGTAAAATGCAGACTGGAATTTAAAGAAATGTCCTTGCTCATTACAGCTTGAAAGGTCTTCAGATGAGAACGATGGACTCCAAAAAACCCTACTGACTTTGCAAAACGGAGGTTGACCAGCTCAGGAAAGGGTGTGTAGGATGTGATGGCAGAAAGCTAGCCTTTGACAACCATTAACTTACATTAGGGTGCATTTAGGCCCCACATCAGTCCCCAGGCTGGGCAGCATGAAGGCAAAACAAAGCTTTTTCTCTTGCCTGCTTTGCACAGAGATACAGAGCAGAGTCTGACCAAGCTGGCAACTAGCAGTGCTGCTGGCACCTTCCCTCTCACTGACAGAGCAAAAAAACCTCATGACCAACATCACTGACAACACATCAGGCCACGGACTAATGTTTATTTGCTTTTTCCATTTACAGTACTCAATAAGGAATGTTAATGGAAAGTTGTTTAAGCTCAACAGGCAAAAGCTAAACTCATGAATAAGAGGTCTTGGAACATTTTTGTTTGAAATTTCCTTCTCACCCCCTCCACCCCTCCCCTTCTTTCCTATTAAACTGAAGTCAATTTCCCTAATAAAGTCCAAGGCTTTTAAACCCAGCCTAACGTTCACGATTGCTATCTTTCCCTGAATAAACAAAATACTTTATACCTTCTGCGGGAGGCACAGACTTCTCTTATTTGCAGGGGAGAGTGGTAGCAACATTTTAAACACTGCTTTGTGCACAAAGGCCGATGAAAGCTGAAAACTGTGAGAACCGGGCTGCTCAGTCCTCATCCTTTATTGGGAACTGGGGTGATAATGAAACCTGACATATCATGCTGCTTTCCTTGATCGGCTCCTGATTGCAGGTTGCACAAAGAGGAACCCAACAAAGACGAAATGGGACCTGTTCATAAACCCAGGGACTAATACTACAAAACCTCAGGTAGCTCCTAGGTGCTTCATACAGAATCAGGCCCTAAGTGCCACCCGCCAATAACAAAGAGATAATCCAGTCAGATAGACAGCCAGAAGCCCTGGGCAAGGCAGCAAATCTGTCCCATGAGTAGCAATGGGAATGTGACTCTAACAGATACAATATCCACAAAGCGCTGCTGAGATTTCTCATCAGGTATTGCCCTGACACCAAACGTTCCCCTAGAGATGAACCCCCTTTTCATGAGCCCTTGGAAAAAGTCCTAGAGGGGACGGATGCTACCCTGAGTTGCCATTTGGGGTGACTTTGCCAGACCAAAATGCTCCCCTTGAATCTGTAGCAGCCCTGAGCTGGCTCCCTCCCTGATACGCACGCCTGCAGGCCATTGAAGAAAACAGAAAACTCCAGAAGAGAGCCACAGCTCCTCATTGAAATGTCTCCTTTGGCCTGTTAAATCAAAACAAAACAGGGCAAGAAAATGTACACTGAGATGCAGGAGTTTAATGTGCCCTTCTAGCCACACATGTTTCCAATGTATTTTATAACAGCCACAACAAAACGCAATTACTCGGTGCAGGCAGGCATGCTTCTGGATGGCTCAATAAAAGTCCAGACGGGGCTGTGCAGACCAAGGCTGAGGCAAGGTCCTCTCTCCCCCTTCCCATTTATGCGGTTGCTGCCTGTCACCGTGGATTGTCACTGAGATGGGGCCAGCAGGATGGAGGTGGTGAGACTTGGAGGTGATGAAGAACAGATCACGTAGCTGCTCGGTTCCCCATCCGGCACCTGTGCCAGGTCACGGCTGCTGCCAGTGAACCCATTCTCTGCAGAGGCATGGCAAAGAGCAAGAGTAAAGAGCATGTGAGTTTATGGGTGAGGTGCAAGGACTCAGAGGCATTATGAGGTCAATCCAATGACTACAGTCTCCTTTCTCTTCCCTACACTAGGGAATGATCATCTGCAGCAGAAACAAAGGCTGCACTTCAGTTTCTTGGGCATCAGGAACTGCTCTGACATAATCTCACCTTGGTTTTCCAGTAAACTGAGCCCATGAGCCTACACAGGTCCTCACCACTGCAGTAAAGTCCTATGTTTGTCCAGAGGACTGGAAATGGTGATAGGTTTGAAAAGGAATCCAGGCACAGCCAGTGAAATCCTCTGTCCATGACTGACAAAAGGAAAGGACTTCCCCCAACCCCCCATATTGTTTGTTTACTTCTAAGCAAAGTGTAGCTTAACACAAGTGAAGGGAACAGAACCAGCAGCAAATCTTACAGTAGCTGTACATCATACTACATTACACCTGCAATACCAGACTCTGAGATAGTTATAGTACAGAACCCTGTTTTCTAGAAAAATCAGATGCAGTCTCAGGTCATACTGACTATCCAAGTGTTCAGGAGTGCTAAGAAGTGATGATGTGCATTCATGAGTCACATCCTACTTACACCTCTCATAAAAACCCAACCCTTCAATGATCTGAAGATTAAAAGTCTCTGTGCCCCAGGATAAAAGTTGTATTTAGCCAATATGCACATGGGCAGTACTTTAAACTGATTTCTAAGACCTGCTTGCCAAAAGACAGGATGTCCGTAGGACGTGACTTATCTTAGAATCATAGAATCATTTAATAGTTAGAGTTGGAAGGGACCTTAAAAATCAACTAGTTCCAAACCCTCTGCCATGGGCAGGGACATCTCCCCCTAGACCAGGTTACTCAAAGCCCAATCAAGCCTGATCTTGAACACCTCCAGGAATGAGGCATCCACAACTTCCCTGGGCAACCCATTCCAACCCTCAGAGGAAGTAATTTCTTCCTGATATCTAATCTATATCTACTCTCTTTTAGTTTAAAACCGTTAGGCCTTGTTCTATCACTCCATTCCCTGATGAAGAGTCCTTTGGGTCTACTTCCTCAAGTGGAGCAAAATCTTCTTGGCTTTACTTGAAGACTTGGGCACTGCCTTTTATTTCAATATTTAGGTGCTGCTTTAGCCAACGTGCCTCCTGAGGATTTTTTTAGTCAATAAAATCTCTTGCATTTTCCTGCTAGCTAGACACTGAAAATACAGTTACAGTCAGATGTTCACCTCCTAACAAGTGCCGTGCCTTCAAGCATAGCTTGGTGTTACACAGCCACTGTGCACTTTTAAAAAATTCATTTGGGCACATCTTTCAGCACCTGAATTCCAGTCAGTTCTGAGTAATAATAATCATTCATTTCATTGATTTGTACTGTGTTCCTACTCAGAGTAAATAATAAGGCAGCTCTGTGTCGTGGATTCAGACCGAGACTCTAGCCCTAACAATGATTGAAAGCCCCCACGGGGGTGTAGAGAAGTCAGAGACAACAGCACACCAATTATGAAGCCCTGCTCTTCATCTACTGCTGGCAAAAGAAAAGGTTAATTATCTAAAAATAAAGCAACTGTATGCTGGTGCAGGAGGGTGAACTGGGAGGAGGGCTGTGGAACAAACAAGATAAGGTTGTGATGTACAATGTTAGAAGACTGAGGCTGAATAAGGAACTGTCTGGTATAACTTGTCACCCACAGGCAAATCAAATTGCACAGCTGAAAAATTTTGACCAAAATAAATGGGCTGCGTCATGTCTTTTAATAAGCCTTTTCTGGTTCTGACATTGAAACCAACAGGTGCCCAGGAGCCGCACTCTCACACCCACTTAGTTACTCCAAAGCTGTACTTGTTCAAATGACTTGCTGAACCACAACGAGCCTGAGATGTGAGGACTAAGATCAGGGCTGAACTTCCTCGGTCTTTCTGCTGCCTTTTAAGAAGACGCACCCAGTTATTCTTTTCAGATATAGATTTGAAACCTCCTCTCCAAAGCGCTGCTGTGTTTAGGGTTTTACCCTCCATGAGCATCCATGAACCACGAAAGGTCTAGGGATCTGTTGAGCACCCAACATTTTGTGGGTGAGGTTCACCACTACAGTCACACAGGCAGGCAGCTGGCATCTTTCAGTGTTAGCAAGGGCCACTGCACTAGAGAAAAACTCAGTAGCCATCAGTGGTTCTGCTGTGGGAATCCAAAGAGGCAGGGCCACAAAAGAAGAGCAAGGAAAAAACTACACTCCTCCAGTTTGCCCTCCTCAGTTTGAAGGCTTGCCAGGCAGCCAAGGACCTCACAAGTAGGCTCCAGCTACACATTTATGGCAAAGAGGACAGAGCAGCAATTCCCCCAGCCTGGGATAATGGCTAAAAGAGTACAAGGCATATGGAGTCAATCCCACTGAGTGTAAGGAAAAGTCACCAATAGGACCCTAACAGAGTCTTTAATATAGACCTCAAGTATAGCTTAGAGCCTGGAACATGCACTTCCTAATGTCATTTTTTCTAAGAAGCCATTCATTCCATTGAGCCAAAGTTTCACGGGTCCATTAATACTTTGGGTTTTATAGCAGCTGGAATCAACAAAGGCCATTGCAGGTGTTCCCTGCATTCTATGCAACCCTTTCTGAGAAACAAAGGGGAAAATGCCATCTCTGAATAAATAAAGGACCTGAGGCACTAAGATGCTAAAATTACTCAGTTAATTGCACATAACCTACCTATGGGATTGGCAAATTTCTCATCTCCTGTCTCCAAGCAGGTGCCTTGATCACAAAACAATTCAGATGGGTTACAGGAGCTGCGTTATGAAAAGCAAAAAAATCCAAAAGACTCTATTAAAAAAAGACAAATTTGGATTAGGTTTCCAGGTCACTGTACTAAATACTGGCAGTAACAGTATTAGATTTACATATCTTCAGTTGAACTGAGCTAAAAATGGATCCCATTATGTTCTTCATATATTTGGTCAGGACAAATGCACATGGGCATAGGTGGGTGCTTGAGAATTGCCATGGGGTCACAAGAGGAGGTCTGCAGGAGGGGATGGCTCCCCCTCACCTCACTCTTCTGGCTGCTGCCTTAGCACAAGTGGCTGCTCATACTGTTGCTGTAAGAAGAAGAAATCAGTGGGAAATACAGTCAGGTGTCACTTCGATACAGTTCTATATAGACAGTCTTGCTCCACCGAACACAAGATGGAAGTTCTCTCTCTCCCATGTATTTGTTTTAATTTTTAGAGAACTGTTCAGAAGTTGGCTTTCTGAACAAGGACTATTCCCGGTCACTCATGTGGGAACATGATGAATAGCACGTTTATTCATCCAGGATGGGATGTATCATAGCTGCTGTGGTAGGCTGACCTTGACCAGCTGCAAAGTGTCCACCCAGACCGTCCCTACTCATGCACCTCAGCAGGACAAGGTGAGAAGATAACATGTAAATATCTCATGGATTAAGATAAAGGAGAGGAGGATTCACCAGTGATGTTATTTGCAGTCTTTCCCTCTGAAATCTGCAATTTTTGTTGAACGAATAGCTTCAGGAAAAAGAAACTAATATGAAGAGCTTGGAGAGAGAAACAGGCTTCCCATGCCCAAAGATTTTCTAGATTTCAGAGATTTTTCTGTTCTGCATCAATGCAAATTCAAGGCTTCCCAAAAGGTTATGCAAAAAAAGAAAAAAAAAAAAAAAAAAGCAACAAATGTTGTGTGTGGAAGCAAAGCAAAACCAAAAGGGAGGTATGCTGTACTTCCCATCAGCAGGTGATTTCCAGACACTTTCTGGGAAGCAGGGGGTATACATAGCAGCTGCTTCAGAAGACAAATGCCTCAATAATGAATTGTCCTCCTCCCCCCACTTTTCTTTTAGCTTTTATTGCTAAGTACAATGTCATATGGCATGGGATATCCCCTCTATCAGCTGGGCTCAGGTGTCCTGGCTGTGTCTCCTCCCAGCTTTTTGCTCACCCCTAGCCTACTGGCCTTTGGGTAGGGTGTTGAAGAGACAACCTTGATGCTGTGTGGGTGATGCTCAGCATCAGCCAACCCATGGGTTAATTACCAACACCCTCCTGGACACCAGTGCAAAGCACAGCACTACAGAGGTTTCCATCGGGAAGGTTAACCCCATCCCAGCCAGACCCCGTACCTGGATTTTATGGATTACATCATTCAGGACAACTTCATCTGACACTGCTGATGTGTCCCTGCCAAAAGAGGTAGAAAGGAACTAGGATTTCTTTCAAGTGTTGGCTGGCTGGGATCACAATGTCAGTGTGATATCACACTGTGTGCATGCACAAACTCACAATACGTTTATGAACAGTTGGGTTTTTTCAGAGGCATTTCCATGTGAGCTGTATGTACTCCTCATGTCTGCAATGAGAGTATTTTTATTTAAAGGCATTCTTACAGACTTAGGAAGTCATGCCTGCCTTAAAGATGTTGTCATACACTCGATGAGCTAAACCATGGCATCATGCAGAATTGTTGTCTGTAAAACTGCTATAAAGAAAGGAAATCAGGCCAATCTTCCACTTTTACATGATTACTCATTTCATTGGAGTCTTGTTACTTGAAATGTAATGTTATTTGCTAACATGTGTCTGTTACTAAAACCCTGGGGGTATGGACACCCTCTCACTGTTTTGCTGGAGAGCTATGTACCTTCCCGGTTAACGCAGGTCATTGGAAAGCTTTTCTTCCAAACTCCTCCTCCTCCTTCTCATTCCTAAATGTGCAGCCTCTGCGCTTACATGGGGCACCTGCATTTTTCCATCCAAATGCCCATAGAAATGAATTTCAGCACACAGCTGGGGCACTGGTGTTTAAGGTTAAGGTTTGCAACCTTAAGGTTTGCCAGGCAACGGGGAATAGCTTGCTGTTTGCCAGGTGCCTCAGACACATTCTCATCATCCTTAACACTAGTCTAACACATAGCAGACACTTGTGCTTATTTACAGAGACTGAATGCAAACAAAACCCTGAAAGGACCTAGAGATAGGGGAAGAAGATAAAAGCACAAGTACTTATTTTCTTATCTTAAGATCAGCTCCAAGAAGACTTTTTTCACTCTCGCCTAATGAGCCATACCTAAGGACCCAGTCCTTACCTAGGCTTCATGTCTTTAAAACTCTTTCCTGACAGAAAACCTCAGTTCATTGCCTTCACCTTCCTTGGAGTCCCCTGGGCTTCTCTTCAACTTCAAGTCACTCTTCACTCACGGGATTATCGGTATTAATTTATTCTGGAAGGATTTTCCACACTCTTGCCCCAAGGCTAGTGTCTGCCTTCGGCTCTCTAGGGATGCTGATGGCTTTTTTGGTGGGTAGGGGCCGTCCTCTCCCATCCTGGTAGCAAACAGATATCGCTGATAATGACTTGGCTGAACTGCCAGCAAGTCATTAACCTTCGTTAGGGTAAAATGCTTTCCCACCTGGTGAAGTCATACCCCAGTTTCATATTGCAATCTGTTCAATAAATAAGCCATTTCCTACAACAGACACACTGACAATCATACTTAATACAAAAAAAATTCAATCAGCTTCAACAGATACATCTCATTACCAGTCCTAGACATGACAATAATCGCTATTTTGGGGTGTTAATGGTGATACCATTCTCATCCATGATGACACTGGTCTCATCTAGGCCAGGAAATTTAGGGGATTTTTGAGTTTGACCCTTCTCCCTGCTGGAAGTCACTAGCATATCTCTGTCTGCATCCTGGCTGAGCATCAGCTGACAGAGGAGTTGCTCGTTCCTGAAGGAGTTTCTTTTTCTTCTGGGAAATCGTTGGTTTGGAAGCCACTGGCAACCCATCAGGAGCTTGCTGAGTGATGCCTAACCTTCGCTCCAGAGGCACAGCTGCTGATTTAATACCCTGGAGTTGGAGGTGAAAGTAAATCTGGGACATCTTGGGGTTGAGCTTGAGCTACTTGTATGTAGTGGTACCTGCGGTGTTCGCAGTGGTGCTGGAGAGGGGTGGCGACATGAGGAAAAAGACCCCTTTTTTGCTCTGTATATTTTAACTAGACTTGCCCTCTTTGGTGTATGGTGAGTACTGAAGTTATAAACACGACAGTCCACATGCTTCAGCCGTGTGAGTTAAATGTTTATATACGTGGGAGCAGGGGTTCGTCTCATCCAAGTGCAGTCATTTAAAGTCAGGTGTTGACACCTTCCACGTGAGCATCAAAGACAGGGCCCCACAGAGAGTGATTCCTAGATGCTATGCCAAGATGGGGTGAAGTGCCCTTTGAGGGGGGGGAGCGTGGGGGTTGTAGAAGTAGTCACACTGACAAGATTAGAGAGAGAAATAGTCACAGAGACGTGGTGCCTTTCACCACCTTTGTGGCGTATCAACAGGAGGAATCACCACCTGACACACCATGCCTGCTAAAATGGCTAAAATTATTACTACTACTACTATTTTGTAAGTCCTAAGAGCAGTGGTAATTGCCTCAGGTTTGCCAGAAAAGCAGCAGGTCCCTGGAACATCACCCTCCTCTGCGTGACAAGGCATTTGCAAAGAGAAATGCCCCATGAGCTCACGCTCTCCCGGCTGTTCCGGTGCTCGCCGGTGATGCCGGCTGCTCGGGGTTACGTGCTGAAGCTACTGAGATCAGCGAGGCAGGGATTTTCCAGAGAGCTACCAGGGAATTAAATGTCTGGATTCCTTTCGCATTCCACAGGCGCTGGGCCGATGAATTGTGCCCCCAGGTTCATTTTCCAGTTCGGCTCTGGTACGGGAAAAACGCTCCACTGAGAGGAATATGCCCACTTGCCAGCCAGCTGGAGGGTGCCAAGAGCAACATTAGTGGGGTTTATCAGACAGACAGCCAGGGCACTAGCACAGAACTATCTCAGGAATCTCAGTGCTGTTACCACAAACCTATCTTGAGTTTTGATTTTGAAAATATGCTCTTCTCACTCAGGAGAAACATCAGATAAATTATGCAGTCCTGCCTCTCCCAGGAGTGAGCCAACAGCTACAATAGCTCAAGGTACCTCTTGGCTGTACTTTTCACATTTCAGCATGGTAATAGCTTGACATTGAAACTCGCAACTGAAAAGAGTTGGGGAATTATATAAAAGTGCCTCCTGACGGTCTCTTGAGCTATAAGCCCTGTCCTTATCATGGTTAAGCAAAGAAAGCAGTGGCATCAGGTGCTGTGCATACCCTTTGGTAGCCAGAGGCACTTTTAAGGAGGCTTCTAAAGTACCACATCTCCCTTCACCTCTCAGAAGCTCTGCTAGCCTGGTGGGGCAGCATCCAGCATCAAGCTCTATGTTCAGGGCACTTGTTGGGCACAAGAGATCAAATGGGACAACCTTTCAGACAAAAAGACCCCAAACAATAGAGTTGGAGGCAGCAGCCAAGGCTCTGTATCTGGGGCCATATGACTCATCTCCTCTGAACTGGCAGGAAAGTACATGCAGCATCTGCACCATCGTGTTTTACGTTTGTTATTCAGATGTCCTGGTTTGAGGACAATCTGTCATTCATTACAGTGGCCAGTCCAACCCAAACCACAACATCAGGGAACAAAACACATTAAGAGCAGGGGAATGTAAATGCAGGCAGGAGACCATGAGCCAAAGCGCACTGCAGATGTACTTGTTTTTCTCCATCACCTCTAAGAAAACTCACTGGTTTTAAACCCTGGAGATAAAATTCTGTACTGTAGCCATCAGGAATGGGGTGAGACGAGTCCCACTCCAGCTTTTCATGGGCAGTGTGACGCCTCAGCAAAGGTCAGCTTGAAGTTGGCCATTGAAATCAATAGCAAGCCAGGGATAAAGAGGAATCAGGCTCCTGGTACTTTTGGCTTGGTCTTACAAAAATGTTTCTGAGCTTGTATCATGTGAATGTAGCCTGTATCTTTGTGGCCAAAGTTTTTATATAAGATTTATATGAACTCTGTTTCCTCCTGAGGACAACTGTGCGTGCAATTCAGGACAGAGGGAAAGATTTGGTATTATGCTATGGTCAGTTCAGAAAGGGAGATAGGAAATTAGTTTAATCTTTGTGTGTCAGACTATAAGGTGCTACAGGGCTGATAATCAATCACAAATATAAAAAAAAATTAAAAAATCAATGTAGCAAGTTGTGAATTTACCATGTTTTCTAGTAGAATGAATCATAGAATGGTTTTGGTTGGATAGAACCTTTAAAGGCCATCGAGACTAAACCCTTGCAATGACCAGGAACACCTTCAACTAGATCAGGTAGCTCAGAGCCCAGTCCAACCTGAACTTCAATGTTTCCAGGGATGGGGGATAAATAGAGTCAGATAAGTATACTAGCCACTTCCATTAAATATTTGCTCAAATTCTATCATGCCTTTAGTTAGGCCACACTCACACTCTGTTCTGCTTGCCATTCACATGCTCTTCTCTCCCAAAAGCTATAGAGGGATCACCAATTTTAATTTTTTCATAGAGTTAACCTGAAAAAGACAGGATAAAAATGGCATAGGAGCTTATGACATTATCTAAGCTATATGGTAATGGTAGCAAGCGAACACCAGGAAATTGGAAATAGCAGCTACCAGATACACCCACATAATTCATATTCATGCACCTAACTCATATTTTAATTAAATAAGTTAAAACCCCCATAGATGTTGTGGTCAGAGCTCATCTTTCCCTGAGAAATGTAACAAATTATTTCTATGTAAATCAACAGGAGACACTAGTTTCTAGAACGTAAGGTTTTTATTCGATCACAGATATTTACACTCTGAATATTTGATAGTATTTTGACAACTATAGAATGAATTATTTTCTAAATAAATATTATTTTTGCACATAAAACATCACAAAATTAGAAGTCGTGTGCTAAAAACCTCATGAAAAAGTCTAAAAATTAAGTAACGGATGTTAAATTAAATGAAATTCACTTGGAAATCAAGTGAATCAATAAGGGAATTTTTTAATGGATATTCAAAATTTTCCTAAACTATATACTTCTCCAACCAGCAGGGGAAGTCTTTAACAGAATTCTCTTTTTGTGATTTTTTTACAAAACAAAAGACTTGTTTTTCTGAATCAGAACAAAAAAGTTAAAATACAAACCCCTCCCTCGGATTGGAAATCCCAGCTGTGCAGCAGAAGAGACACTGAAAAGTACTCTGTGTGATTGTTAATATTGTATTATTCACTGTGTGTCCTCTGGGAGAGCCAGTATTATACACTAACTTTTGTCCTTGTTTTGCAGTCTGTGTGTGGAGAAGATCTGTGTACCTCCACTATTAAGTCTGCAGAAATGCAGACAGAAGTAAGGGCTGTGCACCAGCTCTGTGGGCTGGTAGGTCCTACTAGTGAAGAGTATGTAACCCAATCTCCTTTCATTTCTTCAGGGAAAAAAAAAAAAACAAAAAACAGTCTGGAAATTTTATTTGCCTCGAATCAGCCATAAAGCATTAAAAAGCACAAGCTTCTTAATTTTCAGAGTCTCAAAACTGCAGGCATTTCTAATATCATTTCTACCCTTTATTCAGTGGTGACAAGTCCTGAGGGGGTAAAGGAGCAGGATGAAGCAGTGACTGTTGGCACACTCTCTAGCCTAATTATCACTTAATCAACCCTAGCAATGTCAAAAAAGAAACGCAGAAATGTCAATCCATTTTCAACTCTTGGCTCCCCTGTGCCCCAGACTGCCCCCTTGTTTTAAGCATTTTAAAAGCAATTTGTGGGACTCTGAGCTTTGTCCTATTATTTTTCATCTTTTTCTGCTACTATTAGTTTCTGCCCTTCAAAACTTTTTGTACACTTTCCCAGGGAGCAACCTGTTAAAGCCCAATGCTGCTTCTAAGACAATTCCCAGACTGTTTGCCCCTTGACTGGAGCAAAATAACAATCTTGAGCATGATGATCATTGAAGATAAATGAGCAGAGCAAAAAAGTCTTCATTTCTTTTGAGAGAAAGTGGAGAGAAAATGAATTTGGACCTTCTGCATCAAGAGGGATGAAGAAAAACAGAAAGCTACGCTTATCCTGGAGCTGGAACTCCACCACAGCCCCAAATCCTTTGGCTTTGAGGAAGGTTATACTTGCTGATGAACTTTGCTTTTGACCTCTGACCGCAACACTAGCTTCTAACCAACTCCTGACTTTCTTGGGATGCCTCTCCCAGTTTCTAGTCCTCCCATAGCATTGAGCCATCACTTTTTAACTGAGTACCATGACTGACAGCTCCCTTGGTATAGCTGTGCAGAAGAAAGTCTCTGCCCTTAGACATGGCAAGGGCAGTGGTGTGCAAAGGAAGCTACACCAGCGTTACATCTTCAATAACACAGGCAGAAATAGAAATGCGAGAGATTAACTACATTTTTCTTGGATGGTGCTGAGGCCAGAGGATTGGAGAAAAGGACTACTCACACTGATTTGGGCAAAACACCCAAGGGGCACCTGGTGAAAAAGGTCTGTATGCAGAGGCTGCGAAGGGCAGGAGCCAGGCCAGCAGCTGGCAAGGTAATGCAGAGCTCCCTGACTGAGAAAACTTATGTTAATACTAAACGAAATGAGTATTCAAACACAACCTTTAGCCCTAAGGGTGGAAAAGCATCTCCCCAACCCTTAATATCCCCACTGAAAAAAACAAGTTAATTTTGGAATGCATAATATACAGCAAAGTAAATATTCCATTTCTCAAAAAAAAATAATTAAAAGCACCCTTTTTTTGGCTTATCTTCAAACATCTTCAATGCAAGCAAGAACAGAAAATTACAGTTTTTCTTCTGCTAGTCATCTCTCACACATATAAAAGGCACATTGCTTTTGTGAAATACCCACATGAAACCTGGAGCTCCCCTTGGAAAAGCACAAAGTTGGTCCAATATCCTCACAGACAGGATCAAGACCAGTGGTCTGTTGGGGAAGCCAGTAGACTTGGCAGATCTGAGCATGTTTACTACGATGGGCCCTGTGTATACAGATTCAGGCAATGTTGCCAAGAATCCAAAACTCCTGCAGTGGCAACTTGGTTTTGAGGAATAAATAGGGACTTAGTTTGCTGCTGGGTTCACTGAATAGTATTTGCTTGTATTTTTGAATTTAAGAGATTTCCCCAGCACCACGCTAAGCATCCTGATTGGGTTTTCTTATAAAATGTCCCCTTTTTCCAAGGAAATTAGTGGTTTTGACAGACTGATTTCTTTTTAGATGGGAAGTACAAACTGTTTCCCTGGAAATCCTTGGATGGTGAAGGCAATTTTGTTTACTAATTAGCAGTTATTAGTTCTTAAGCAAGTAGCACCGAGGGTCTCACTTCCAAGCTCATCATTCCGCAGGGGGAGATGCTTTCAGAGAAAAAGACACATTTAGCCTTAAGATCCTCAGAAAGAAGTTTTAAGCATCTTTAGCAAACCCTAACTGCAATATACTTCTTAGTGTCTTCTCTCTGTCACCATTTTCCCTTATGGCAAAAAGACCTCTCAGAACACAGTAATTTGGGACTCATGGGATTTCCAGAAAGCCTGACTTCTTTGGATGTCGCTTAGGGTCACCTTTAAATTCAGGCCTCTACTTTTTAGAATTGGACGGTGTTTTGTTTTGTTTTTAGGCTGGGCACAGAACTTCAAAGGCATAAAAAAATAACTGGTGTTAACAGGAGGTTTCTATATTGTCAAATAAAGAACTCCACTACTACTTTATAGGCTTTCTGTCCCTATACATGTTATTTTGCACACAGCATACTTCCTAAAAGGAAATAAAAATTACACTGAGGGGTGAATTGGACGTGGGCTAGTAGAGTGTCCGCACCATGATGTGGATGCTACAAAGCAGACATGAGCATGCCACAAGGAGCTCCTTCACCCTCTCACCATCCTTCATCACTGCTCTAGAGGTTCCAGGGTCTTCCAAAACCTCATGCCAAGCCCCTGCAGACGCATGTACATCACTTAAACATGAGTGTGAAGGGTTAAAATATTATCTAGCCTTGAAACAGACACTAAGAAAACCAAGATCTTGTGGATATTTTTTTGGATACAGCCAACATACCTGGCTGCTGCTACCACGAGACACACACCCTCCTCCCAGCAGCAATACAAGGAGACAGTGATGGAGATGTTTCAGCAAAGGTCTGTGAAGCTGGGAAACAATCCCTGCTAGCCTCCTCTGAACCTCCTGCCTGAATTACCCCACCATCATATGAGCCTATGAAATGCTAAGGACCAGCTACATATAGATTTGGGGCAGAAGCTGGAACTCAAAGGCAGCTGCACGGATATGACGATATTCTCAGGTTATATTTGTCTCTGTGCTGAAGTCTATTCTCCTTACACACAAAGTGGAGCCTGAGAGCCTCTGTTTTAGCCATGAAGGGACCAGGCAGGTACTACTCAATTCCTAGTGTATGACAGGCTCAGGACACAGTCATAGTGGCAAGGCAACAAGACGGATAGCTGGGACATTTTCTACCTGCTTCTCGGGGTCCTCGTGGGACACTGGGCTTCTCAAACATTGTGCTCATCATCTGTTTGGGATGGATCTGCTCAGAATAGGTGATGGAGGCAAATGAATGAGATAGGTATACCTTGAGTTTGTGGTGTGGTCCTGGCACTGTGTAGTGTAGATGTTACCTGTTCAATCCAAAAGGAGACTTGACCATTCCTCCACCACTTGTGGTATATAGGCATTCAGGTCATGTGAACATGACTGCCTGAGGTGGTGATTATGCAGCTGTAGCAATTTATTTTGTATCTAACACACATGTGCAACATGCAGTTCACCCCAGTGCGGGTCACCCATGGCATTGGGTTCTGCAGTTGAAGTGACCCCATGTGCATGCAGTTGCAGAGTATCAACCCCTGAAAGACCAACTTGCAGTAAGACTTGCATATAGTGGAAAGGGGAATCCAGTGCTACAAAATACTTTGTGGAAGCTGAAGTCAAATAACACCTTCCAAAGCCAGACTACTAGGAAGCACCAGGTTCTTCCCCCAGAAAGTCTCGTGTGTGTGCTGCCCAGGTCTTCTGGCAGCTCCATTCCTGCAATACAGAATTCGGCTTCTTCCACTAATATTACCTACAGCTGGGCAACATTTGAGTCCGAGATTCATTTTTTAAAGGGAGACTTGAATTTTGCTCTGCCTTCAACTGTTGGGATTTCTCCAGGCTTGAAAAGTGCAGCTGAGGTGGGACCTTTGTGTTTGATGTGAGAATTAGGAACACCTTCAAGTATTAACACCTTCAGCACATTTAGGACATGGACCTGTTCAAATGGGTCCAGTGGAGGGCCAGGAAGATGATCAGAGTGCTAGGCTGGAGAACCTCTCCTATGAAGACAGGCTGGGAGAGTTGGGGTTGTTCAGCCTGGAGAAGAGAAGGCTCATGGGAGACATTATAACGGTCTTCCAGTATCTGAAGGGGGCCTACAGGAGAGATGGGGAGGGACTCTTTATTAAGGAGTGTAGCAATAGGACCAGGGGTAATGGTTTTAAACTGAAAGAGGGGAGATTTAGATTAGATCTTAGGAAGAAATTCTTTACTGTGAGGGTGGTGAGACACTGGAACAGGTTGCCTGGAAAAGCTGTGAATGCCCCATCCCTGGAAGTGTTTAAGACCAGGTTGGATGGGTCTTCAAGCAAAGATGCAGTCTAGTGGAGGTGTCCCTTCCCATGGCAGGGGGGGTGGAACAAGATGATCTCTAAGGTCCCTTCCAACCCGAACCATTCTATCATTCTATTACCTTTACAAGAGCCTTCCATTTCCAGGACGTGGAAATTTTTCCTTCCATGGCTGTTGCTGACACTTAAACATAGTCACCTCTTTAAACCACCAAAAAGAAACCTTTCTTTATTGAAGACTACCTCCGTGCTTGGGAAAACAGCAAAAGCAGAAGATGATTCATTAACACCTTCTATTGTGTCTCTCCATTACAATTTGTCATGTCCAGAAATAACGAAGCAACTATGAGGATAGATTTCCTCAGCTCAGAGATTTTTCCTGGTTCATACCAATGTTTCCAGGTTTCCAGTAACATTTTCTGAAGCGTGCTCTGTATACACTGCCGGAGTCTGCTCGTGAAATGGCAGCCATTGCTCAGCCCAAATAAAAATCTTCATCATCAAGCTCCTTAGAGACTTAGCACCAAGCCATTCTGATTGTGCCTGCAGAGGAGTGGGGTGTGGAGGGGGGAAAGACGTGTGGTAACTTGTTCCAGTGCCTGGCAATCACCTCTTCAGAAGATAATAACCCCGGTCTCTGCCAGGCAAGTTAGACCTGAGGAAAAGAGTTTATTTTTCAGAATTTCATTTTGTTTCTTCACAACCATTAATTGCAACTCTCTGGAGAGTCTGTGTGGAGTGTGTGGAAACAAGTATCACAAGGCAGGAAGTTAATATCATTATTTCATTTGTTGCCTCTAAGAGAGTGCCATAACCTGGCATCCTGAAGAACCAGGATGAAACACAGACCCTGGTGAGACGCTGACTTCCCACCCTGAGACATACAGGCAGCTGGTCGGGTCTCCTGCCAGTGGGGGAGTGGAAGATGGGACTGTCCTGCCTCACTTTGATCCCGATGTTTCTCGAAGAAGTAATGACGTGGCGGTTGCTGACCCTCTCCATCATCATTAGACCCTGAACTCCTGAAACTCTGGTTCCTGCGAATAAATGATTACTATGGGATTTCAAGTTGTAGTTACCAAAAAATAGACGAATTCTGAACTTGTGTGGGTTTACTGAAGAGCTGGAGACATGGCCAAATAAGCCAGAAAAGCTCTAAAATGAGATGATAAATTAAACCATAAAACTCACTCAGAATAAAACCCTCTACTAAGCCTTTTCAGTTACTTTTTTAGGTCTGTCTCATGAGTGTTTGGGTGATTGCAATAGCACCCACCAGATCCATTAATTGCATCAAATCCAGGTGCTTGCTTGAAGCCAACATTTAACCATGCAAATGAACATTTTTGTGTTCAAGGTAAATTCCAGCAGCTACTCACGTGTACCAGCAGCTGCTCTGCATCTGCAATTACTCTTTGTTTTCACCCAAACAAGTTTTTGCATGTGCATCCACTCTGCCTGTTTATGAAAATGTCATTTGTAAATATTTACTTTATATTTTAATAACTTCTATTAACACCCCTCAAGAAGATGTTACCACTGCAGCAACTGGCTCAACACGAACAAATACTTAGGTTAAGATTTAACAGATATTTCTCTGTGGTGAGTGCCAGCTTAAACTATTCCTACCCCCTACTTATTGAAGTGTCTGCGTCAATACTATCATCTTATCATTTCCTTTTCATCTGTAGCCAAGTAAATATCTTCAATTAGACTGAAGTAATGTGGATTGTGCCCTACATGGAGGCCTGAAATTGGATCATATCTCAATTACTTCGATTTTCATGTTATTGTATCATAATTATCACAAATTTCTGTGTCTGGTAATTGGTGCAGCTAGAGCTCAGATGACTTCTCCGATTCACACAGCAAGGCAGCAACAAAGATAACGAGATATTTTCTTACCTCAGTCACTCTAAAAAAATCCTCACTTTTCTGAAGTTACACCCAACAGTAATGGCCTTAGCAGTCAAGCCATTGACCCAGAGGCTACGTTTTTGTACCTATAACCAAGATGCCCTCAGCTTGCCAATTCATCTTTCCTGATGGATCAGTGAAACACAGAGGGCTCCACATTTTCCTGAGGTTTCCTTCGGAGTAACAAATGGCTAGGGCTAGCTCCAGCTATGCCAGATGGTGCAGCACATGGGCACTCATCCATCGCTGGCTATCAGCAGGTATCCTGCTGGCCTGCACAGGCCTGCCACTGTGCAAGTCACGTCTGAAGCAATTGCACATTGATAGCCTGCTTGCTGAGAACTGCAATGGGGCACAGCTTCACCCCACAGGCTGTTGCATGTTTCTCATTCAGCATTCTGGTGGGAATGACCCAAAGCACTCGGTATTTAATCTGTAGCCGTGACTGACCACATTTGGTGGTCTCTGGGTTGTATGCAAGTTCCGTATTCACTAGTGAGGGAGAAGTCAGACAGATTTGAGCAACCCGGTCTAGTGGGAGGTGTCCCTGCCCATGGCAGGGGGGCTGGAACTCGGTGATCTTTAAGGTCTCTTCCAACCCAAACCATTCTATAATTCTACGATTCTGTAATAGATGTTATTGCTCTTCTTCCATGAAAGACTTCAGGTCAAGTCTTGTGTGTTTTCTGTGAAATGGTGTTCTGCTAGAGCCACTGTACTTACACCACCAAACTATCCTTGATAGGGCCTTCCCTTGTTTTCAGTGACAATAAAACCTTGGCTAGAAGAGCAGCAGAGGTGGAAAGTATACACATACCATGTAGTTTTTATTATACCAATACCAACTCCCATTTCCAGTCCACATGGGCTTGTGAGATGGTTTGTTTCAGCCCACCACACAAAGGTTCTTGTGCGAGCATCTGGGACACAACTCATAGTCGTCTCGGAAGCCAGTTTGCCCAGTACCTTGTCAGGGGTCAAAGGCTTCCCAATTAGATTAATTTCTAGCCTGAAGATACTGTATCTGCAAGCTCCCTTTTGTGTAGAGAGCACTTTTATCAAACACTTTTATGGCTGGAAGTAACCAGAGATTATTGCTCTTTGGGGCAATCTGGCTGTTCATTGAAACAGGCTGACATACGATGCTGAAGGTTATTTGCAAGGCTTGAGGATTACTGTGGTGCTGTTTTTGGGAGGGATTGTATCCCTTAGAGCCTGGTCCTGGTTTTGGTTTGGTTGTTTTGCTATTTTAAGTAATGCCAAGGGCTCCCAGGGGAGAAGATGGACTTAGCTTTCTCCTTTTATTCATTGCCACTAATAGATACCAAATGGCAAACGGCTGCTAGACTGGAGGATACCATGCCCTCCTCCAGACTGTGAGATCCCCCTGAGAATGTTGCTACTGGCCGCTAAAGTGGAAATATCAGTCATTGCCAAAAAGAGTTTATTCCAGCCCTCCTAAGCTTCCCCACATAAACACAGAAGAGCCGGACTGGGAGCAGTGGGGTTCTAGCAGTGAGCCCGGTGGGGAGGGAGCGTGGCCCTGAGAGGAGGAAGCTGCGAGATAGCTGAAGGAGCTACTGGGAAGTCATGGAGGAGCTACTGGGAAGTCATGGAGGACCAGGTGGGTACTGTGGCTTCAGAGCCAGAAAAGAGTCCAGGGCTGTGCTCTACAGTGGGTAAACAGAAAGAAGCTGGTCTGTAAGGAACGCATGACCATACAGCGAGTTTGGTGAGATTAATTCCTAGAAAGGAAAAAAGGGTAAAAATCTACTGACATGACTCCTTAACTAGGCAGCTTTTGCTTTCTCCACACAGAAGACAACCAAGCCAGTGCTGGGAAAGGCTGTTGTAGTGTCTCTATGAGAAGTCAGAGTGAACAAAAGCAAGCTGCCCACTCTCCCCGTTCTCTGCAGAGCCTCAGCGTTGCTCCCCTGAAGCTGGAAATGGAAACAACACTTGCCGGAGCTGAGCTGCCTGGAGATGCCAGTGACTCCACTGGAGCTGTTTTGCTGGCAGGCAGGCAATCTGGCAGAGCCCATCCACCTGACAGGCTGCGGGGGCTTGGTGTGCCATGCCAGCCGTGCCCTGCTACCTGCCAGCACCCTCCTACCACCGCCCTGGCAGAGCATCTGCCGGCACGGAGGGTGCCACAGCCTCCTGCTGCCCACACCGCTGAGGCTCTTCACCATGGCCAGAAGCATGGGTCACCTCTAAGTTCCCTCCAGCAATCACGGGGCTTGTCTTGTGAATGGGGAAATCAGGCAGAAAGGAGGCAGGTTCCCCCCTTCATGCTTCCTCCCAGCCCCCTCCCCATCTTCCCAGGAGACAGCATCACCCTGGGAGCTGCCGCTCCTGCTGACAGGGAATGACCAGGGGCACGTGCCTGTGCTTCTGTGTTGGATTTTTGTGCTCCAAATCCAAGTGTCAAACGTGACAGCTCCAGCCAAGCCTGTGGAAGTCCCTCAAGTAGTCACTGCGACTTAGCGATCAAGACCAAATGACTAATATAAATATTATTCCCCCTAATTTATGAAATGCTCCCAGCACAACACACAAAGCAGAAGAAGCAGCCTTAGTCATTTTGCAGCTGCTGCGGCAGCCTGATTCTTCAAGAGCCCCTTCACAGTGAAACCAGTGTCCCATGTGGTTTGGGATTTTAGCTCACAGATGACCAGCCAATTGCTTTCCCATGGTGGGAAAGGAAGAAGGATGGAGAGGGAACTTCGTGGTTTCATCAAATCAGATTAATGTCTGCCTCAGGTCTTGGGCTCATCTGCAGAAAAGCCTCACTTGGAAACCTGACAGTGGGGCTATCTGAGCAAAACCTTGTGGGCTATGGGTTTGATAAGGGATTTTAAGCACTCCGGGGCATTACCTTGGCATCTGAAAGACAGAATGGGAAGTTCTATATCCTTCTGACAGAGGCTGCAAAATATTCAAAGTATTTGGAAGCAATATAATAATAAAACTCACCAAACTTCAGAGCCACTGGCAATGTAGAAATTTAATGTTTCTGGCCAGCTTCTGGTCAGACAGCCACTAGATGTTGGCTCAAGAAGCACAGACTCCTCCCCACCACCTCACCACTGGGCAGCTTTGGGAAACCTGGCTTCCCTCTGTCTTCCTCCCTCTTCCCCCAGGTATATTTAGTCTCATCTCTGCTGACTCTAGGTTCTCCTGGGTAGAGGCCCTGTCTTACCCATCTTAACACAGCCTCCAAAACAGCACTGATTGCAGCTTCTTGGTGCTACTTCCGATAAATGAGTCAGAGAAAACAGGGCTAGAAGAGACCTTGAGAGGTCACCTGGTCCATCTGTCTACTCCACAGTCAATCAACAGAGTAAAATACTGATCTAATCTGTGCTGGACCTCTGCCATCTCCTGTCCTGGCACCATGGTGGAGTCTACACAGTTTCTCCTGATAAGCTATTCCATGGCTGCACTATCATCTTTACCATGAGGAAGTTTTTCCTAGTACCTAAGCAAAATCTCTTTTTTGATGATTTAAGCCCCTTCCATTTTGTCCTTCTCCTAGCTAGAGATATTTATTCTATTTGAAAACTGGTACCATATCCCTGCCACCACCTCCTTGGTCATTTCTTCCATAGACTAAACAATCCCAGAGATTTCCCTCACAGGTATCGGTGCCAAAAGCAGCAAAGTCTTAACAACAATTTTAGTACCACTAAAGGGAACCTTTGAATATCTGTATAAGTAGGCAGTGAATTATCCAACAGCGAAAAATCCATCCTGGCAAGCAGAAGTGACTAAACACATCACTTCCACACATTTGCTGATACCCACCACTGTCTGGCTCCACATATGACCGAAACCCAAAGTGAAACTCAGCCACTCAGACCTCACAGAAAGCTTGCACAGATGTATGCAAATCCCCTGGCTTCATGTTGCTTTGCTTAGCGGCAGTTGGATGTGGGCGTGATGGCTGGCTAGGAAAGGTGAGGGAACAGCAACCGCTTTGCACCTGGATGGGGAGAGGCTGTCCTCAACGAGCATGTCATTTGAGCTGCCCGAGGACAGCTGGCAAGGATGGGATGGGATGGGATGGGATGGGATGGGATGGGATGGGATGGGATGGGATGGGATGGGATGGAGGCAGGTCTGAAGGGCAAGGAAGTCGCAACCTGGGAAGGAACATACAACTGGCAAACTGGGAAGAACTGCAAGATGTCTCTGCAGGCCATCAGACTGTGAGTAAAAGCAAGGACTGTCCTAGTTTCCTAACAGCTAAAGTGCTTGGCTGGACAAAGGGCCCCATTTCACTCCTTACCCCAGTGCACTCTCTGCTTATCCTGCCTTTTCACTCCTGTTCTGAGGTGGCAACAGAGTCGTGGTGCATCATGCCTGTGACAGTTCTCAGTGACTTCTCTCTCCTGCCCTCCTTGTCAGGGCAAACTCAGTGCTCGCTGAGGGCTCAAGAGGAATTAGGAATGAAGCAAAACAGTCCTGCTGCCAAGTAAGGGGAAGCAAAGCCAAAGATTGACGTAACATTCAAAGAGTACATAAACGGCATCATTAAAATGCCCTTCTTTACCTTATCCCAAGATCTAGGAGCCACAAGATGTTGTGTGGAATTTGAGAAAATTTTAAGCAAGCGTGGAAGCGACTAATAGTCAACATATTAATTCACAATTACAGTCATCAGACCAAATGAACAGCAAGTTTTGAAAAGGCCAGGTCATCTCCTGAACACCAACAACATCCAAAGGGATCCCAGTACTCAGGACACACGGCAAACACCCGTAGGAATGTCTTCCTTCCTCTCTTAGATAGTTTCAGGACAGTGTGGTTAGCCACTGGCCAGCAGCACAGAAAATCAAAATGTTCTGAGCTGATGTGCGAGGCACACTCCTTTTCACTGACATTTACTCTCTCCCTTATCCTGAATACGCCACGTAAGAAGTGAATTGTCCTTAGTGCATCCACCGCCAGTTCAAATAGAAAGTCCTTTTACTGTCTACATTTTGTAAGTCTTATCTAAGCATTATATCTAACACAGTGAGGACAAAACTACTCCGTGGAAATCATGTGCTAAGCAGAAGTTCTTGCAGCTTACGAGCGTCTTTCAGAACCGTGACCACTTCTGACCTTTTCTCCTTGTGACTTTAGGTTACGCTGGGTTCCCAGGTTAAAAAGTCTGTACTATCAGAGAAACTCCAGATGGAAGGCTGTTTGTTTTCACCTTCCTCTGAATGTCCTGTCAAGCAATTTGCGGCTACTCCAAATCCAGACAAACAAGATAACCGCATGCGCAAATCCTGTTTGTGCTGTTGGACCTCTACACTCTAAATATAGCTGGGTGGAGGAGCCCTGGCAGATAACACAGTGGACTCCTCCATTTATCTGCACCACGGCCTTGGCACCTGTAGGGGCAATAAGCCATTTTCCTTGAGTTGTTCCACCAGCTCCAGATTTTAGGGGTATAAAATTTGAGCAAACATTCAAAATCATTGTTTGTGCTTCCTTTGCAGTCAACAGAAAGAGGGAGGGACTCCACAAGGTTGATTCACCCCACCTCTCCTAGGCGCCTTTTTAAGGATGGGATTACTCACTCTTGGAGGTTCCTCCCGATTTGGTGACAGACCTGGCTGCTCCTCCTGTGGTGGAGAGACTTTCCATCTCTCCTGCTGGCTGCAGGCTGATGGAGCCACGCTCTTTCACTGCAAATTCTCATCTCACTCACTCCATTTTAAACCTGGAACTGCTCCATGAAAATTAAAGGCTCATTTTCCCGGGTGTCTTCCAGCAGCTTAAGACAAACCCTCTGTCAACCGGTTAGTGAAGATGGGTTTACAGCAGCCTGCCTCCAACTGAGGAGGCTGTCCAGCCTGACCCGGTAAAGTGACTCATGCTAGTCTAGCATTGACCAAGTAGGCCAAATTCTCAACAAGTTTTTGTATTTCATAGCCTTTATTTTCATAGCATGAAGTGTTCCCTTGGGAAGCTCATTCTTCTGGTGTCTCAAAAAGTTTGGGCATGAACATATGTTGGCTTTGAAATCCCTAGAGGCTCAACTCCTCGATAGAGACAAATAGTGAGGGAGGGGTATGGGTGATTTTTTGTTGGGTGAGGGGTTTTTGTTTGGTTTGGGGTTTGGGGGGGGGGTGTGTTTGCTTTTTTGTTTTTCTTTACTTGCACTCTAACTTTGACTATGTCCCAGCAAGAAGAAAGCCAACTAGAGGTGGCTGAATTTTCAAGTCTTTGTGTTTCCTCCAGAGAATATTTCCATGTAATCCCAAAGCGACGCAAACAAACCAACTGTGCAAGAATAGAAATCCTGTTCAGGGCTCAGCTAGGCTCTTTCTGTAACGTCCTTTCTGGGAGATCTTGGAAGAGATTGTCACAATGGCCAGATTTTTGTCTTTTAACAAACATGCCGTATCTTGGCTCCATTTCCTCCCTTGCTTATCATTATTTTGTTAGCTTGAAGATAACTTCCAGGAGATCTGCTCTCACCTTAAAGTCTGATCAAAGCAAATTCCCTGCTTTTTAAGAAGTTATGGGGGAAAAGGGTGGGTTTCTTTTTGTCTGGTAACAGTTTATTTTAATCTGACTGTTTTCTCCTTTTGTAATCCATGAGCACTCATGTTTTTAGAAGGCTTGCCAGTTATGATAGGTTTCCTTGACGTTACTGTAACAGACAAGGCTAAACACAGCTGTCTGGTGCCTGCAATCCTTAGGAGTCCTGCAGGACCCAAGTCAGTAAAAATAAACTGAACTTTAGACATACTCAAGCCAAGGGCTTTTTCAGCCAAATCCTTTGTAGACAAAAAGTCAAAGCAGATATGGGGGGACAAATTTGTGTCTGGGGTCACTCCAGTAGCTTCACTGGCACTCTGCTCAGGATTAATTTGCTGCAGTTTGTCCTCTACAGAAATCCTTGTGCTAGGAACAGGCAGTACATATATCAGAAACCAAGGCTCAACTCCTTAACTTTTATGTTCATGAAAATGAATAGAGAAGAACTACTAACAGAGGTAGTGCATCTAGGTGTCAATATAACACCGCATTTGATGAGTTTTCATTAACTGCCAGAGCTGAAACAAACATTTTGGGATAACACATGCCAAAAAACTTTGAAATATTCAGAAAACATACGAAGATTAATGTTTGTGAGAAGGAGATAGGCACCATCCTGCATCATCTTTGATTTTCAGTCCACATTTTGATTGTTCATCCAATTTTTAGAGTAGGAGGATTCAGCACAGCTGAGTCATAGGCTGGAAGGGCATCCCAGACACTGATTATTATCCCAGCACGACACCAGTGGAAAATGCGTCCAAAACTTCAGCAAGTCAAAATACCTTACTTCTCCTCATGGCTAGGTTATAGTGGGTTGATATTGTTTGTCTCCAGCTTAATTTGCAGCGCAGAAGGAGAGACTTTTCGTCCAGATGGTAGTTCAGAAGAGGAGCTTAACTTAGATATTCTACAGTTGTATCTATATTACTGTACCTGGGCACACTTCCAAGTTCCTCATCTGGAGGCACGCTCCAGACATGTCCTAGTCCAGGTGCTCACCAAACTCTGAGCTTTTCTGTCACCCAGCTTTCCACAGAGAGACAACCCAAACCAGATGGTCCCAACAGTCTGCTGTAAACAGACCCCCAGTGAGGGCGGCGGGTGGATTTAATCAGGACACACCATTCCATGCACCCGTGGACATGTCCAGCCTCTGGGAGGGTCTCAGGAATATTTCCTCCCCTTTCCCTCCAGCAGGGAAAGGGATTCTGAGGACACTGTGCTTCTGGGTGCAAGTGGCAGGTGATGCAAATATCCACCCTGTGCATCCCCCTGGCACCAGTGTAAATGACCATCTGAAAGCCTGCAAGGGGCCTTAGAAGAAATGTGTCACTTTTAAACCCTGCGTGACGGCAGGGGGGGCCGGGGGGAGACAGCTGCAGAAAAGCATTGCAACGCAATGACATATCGGGGAATGAACTCAGAGACATTAAAGAAGGACAAATGATGAATTGGGAAAGCATTAGGAACTCTTCCAAGCACCAGGCTCTTGTTTTATTTTCAAATGTACCACATCATAGGAAAGAGGCATGGTTCTGTAATGTTTCTCCTGGAGAAACTGGAATTAAATGTTATTCTTAGGAATAGTATATGCAGGTGTTCACCAGATATTAACAAATGTTTCACTATTAATTGTGTGAGAGATAGTTTCTATAGCGAATACTTCATCTTCTGAATCATACAGCACCTCTCCTGTTGCCTCTCTAACTTTTAAAAAAATGAATGTGCCAGTAATGCAAAAAATGTACTATGCACAACTTCTACAAATGGATATTCTCCCAAAAAACCAGCATGTATCGTGCATGCACTTCTCCTGAAAGCCCCTAGATGACTTGGGTGAATCCCCATCAGGGAATAGACATAGTACCATGTGGTTATGTGATCAGTACAGGACTTGATTTGCAAATCAGTGAATACTCAAGGTAATAATCACAGCAAAAACTAGGAGAAATCTGCAGGATTAATTATGTTCCCACACACTAGGCAGTGAGTAACCCTGAACACCACAAAGAGGACTGGTTAAATTAATCAGAGAAACTGGTCCCTGTGTACAACTCTCAGCAATTTCTCATTGTAAACAGCAGAGCAGGTTGGTGCCAAACCTATAAAGGCACAAACACCCACACACTCACATATATGCTACCTTCTCACAAATGGAAGTCACATTCTTAATAAATATCACAACTTTTTGGTGTAATTTATGCTTACCTTCATTGCTATTGTGTTACTTTTTAGAGCCAGATGATTTCAACAGAAAATAGAAAATATCCTGGCAATATTTTGAAGGGGCACACTGTGTTTCTAAAAAGCGTTTCTTCATTAAAAATGCATTAAAAAACACTGAAGTCTGAGGTACGTATCAATATTATAGTAGGCACTTGAGCTTTACTTTCCTAAGATTGATCTTGCTCCTGTGTAAAGTCTGCTTCAGTAAACGCCAGCTGTTTGGTTTTGTTGGTTTGGTTTTAAATTGCTGTGCCCGTGTTGAAAAAACCCGCTTAAGAATATTGCAGTGTAAGCAATGCTCTTCTGGAGGAAGAGATCTATTTTCTAGTGTGGAATAAAAAAAAAAATCAAAGCTTGACATTACTCTTCCATGTTCAAAGGCATGTCTTTAATCAATAGATTTATCTGACTCACTGTTAGTTTGACACCACTAAAACTAGAGGAGTTGTGTGCTGTTGTATACGAGTTGAATTTGTTACTAAACATAAATATGAATAAATAGAGCATCTGCAGCTACTCCAGATACACTGAAATGACAAGGGCTATCAATCCTCATGCCTCAGGGTACAAAATCTGATAACCAGCTGAGGTCAGGGAGAAATATCCCCCACTGGTATAGTATCGACTAATTAGATTCATTATAAGCTTTTATGTCTTTCTCTAAAAAATCTTACATTAGCCACTAGATGGACCAGCGTCCTGTTCTGGCATGGCAATTCCTGCATATCTAATCCACAGAACAGTTGGCAATGGGTGGTGCAGCTCCTGTAAGTACCACTGAATCAGCAGCACACCAGCTGGAAGGGACTCTGCCTGCATCCCCACGGTGGCACCGAGAGCTCCAGATGAGGCCTTAGTCAGGAGGTGGGAAAGAAGGGGGGGATTTTTGCCATGGTGAACATGTTTATGGAATATCTGATTTATCTGATTTGCAGTGTCTGGAGTACGTGTCATCTGACCTGACATCCAGGCAAGGGTGAGAAAATTAGAATAGAATAGAATAGAATAGAATAGAATAGAATAGAATAGAATAGAATATAGGATAGAATAGAAGTAATGTAATGTGACATAGCACAGTGTGGCATTGAATGCATCCGAAGGCTGTGTACAGGAACAAGAATCCTGAAACTGGAGATGGGCCAGTGCTGGTCTGTGAAGCGCTGGCTCATCAGATGCCAACCTACCTCCTTTATTTCCACCACAGAGAAGAACAGATGGGTGGGCTGGAATGAAATAGAAAATAAAAGCAGGCGTCTATGGTCAACTTTATACAAAGAACAATAAACCCCCTCATTATATTACAGAAAGCCAAAGTACGTTAATACTTCTCTAACGGCGCTTCCCACAGAAGCAAAAGCTGCATCTGCTTGTTAGCCACAAGGTTCTTGGGTGATTATCAGTGAAAGGGAGCAGAGGGCCATATGTGATGTAATTAGGGAAGTTGCTCAGAGAGTAATTTCGCTGCTGAGATGAGGTCCACGCTATCGGAAAGAGAGATTCTCCCAGACTGTAAAAATGAGAAGACGGAGCAAGAAACTACTGCTCTCCAGCTTGCTGAGTCACAGGTCATTGTATATTTTCCATCCAAGGCTATTCTTGCTAATATGTCACACTTCAGTGACACTTGAGGATCAAAATGGAGCAATCTTGTTTGTCTGGCCACTTGCCAGGGTAGCTGGAGACTTCTGGACTGTGCGCTGACAACGGTTTACTCAATTAAAAGCAACTGTACTCTCGTTCTGTCCCCGGGAGGAGAGAAGGTTGCAAAGCAGCGTCTTCATGTCTCTTTATGTTGAAAACACAAGTACTCAGACAGGAATAAAAATAGTGCGCTTGGTTTCCCTTTACACTTATCATCACCAGTGAATGCATCAACTGGAACGAATGTTTTAGCTACTCAAACAAGTTCCCAGTAGATAAGCGTATCTGTCATGAATCATATATACAGACAACCCCCATAGCCACTGAAATAAACACTGTGCCTCTGTTCGTCTCTAAGGAGCAACCCTCTTGACAATTATCTCACCATTGCAATGCACGGCAATGTTCAGGTAGCTGAGCTAGCTCCAGGAGGCTGGAGTTCTGAAACATTGTCTTTTCCTCATTTGACCTATTTCCTCATATTTGGGAAGTTTTGAGGAAATCTTTCTAGGAAAATGACACCTCCTAAAGTCCATTTCTCATCTGCTAGAAGATGGTCAGCAGGTGATGGTGGCTCACAAGCAGCTGAGATCTACCTCCTAGGCTGAATCTGCTCTGTATAAATACCTCCACCCTGAGATGGCACAAGGCTGCCGGGTCTTCTGCATCTCTTATGGTGAAGAATGTGATCCAGAAAATCGAACATCTCTGTGTCCTACCTGCACCAACCCTAATGTGGTAAGAAACAAATGGGACTTCTACCAGCCCTTTCCCTTCCTGTTGCCTCTCAAAAAAAAAGTGTATTAGGTGATGTGTGGCTCTCAAGCATTTAGAGATTCAAATCATGGCAAGGTGGGGCATCCTCAACAAACATACTGGGATAAACTGGCCTTTGTAGACCTGAGACTCAGAGCCTAAGCAATACTCTTCTTTGTGCTGACATGGGTTGTGAGCATCAGAAAAGAGTCAGAGGGAAAGGAGCTGGCCTTTCATTCACAACACGCCTCTTGAAATCACCTTTGTAATCTTTCCTTCAGGTCATCCTCAGGATACACCCAGGCAGGGTCGCCAATGTGTGGACAGAAGGGGTAGCCAGAGCATTCATCCCCAAACAGACCCATGCAGGTGGGCTATAGATGCACTTACGATGGTGGCTACCATCAACAGAGGTGAAGATTGGTGTACGAGTGAGGTGAACAGGGCAACACAGGAGGTCTGTAACCCTCCAGGAGGTTCCCCAACCCGTGACCTAGGGGCAAAGGAGGTAGCACAGAGACAGCAACACGCATGTGGCTAATGTTGACGGGGATGAGTAATTACTGACTCACCAGCTTTCATTGCTTTTCAGTTTGGTTTTGGGAGGGTGTTTGTCTGCCAGGCTGAAAGCACGGGAGATCCAAATCCCACATTTCTCCATGGGGACTGGGAACCAGCAAGGTGTTGGCTCACTTGGTTTCACTCCTGAGCTCCTCCACCCAAACCGAAAGGGACCACGGGGAGGGAGGTAGAGTTCACATTTTCCAGAGTGTCAAAGGTTAACACTACTGCATTTCACCCCATTTCTGATTCAAAGGGGGTTCTGTCTCAGAAAACCTTAATTCTCAGGCACAAAAAAGTGAAGTTTGAAGCTGTTAAAAATGTATGCGTAGTTAAAATGATTCTGGTACAAGCCAGCTCTTAATTCTAAAGAAGACGTGGAAGAGGGGGAGGAAGGGAGAGGACAATGAATTTATAATCTGGCTTTTAGTGACGTGTAAATTTACCACCCAGACTCCCACCCATTACACCACAGACAGGAAACCAGCCGGTGGAGGGGGCAGCGTATTTGTTGTTCCTCCTTGCACAATGACTATGTGTGTTATTTATTTCACAGACCTAACCATGACTGGTATAATTTTTTTTTAAACCTTGCCTTTTTATGTTTTCAGATCAGCTATGCATTTCATCAGCCTCCTGCCCACCAGCGATCATAAAATATGAGCCTTTGTGGGAAAGCAGAGACGTAGAAAGAGTTTCTTATGAAACCGTGGCTGGGATTGTTCCAGACACCTCCGGCCAGCTGCTCTCCAGGCAGCAGCTTTGTGATACAAGGGACAGTAAACATCAGCTTCGGAAAGTCAGACGGTTGGGTCTTTTGGCTTCAGGCCCACCGAGCAAGTTCTCCTGACTACTGAGGCATGGCTCGGAAAATAAAAGGGCTCTTTAGCGCTGATATCTTTGGACGCTGCAGTGCAATACAGCTGGAATCGGTCCAAGTTGGAATCTACCTGCTTTGCATCTTAGACTATAAAGCAAATCCAAACACATCGCTCCTTTCCTGGTGCTCGGTTTTCATTAAAGTATCTCCAGCTATTAATTCTGTCCTGTCCAACCTTGAACAATGCAATGTCACGGGGCTGCTGCATTGCCGGTGGTAACTAGAAATAGATGATATCACTGGTGGAAGTGGCAGAGATGGCAAAATTATCTTTTTCACAGTCCGCAATGCAGAAACTGTACCCATTTGCATAATTTCTACCTACAGAAATTCCGCGTCTTGTCCTTTCCTCCTGGCTGTCTGTAATGTCAGCCGGGTCAGAAGAAGGCAATGCTCATGTGCAAGGCACTCTGTATGGTTGAGGCAGGAATCTGCTCCATTCTTGAGGGCCGTGCAGTCAAACTATAGGAAAGGTACAGATGGAGATAGAAAAAGGTGATCAGCTCCTGCTTACAGAGAAAGTAAATAGGCTGAGATTCTTCAGTCTGGAGAAGAGAATGAGGTGAAATCTAAAATCATGCAGCTTTCCAGATAGGTCAGGAAGCGTGCAATTGCTCACTGCAGGGGAGGAGCAAGGGACACTGAATTAAACCATCAGGCAGAACATTTCAAGCAAACTAAAGGGACCGCTCTTTCACACAGCCCATAATTCAGCAAGGAGAGTCACTGCCATAAATTTTTCACTGCTGTGAATTCACCGCCATAAACTTTTGGAATGCCAAAGGTACAAACAGGTCAACGAAAGAGACTGTGAACATTGGGCCTGAAAGGATAAGGTGGAGTCACTCTGGAGAATAGTTCCAGAAGTCCCTAACGTACAGTTTTTATTAGAGGTTAGGTAGGTCCCCTCTCCTTGTCCTTTTTCTTTCATTCTTGTTCAGCAGTTGCTACCGATAACCGTCAATGACATGATACTGTCTTGATGGGCTTTTGATTTGACTCAGTGCAGCCACTCATGTGATTTAATGGACCGGCTCCTCTTTGGAGTAATTCCAACGTCTCCAATGAATTTGAAGCAGAAATTGTTTCCTGCATGTTTGACAATCCCTGCTTTGTTTCCATTTCAGCATTTCCTAAGGCTTAAAAGCTGCTCTTAGCCTCTGAACTCTTCCTTTGAGTTCATGTTTTGGTTCTCGCAGTTGGGCTCAGCACTACATTAAGACAAGCATTAAAAAAAATAGTCTACTGTAGTATTTTATTAAATTGACACAACAAATGGTGCCAAATGAGGGTCTGGAACTCTCAGATATCCCAGTGATGGGATGAGGATATACTACATTACTGCCACTCTGGATATGAGCATTTTTAAGTACCTGGCAAGAGAGGGCAGATAAGCTGTAAAGGGCACATTCCTTTACCAGTTGTGGCAGATAAGCTGTAAAGGGCACATCCCTGTAGCAATTATGGGAAACCTCTAGAAGCATCAGTACAAGGGCTGGCTACCACTAAGTGGCCATAGCCAGCTGGGTCCTAGCCCCCTGAGGCAGCTCCCTCCTCCTCTGGTTGCTTCTGTAGAAGAGGGAGGACCTAGTAGGGCTTTTGGTTCCCCAGGCCAGGTGTGCCCCCAGCTGTGCACCACTTCCAGATGGGGCACAGACCCCCACATCCTTCTCCCTGTCTCCACTCCTTGGTCCAAGTTTCTGATGAAAGGAAACCTTGGGTGTGAGGGTCCCAGCTGATCTTTGTGCTTCCACTTGCCAGGAGCAGCACAGCCTTTCTTCCACCCAGCCTCTAACCGTCACTAACACCGTAAACACTTTGGGGCAAGTGCTGTCTTGTCCCATTGCACTGATACTGCCTACAGGGGCCTGGATGTAATTTGGGTCTCTTATCCAACCTAAAGAACAATAACCTCCTGTCTATCTCAAGAGTGTCTCCACCTTCTATTATGATAAGAGATACAATCATCCTCCATAACCACAGGAAGAAACCACCCTGCTGAGGACGGGGGTGATGTGTGCTCCAGACCCTCCCTTGCCCTCGCTGCAAGGACAAGAAGTGCCTGTCCTCGGGCTTGCTTGAGCGCAGAAAAGTCCTGGGCTCCTGCTCAGTGGTGTACATGGCAGCCATGGGCCCTCCCTGGCCATCAGGGTCTTGCTGCCAGCTCTCCTGGGTTTTTCCCCCTCCTGAGGAAGAGATCCAGCAAAGCACAGCAGGGATGCTAAACTCTGCGTTATCATCTGTTGGAAAGAGTGATCTGTCAAGGCTAATGCAGTCCACAAACCCAGCGTTCAGCAGTATCCTGCAAAATTTATCAAGGACTACAGTATGAGACCAGTCCTCCATCTGTTTCCTGAAAACAAGCTAGAGAGTCCTTCCTCCTAGCTACTGTCCTGCTTTAAAAACAAGCCTTGCGATTGTAAGGAGAGCCTTTGCAAAGCTGGAGCAGCAATTAATCCAGGGCGTCTGATCTCACCTTGACTTGTTCTTTCACAATAGCCCTTTCTTATGATATTTGGCACTGGAAGAAGGGACTGTTTATTGAGAACAACCAATGGCCTGACTCAGAAGAGACCGCAGCTTCCGTTTTCATTTCCCAAAAGCAGGGCCACCAAAAGGGCAAAGAAGGTTGATGGAATAATTGAAAATAAAGATGGGTTGAACTTTTACTGGGAAGGAACTGGGACTGCCTTTCTCATTTCTGCCCACCCTCAGTTCCATGGCAGTGGAGCAGCTTACTGCATAGCCCCAAAATCCAGAATGGAGCAGTATGAAGGCCTGCTAGCATTCAGCAGAGCTGATCCTCTGGGTTATGTCTTATAAACCAGTTGCAAGGCTATTCTGTCTTCCTTTGAAATGAAATTCATTTTTAATGGAATACAAAACCATTGCAAAGAACTGACGGTTCTTCAGACTCTCGGGATGTCTAATTTCATGTACCTATTTACATCAGTGTAGACAACTGTACCATCTCTTTACTATTAGTGCAAGATTTAAGTTTAATTCTTGTCCATAGATAGTAATGAAAAAGCTGTTCTGAGGCTTATTGTGTCAATAAGAAATCTTCCATTTATGTTAATGGTCTTTGTCCCCATGTTAAGAACGGGTATTTAGTGGAAAGAGATCATTCCAGTACGCAACTACCCATCCATCCATCTCTTATCCCCACAATACCATAATGACCATCCCTTGCAGATTCCAGCTCTGCCACTGTTTCTTCTTGCCTTCTGAGACTTGGTTTATGTTCAGGATTTTGAGACTTTCACCTGGCTGGCTTGCTTTCCTCTGGTTGTAGTTTTCTAAATTCACTATTTAGCTTCTCCTGCAGCCTAGCTTGTCACAGGAGAAAATTCACTTTTGTTGAATTATTATATCAACCAGACGCTCCTTCCAATATGCTGATGCTCATCCAGCATCTGAATGGAGCTGAGCCAAGCTGAATGATTCCAGGAGTGAGTTTGCCCTTACAGAGCAACTCCAGCTGAGAGATTAAATATTAGATGGGCACTTACAGTTGGGAGATTAATGGCAGTGTTTCAGCAGGGGTGGCCCTTTTGCCCAGCCAGTTCCCACTAGTAATGTCAGAAAGTACATCACACACCAGCACTATCTACCAGTGAGAATTTCTGTCACGCCACCAAGGCCATTTTGAAATGAAAAATATTGCTAGTGTTATCTCCTGTGGCCAGGACTTGTACTTGCACAGGGAGTTTGAGGCTGTGTGTAAGCTATTGCTAATCCTTTGGTAGCTCCTCATTGCACCTGTGATGTTGTTGTATTTCCAGCTAAGCATCATGACAAAAAGCTAGTTGGTGTTATAGAGAACAATTCCCCCAGTTCCTGAAGCCCTGCAAACTCAGGTGTAAACCTTTGATTGAATAGATATTCTGAAACTCCCTGGCAATTTTGCTATCAGCTTCCAACCCAGCTCTTTCCTGTATGATTGATTAAGCCTGGGAAATACCTCTTGACTAATGAGTGTGAAAATGGGGCTAAGAGTGTGCTCTTTCTGGACCTCCTCATCTTGTGAATGGGCAAATAATGCAGAGAAGGGCAATTTTGAAAAGCAGCCGTGCCTTTGGAAGAGTGGGAAGTTTCCAGGCAGCTCTAAGATGGTGTTAGGTAGCTCTAAGGTAGCAGAATCTACATTTTGTAGCTTTGGTTTTATTTACCCAGCTGTACAAGCTCAGTGGAGGATGGACAGAGAGCTATGTCTGTTCTGAGTTGCCACCAGTTGGTAGTATGTTGGATGGCTTGATTGGATGGTACTTGGATGGGCTTTTTTTTTTTATAATAATGGACACAGATTTAGTATACAAGTGCACGACTAAGGATGGTGTTGTCTGCTTGTCATTTATTTCACACTCCAGCCTTTGGAGTAGTTCCTCCATAGATACACCACTACATTTGTCATAAGGTATCAGAGCCAGTATCAAGCCATTGCTTCTACTTTCAAGAGAAGAGGAGCCAACCCTTATCATTGTAACTGACACTGTATCTTGGAAAATGAGCACAGAAATGTCCACAGGGGGTGTAAGAGGTGATACACAATTATATGTTTGGATTTCATATACATGCATGTGTAAACACAGATTTATTTTACTTGACTTAGATATATGAATACGCACGACAGGACATACCTGAATCATGTACACTTAGAAACTCACACATGCACACACATCCATTTTCACTCATACACATACAGAAGTGTATGCATGTACGTACTTATGTACATACATATAGACAATCTCCCAATGTATAACATGTTTCTGTCCCTATCTGTTACAAAGCAGACAGAGGCAGTGCTTTTAACCTTAAATAGTTCCAGACAAATGGTATACACTGTTGTGGAACTAATTGTTTCTAACAGTTTTATTTTAGCTGTGGGATGGTTCCATTTTAAGACAGCACTAAAAGAAATTAAACATTTTTACGTTTTTTTAAGCCTGTTTTCTCTCTTGTTCTTCTTTTAATTTCATGGCTTCAGAAGATGTTCACCACCTCCTAGGCTCCTTTTGTAGGATGTCAGTTCTTCAATTTGTCTAGGTTACATATTGGTTTGCTTTGCAGGTTTGTAGTTTAAACCAGAACAGCTAGTGGGAAACTCAAATGAATAAAATGAAAGAGACTCTCTGGGCACCACATGAATTTATAGCACAGATTGCCAGTGCCACCTAGAAAACAGAATGAGATCAAACACTAATCCATCTATGTCTGCAGGATTCTATGGAATCCAGCATGGCCAAAATTGGGCACATCAACCTCTTTTAAATATGAGTTACATTTCTCATACATCAACAGAACAGAAGGGTATAGATTGGCTCTTTCAAAGCGTTATGAGATTTGCATATATACTTGCATATATTTACTGCATGTATGTATTTCTGTATCTAAGTTACTGAAGGTATTTTTTTCTTAATCCAAATTGCTTTAAAATGCTCTCAGAATACATTTAAAAACACATATTCCTATACAATGCAATTCTGTGTGTAAGAGCCATTGGTGACCTTCCTTTGCAAACCAAGATGCAATGAATGTGGTGAAAGCTGTACACGTTTCTGTGATCCCAGTGAGTAGATTTATGATTTCATAAACAGCACAGGGAAAAAAAACCAGCTAAAAAAACCCTCCAGCCTTGCCACTCTGCTGAGAGCACCTAATTGCTCTAGAGCTCAATAAGAAGTCACAGTTTAATAAACTCCACCTGGTGTTGCCTCACCAATGCTGCTTCGTACATTTCTATTGCCCAGGATGTCTGAGGTTGATTTTGTTGTTCTGAGTCTTTTGATTATGCTCAAGCTAAAATGAAGGATTGAAAATTCTAATTTGTGGTGACCTGGTTCTGTGAAAGGGCCTTGGGATGAACAAAAATAGAAATGAGGCTCATGGTCCTGTGTTTTAAACAATTTATTGTCACTACTGTGTACAGTCTCAATTCTGCAAAGCTTCTTTACCTGTGTATTTAAATGTATGTTTAAGACCATTTGTTTTATCCAATTGTAACCATGTGTTTAAATCTATATCTACACATAAGAGCTTGGCTCAGCAAAGTCGTAAAGCAAAATGCAATAACTGAGATTTCACAGCAAATGAGAATAAAGCTGTAACATGGTTCTAAACAATCTGCAAACTGTGACATACATTACAGCTAATGTCATAGGAGGAAGGGAAGATTTATGGCACAGGGAAAAGATCAACACTGACAGCTAATGGGGAAAAAATACGAAACTCCTAAATCACACCAACAGCACACACAAAAATTGAAGCTGTCACTGTGCTAAGAGCTCTATAAAAGAAAATACAAAACTCTCCGTCTGCCTAGCCAACATCAGAAAATGAGGCAAAAGTGTGAAACCAAAGAGGAGTAGAAGTTCATTCCAATTGCTCCCAGATGCCTTAAGCAGGGAAGAGGAGGAGATTTGATTTAAGCTGTATTGAAAAAGAGGGATTCCAATGCACCCAAAGTGGAGCAGGACAAAAGTAAATTGAAGCCCACATTAGTAGTAGCGAAAAATGGACAGTCTTTTCTAAAGGAGAACTTGATCTGAGTACAAATAAAATGAGTTCTCTGTTAGATGTGATTTAAGAGGAGAAGGAAAAAAACCCTCATGGATAGACCACAGAAACCAAAACCCTGATTTAATTTTAACAAACTGCACTGAATGCTGCAGATGGAAGAATGACAGGGAGGTCTAAGTGGATAAGAGGTTAGTGTTGATTCCAGAAAAAACAGCCTTTTCAGCCACTTCATTACACCTAACATGGTGCCTGCGGCTTGTTGAGCCATTTGTTTTCTCCTCTTTGTGAGCTTCGTGCTTATACTCGTTCCATATTGAGTTTTGCGTATACAAGTGCTACAGGATCTGAAAAGGTAAACCTAGGAGAAATGGGACAGGAGTCATCATTTGCTTCCTCAGCCAAAACTCTCCCAAAGGAGTGCTGGATAATGTATTGCTTCCAATGTTTACTACGCCGGACACAGAATAGACAGCTGTGTAGGAGCTTGCCCTGGCAAAGGAGCGGAGAGGGTAACCTCATCTACCCTTTCAGCCTCTGAGCTTTGATGATTCATATTTTTGCAAGAGCAGCTTTGCTTATAAATAAGAGCAGGTTTAGCAAGTGAAACCAGTTAGCCTTTAAATACGAGCTAAACGCATGCCTCCTAACAAAAGGAAGAGCTTGAAGTCAAAGAGCAAACCCCTCTTGCTGTGAAACGCTTTCCAGAGTTTAATTTCACATGTAGGACCAGTAGCACTCACAGCAGGAAGGCAGAATGAGTCATGTGGGGATGTCGGGAATTGGGATGAGAAAGCGTTGCAAAAGTACTCGTAACATAAATTGCTTATCATCCTGTCCTTTGTTCTTCAAACAGAGATGACTTTGGCACTGTACCCTGTTCCAAGGAAAGAGAAAAACCAGGAAGGTGCTAGACTGAAGGCTAGCCACCCACCAGCACTCTTACCATCCCGAAAGGCAGCATGATCGTTTCTCGTTCAATGCTATAATGCAAGATAAAGGAGAGAAAATAATATTTTTAGAAAGTGTGACTGCTTCTTTGTTGCTCTGTTTCTGTGTGGGCTGATTTATTTTACAGTAGATGAGAAAGAAAAGACATCATTCTGGTTTGACAGAGTTCCTACCTGTTTTCAGAGTCCTTTGCACTATTCTATACGATAAAATGCAAGGCAAAAGATGTTCAAACATCTTGGCAATGACAGAAACTTAAAAAAAAAACCCTCCATCCAGTTTATCTCAACTTTGGTCTTGCCTTATCATTCATATCACTGCCAGGTCAGCTGGGAGAAAAGGAGAGATCTTGCCCAGCTCCAAACTCAGGACAAGAGCAGACATTCTCAAACCAGCATAGCTGGTTGCCATTTCACAGGGGCTTTTATTCCTGACCACTGTCTGCACAAGAGAGGCCACTTCACTTATCTTGTGAAGAAAACAAACCTCAAATCTCTGGATTGGATGGTTGAAATGGTGTCTTCAGGCAATGACAGAATAATGGCAGTCAGGGAAAAAGTACAAGGATCAGTTCCAGCTGCTTATATTTAGTTTTTTGGTGTTCTGAAGGATTGATGTTGTCATAGCTTTCTTTTTTTTTCTACTTTCTTTTTCTATTTGTGGGTAGAAGAAAATAGATATGTTTCCTAAAAAGTGCCTGTTCTGAACAAGGCAGCAGGTACCAAATGTTGAATCATGAAGTCTAACATTCCTCTCCAATGCTACCTTGGCACAGATCCTGATGCACACATAGCATTATAGCAGATCAACTTTTTCAGGGAAAGGGACAGTGATTTTCTTACTGATGTGGTAGGTAATTCATCTTGCTGTGAATCAAAGAAATCGGGGCAAAGATAATCTATACTAGCATAGCTTATCCTCCTCCTTCAGTAATGTGCATTCCTCTTCTGCTTTTGTTGCTTCCCAAGAAGTAATTGCATGAGACCAAAATCGTCCCTGACGCAGAGTAAACAGTGTCCTGCCAAGCTTTGGGAAACACGGAGATGTCTCATCGTGGTGGGGGTCAGTCGGTTCACTTTGTACGTATGAGCAGAGCCTGGTGTTTTGTTCCTCTGTCAGAGAGCAGGGTCAACCATGGGAGCAATGCAAAAGCCCCAGGGGCTCTTTTTTCACCCATGGCAGCTGCCCCGCCTCAGCATAAAGTGGGGGTGAAACACTCCCCCCATGATCCAGTGACATTTAATGCCAGCCAGCACTGGGGCGAATGGCCAGACTCCACTGGGACCTGAAAACAGAAGCCAACAGCAAACATGCCACAAATGTGTTCAAACAGACGTTGTCCTGGCTCTAGAATGTACAAACAAGCGAAGCTTTTATGGCGTTTGGGCTTATTCTTTTAGTTTGAGTATCTCTTAAATGGGTGCCGTGAACTCACTTTTCCTTGACGCTTTCCCTCACCACAGCAAGTTTCTGTGGAACTGAGCAAAAGAAGGGTCCTCTGGATGGTTGGCTTCAGGTTGAGTGAGTCACCTGCTTGAGAAACGTGTCTGCCATGCACAAGAACTTTCTGCTTTCACATGAGGTCAGGCAGAAGGAGGAGCAGGTGCCTGACAACCCAGGGAAGCTGGAGATGGAGGAACGAAGGGGCATGGCACTCTAGTTGAGAGCAGATTGAAAATATAGTACTAGAAAATGTATCTGTATTTATAAACTTACCCCAAAGCACATTGATCATATAACTTCATTCAGCAGTAGGATACGTAGGAACAATCTATATCCTAGATTGAAGTTTGGTTATTGCGTTTTTAGTGTGGGATTCAGTTTATTTAACTTCTGACGTAAACATGTGAACCAGTCAGACTAAGCTCTTTACAGTCAATGGAAAGAAATGGGCACTTCCAAAGCATCGTTCACCTGATCTATTGTAGAAGATTTCCGCAGGCTGAGGCAAACTGAACTTTTACTGTCCTCCACCTCTGGTGATTGTTTTCTAATTCTCACAAGGCAAAACATTTGATAGACCTATAGTGAACCTCCAATAAATGCAATCTCCTATAAAGTATCCCAGTGAAGATAATTTTTACTTCATTAGACAGTCTCTTTCACTAAACAACACTTTATAGATAATCCCTTGAACCTCACCTATCCCGCACCACAAATTAGCACTAAAGGAGCCAGCTGGCAGGGTCATGTGTCTATAAATCATAGAATCATAGAATGGTTTGGGTTGGAAGGGACCTTAAAGATCATCTAGTTCCAACCCCCCTGCCATGGGCAGGGACACTTCCCACTAGACCAAGTTGCTCAAAGCCCCATCCAGCCTGGCCTTGAACACCTCCAGGGATGGGGCATCCACAACTTCTCTGGGCAACCTGTTCCAGTGTCTCACCACCCTCATAGTAAAAAATTTCTTCCTGATATTTAATCTGAATCTTTTTTCTTCCAATGAGGTGCACACTTGGCTATCATGCCCAAATCCCCACCCGCATCGCTATCCCTGCCCAGACACACTGCAGGGACAGTGAACTCTGCCTACGGAAGCAGGTGAATGTGCTTACCCCTCAACCTACCACCCCCTCCCACCCCAAAGTCTGACATGTCACATATCTGAATTTCAGAAAGCTGAGATGGCATCAAAGCCCGTCTTCTCCCGCTGGCATGCTGGGTCACAGGATGCTGAGGAGCTCCAAAAGTTTCTGGTAGATCACTTGCACCCTAAGAGTGTTCCTTTGAAGTGGGTGCAGTGCCTGGGTGACCTGCAGATCAGAGGATCCCCTGACCAGCTCTACCTGCATGGCGCATCCTGGGGTGGGAGGGACACCACCGCTCTGCATTATAAATGCATTAAGGAAAGGTGGATAGGGAGGGAGCCAGGTGGGAGCTTCATGCTAAAACACACAGGACCCGGCAGGTCTGAGGACTGCAGCTGATGATTTCAGGGAGGAGCTGTGTTTAATGTATCTGAGCTGGAAGGACAGGTTAGTCATGCATAGGGCCTAAAGCAAGAAAGAAGCAGAGATGAAAGATGGGGAATCCCCAAGCAAAGAGAGGTGCAGGAACACACCCCCCAATAAAGAAAACCCCAAAACGTCGCTTTGGGAAGGGCAGCTTGCTCTGGCGTAAGAAGTACACAAACAACTGAACATCCGTGAATGCTATATTTACCTTTTTCCCTGTATCAACAGTGCACAGGTGTTTTTAACTCCCACTTAACCGGAGGAGCGGGTACGCACATCTGATACAGCCTAATGCAGGGGTGAGCATGGCTGTGGCCTCTGTTCATGTCCTTCCCTCTGTTATCCCCACTGCTTTTGTACTTGTGTGAGTGTGCTGGGCACATCCCACAGATTTGTGCCCTGAGAGGTTAGGGGTGCTGGCTCACAAACTGAGAAGATGGCACATAGCCCATAAGACATGTAACTGATCTGCTGAATGATGTTAAATCGTAAATATTATTAATTTTCCTATTGGATAGGCCTCAGATCCACGGCAATTTTGAAAGCTGCTCTTGACCTGCTGGTCCAAATGTTTGGAAACCATTCCTGTAGGAGTCCTCCCCAGGCAACTGTGGGAGAAATTGTCCTTTGCGGGACAGAACATGCAGCCAAGTGAGCAGAAAAGGAGGTGAGTTCAACTAAACTGGCTCTAACTCATGCCTAGTCATGTAAATTAATCTTCATCTCCATTATGGACGTACAAGCAAGGCGATGGGTGCACTGTCACCTGTGGTACTCTTCTGTATCCTTTCTCTTACCCCACACTGCACACAAGACTGTCTGAGGTCATGAAGCTGCTGACTCTGCCTTGGGGTAACCTCCTGACACAGGGTAGTAACTTCTAGGCAGCTTATACACAACAATACGTCACTTAGGAGAAAATTTATTTGTCAGCCTGTATGGCTGATACAGGATCGCCATGCTTGTAGCAAAGCTTTGTTTTCGACACACCAGGCAGACAGACAAGCCAAGAAGAACGTGAGAGTTTAGGCTGGCTCTGCAGTGAAGACCTGTTCTACTCACACAGAAACACTATCCAAATCACAGAGGATCAGGAAAACTGACTACAGGCTCCCTGAATTTCTGTATGAAGCAATCACAGTTACACAACTCGTAATTGAGTTTACTGCACTTAACTCTCTGTTCTTTATTACAGTGTTGACTAATGAAGACTTACTTTAGAATAAAACCCTGCTTCTGGTAACGTTGGGGTGTTAACATAATTATTCATTGTCTGTGTGTTGTGCTTGTGCCAATGCTAAAGAGCAGATGTTAATAGTGAAATCTGAAGAGTTTATTATAAGCAAAAATAATTAGCTTCCTGTTCTGTAGGAACAAGTCTGTTGTCCACCAGACTAATTAGAACATCAGTCAGTAGTGTCATGTTGTAACCAGATCTCTAAAATGTTATTTTTTAAGGTTCGAAGGCCTGACAATGAGGCAACTCATCTGGACATCATATGAAAAGCCTGACTGCTTCCATTTATCTCTGTACCACCTTATTCACTGAAGTGTTATTTTACAGCTAAGATGCTGCTATAATTATTTTTGTCCTTGTTACTGTTATATGCTATAATTATAACAACACTTTATTTTTTATTTTTGTAAGGTCTGCAAGCTCCTGAAAGAAGGGAAGGGAAGGGAAGGGAAGGGAAGGGAAGGGAAGGGAAGGGAAGGAAAGTTCTAAAATCCAGAGAAACTTGAAGCTGAAGTCCAAAGCAACAAAAGCAGATAGAGTCCACTGTAGAAAAGATACAAATCATCTCTGTATACATCAAGGAGAACAAAGAGAATGACCAAACATCTGCGAAGGGACACAGTAACCATTCTCAAGCCCTTTAAAAATTGCTGCAAATAACAAAGGAATTAATCTTCCTTCCAATATTCATGTTAGATAGGACAAGATTTAATCTGCAGCAATGAAGATTTCATTAAAACACGAAGAATAAACTTTCTAACTCCAAGGGCAGTGAAGCAGTGGAATAGACTTTCTAGGAAGACTGCAGACAATGTTTTCTCTGAGCAAGTTAGATGTCTGCCATTATTGTGGATGCTGCTGTGGGATAAGATTAGGTGACCCTTGAAGGTTCCTTCTGTTTCATGACTGTATGGGATAGCTGGTCAGGCTGTCAAGGCAGTGAGATAGGCATATTCTGAGATGATGGGTAATGGCCAGAAGAACAGTAGAGATGTCTAAGGTCACTGGGACAGGGGCTGACAGTAGGCTTTAGTTATGGCATATCAGGAGAGCTTAGGTAACAGCAAAGGCCCACAGGAGCTAATATAGGACCAGATTTGGAGCTTGGGGGTGGTTCTAAAAGGCAGTTTAAAGAATCTGTATTGTAAAAGAGTTTGAGTCCACAGGCTATGATTGAAACACAAGCCATTGTCTGACTGTGGTGCCATGCAAACACACAGAAGGAAGCTAGTTACTGCCAGACATGGGTCCAGATCCAATTTCTTCTGTACCAGGCTGTTGAGAGCCAATCACCCTCATACAAAGCATAATCTGGAAAGCACAATGGTTAATGGGTAATGGCGACTTATTTTTCTAACCAGCTCCCTGCTCATGCAGGAATTTTTATAGTTGGCAAGTAAAAACTGAGCCCAAAATATGGGGGCTGCAAAACATGCCACTTCAAGTACGGAGGAGGGGAGTGGGGCCAGGCACCCAGATATTCTGTGATTCTGTGATTCTGTGATATTTTAGCATGCACCCTGCTCTCCACAGAGCTGCCCCGCTCCTAGGCTGAAACATAACCAAATCTTTTACTACATCTGCTGGAAAAGGCAGGCCAAAAAGAGCAGGGACCAGTTCGTACGAGTCTCTCCTCAGGTCTGTGTTGTGTAATGCTGGTTTCTGTTCCTCTTCTTGCAGTAATAAGCTGCAACTGCTGCTTCAGGGATTCTACAAAGGGTGCAGTTTATGTAATATCCATTTAGAAATGACAGAGCTTTCCTTTCTGGGCCTTTCATGTAGTAGTCCACCCACATGCAGGCGGTGCACGCAAGTGACGTTATCACCCGGGGGCTGAGACTTGCTGCAGAAATTGATAGTAAGCCGTTGTTATTCTAATTATGTGGCCGTCTTCCTTAATTAAAGCTATGCCACAGGTCATTTACCCTGGTGCAGAGTCCACGAGCATTAATCCTGGCAGTGTTTTGGAATCAGAGAGTTCTCATTAGCATAGGATTGGCTGCGAGGGAAGTATAATCATCTGAAACCCTTTACAAAGGAATGTAAATTAGCATCCGTGCCTCCCGTGTACTATTGACATAGTGAATTATTTTACTGACTAGAAATGAAAATGAGCACGGAGCAATGATATTCATATTTGCAGCTCAGGCTGTACTCTGTTTGCAGTGGGGATTTGTGTGCGTGTGTGTGTCTCTATCCACAGCCAGAAACTCCAATTATCTTCTCTGATGGCTCACCAGCTCTTGAAGCTCACGCTCCTCCCCATGCAAAGCGCTGCAATCTGTTTACACTGAAGTAATGACTGAGAATAAAAAATAGATTTTATAATGCCTTATTAATCTTGCTGTGCTCCACTCAGAAGCACAGAGCCCCATATTAGCAGATTTAGGTTTGGGAGTGGGTTCTGAACCCCCTTCTAATAACGGGAATAAGTCTCTAACTTGTCTAATCAAGCAATGTTCAAACATTCTTTGGTCACAAACTATGCTTCAAGATAGATTTTTGTTTTTGCAAAGATTGAAGCAGGCCTCTAGAAGAGAAAAAAATGGTTGTTTTTTATCAAGTATCTCAGCGCTGATTCCACATATCATCAAGAACATCACCCACAGCTCATCAAAAAAACATTCCTCCAAGGAGGCAAGCTAACAGTGATCGCCCATGCTAGAGCTGAAGAAAGGGACACCACACCCAGGAAGAGAAGCCAGATGTTCTGACCACTGGTCCCCTATTCCATCTATCCCATGCTATTGCTTTTGCATTGCGTGATTATAGCAGCATAGAAATAATAGATGCAGTTTTACAATAGGAATTGTTCTTCCAAACAGTCGAGTTCTTCTTTACTTGGAATAATTACTTCCCTGGCATAGTTCCCACCCTGTTCAAAAGCAAAGCAATGGTCACGGCTAATAGCCAACCACGGTCAACAGTACCGTGGCTATGATTTTGGAAATTCGTTTTCAGAACAAAGACTTATGCTCCTGGTAGTAAAATACAGTCAGGACAGTAAGTTGTGATATAAATTAATATAATATCTCACTGGCGTGTATCAAAAAAGGTGTATTATTCTCCACAAACATAGTCAGAGTAGTTCTTCTTAAAGTGGAAAAAGTCAGGGAGTGGCAGGTTAAGTCCTGTTTTCCTCAGAGTTAAAGAAACTGATTCTAAGGTGTGACCCTCCCAGAAGTATTTACTGGAAGAAGGAAAAAAAACCCAAGCAACTAAAGAATAGGAAATTGTACATTAGAAATGAGCAAAAATAGATATTGATCTTAAGGGCTGCATTTAGACTAGGATAAAGCAGTCTGCAGTAAAGCAATTTCATTTCTATTTAATTTATATTATGATATTGATAGGATAACCGGTAGCACAGTATCCAAGTAGTTCACAGCACAGAGGTGTTATTACCAACATCATAATTTTACGGCTGAAGAAAGCAAAGTCTAAATTCTCAAAGCTATTAAAGTGCACAGATAAGGTATCTTGACAAAGTGACTCGCACTATGGTGGGTCAGGAAATCAAATTCAGGTTTCTCGCTCCCTCAGCAGCACTCATATAACTTGTCCAAGGTCTCCTTTCAGTGGGATGGTTTTGCTTTTGTTACAATATAAAATAATTTTAACCAAGACCATATGGTGTTACTGACTCCTGTCCTGTATGGATATAAGAACTGTTCAATCTCACTTTCACTCTGAGGAAGGTAACATGTATTCTTTTGAACATTCAAAGTGATTTCATGTGTGTGTGTGTGTTTGCTAACAACTCTCAACTAATTTCTTTTCCCAGGTATATCTCTGCTTTTAGCATGTATTTGCTCCTCGTCTCCACTCTTCATCACACGGTAATTCAAAACTAGCATACCGGCATCAGAATTATTTGATCTTCAGGGTGAGAGGACAATGAGGGTTGTGGACACTTCCACAGAACACTGATAGAAGGCCTGGAGATGACAAAGAGGTTGTGGACACTTCTACAGAACACTGATAGAAGGCCTGGAGATGACAAAGAGGTTGTGGACACTTCCACAGAACACTGATAGAAGGCCTGGAGATGACAAAGAGGCTCCTAACTCAGCCAGGAACTGAATATATTTTGCCTTTGTTCAAGTTTGTGGCTCTTGTCGGCGCATTTCTCCAGCCTGTTGTTCTCCTTCCAGCACAAGTATGGACTGGGAGTTAACTGGACAGATGGCAACTTTGCAGAGAAGGATTTGGGTGATTTGTTGGAGAGAAGGTTGAATATGAGCCAAGAGTTTGCAAAGAGGACCAGCCACATACTGGGCTCTGTCAACAAAAGCATAGCCAGTAGGTCAGTGGCAGAGATGCCTACCCTCTGTTCAGAACCAGGTGTGACCACATCTAAAGTATTGTTTCCAGCTTTGGGCATACAAGAGTCCAGCAGAGGGAAACCAAGATGGTCAGGGGGCAGGAGTGCATGGCATATGAAAAGTGGCTGAGCTTTGTTGAGGGGAAAATGACTGTTACAGTTGACTGCAACTACCTAACAAGAAGGTATAGAGAAGACTTTCTTCTCAGAGCTGCTAAAAAACAGCAAAAAGACAGGCTGCAACCTGTTACATTCTGACTATATGTCAGGAAAAAAAAGTCATTCTGAGGGTGGTAAAAATATTGGCATAGGTGTCCCAGAGAAACTATGGTACCTCCACCTTTGGAGATACTCAGAACTTGACTGGACACAGTTCTGAGCCATCTGATGTAGATGGTGCTGCTTTGAGCAGTGGGTTGGACTAGAAGACCTGGTGAGGTCACTTTCAACCTAAATTATCCCATGACCGAGCAATTCCAAATAGGTCCAATGATTTGCATTGGACTTTTGAGAAGGTAGGAAGTCCTAACCTTAAAATTTAAGGAGACAGAAAATCCATTTCTGCTATTACTGCTGGGTTTCAGCTGCAGTACTAGAAGTGAGCTCTTCCTCCCCTTTCAAATTGTTTTCTCAGTTGAGATATGTGAAAGAAATAATGACTGTGCAGAAATCAGAGATAACAGATTCTTCCTTTATTTACAGTAAACCCCTGCCAAAAGGCAGATGTTCTTTTTACTGTACTTTATTAGAACTGCTGCCTATGCTCTCGTCAATTGGTACCAGTTGTCATTAACTCCTGGGCGTGTCCTCAGGACACATCCACCTTTTTATGAAATGTTGCCACAACCCCTAATATACCCTCAAATGGGCCCTCCAGTAATGGTAGCAACACAAATGCAAAGAAACCCTAAAAACACACAGTACACACAAAGGGCTTTTCCTCTCCCAAGTAATTTTGGATGGACAGGTAGATCATTCCCTTGCCCTCTATTTTCAGTTGGGAGGAAGCCCTTGAGATGCAGGATACGAGGGCAGAAAGGACAAATGTGTCAGTACCAGTGAGCTGCTTGGGTGTGGGAAGTGAGTCCACAACTTCTCCGTGGAGAGCTGGAGGATGAGGAGGGCAGGGAACCTTGTGGTGGATGCAGCTGTCTATTGCTCCCCAACTCTTACACAGTGGTCCCTGAGCAAGCGAGGCTTTTGCAGCCAATTGCTGTTTTCATACCAGCACCACCACATGCAAGGACTTTGGTCCTTTCTTTCATATTGCTCAGACCACACATGAAAAAAGGCAGCTGTTTTCCTAAATGAAGTGTTATGAGGCTGCATCTAAGTTGTTCATCTGATCATTTTGACCTTTCTTCCTCTGCCATCATCCTCCACCCAGCAAGCCAGGGCAGGAGAGGGGTCTCAATAGACACAATGCTGTTTCAGACACAGTGTGATGCATCACAGGGAGGATGTCCCCACTGGGATGTCAAGCTCAAGGCTGGTCAGAAGTTAAATAAAGCTTCAACTGGCTTTTCTGACAGTGAGAAACAAGGAGGGCAGCTGGTAGGTCTCCTGCCACAGAAAGGGGAGGGTAAGAAGGGGTTGCTCCTGGGAGCTCCATGGGGCATGAGGGGCCCTGCAGGGAGAGGCTGCTTCTACTTCCAGGTGCAAACACAGCCCTCACCACCGCAGCCTTGGCCACAATGGACCACCTGGCTCTGCAGCCTTGACAAAGGGGTGATGGGCCATTTTGCAGGTCTGGCCATCAACTCCTCCTGGCAGCTGCTTGGTTTGCCTGTGCCCTACAACAATTGCAGAAGAAAATGCCTGGGACTGAGAGGGAAAGCGTCCAAACCTGAGCTGACACAGCTCATTTAGGCTTGGCAGAACAACTCTCAGGGAGCAGACCTTCTGGATTCAAAGCCAGTGAAAGGATGGGACTGGCAAAAAGACTCTCTGCTGCCTGTATTTCTTTAGAAAAGGCTTGTTTGTTGTGCCACCAGTCTTGGGGCAAGGGCCTTTGAGGGAAGAAGGGCAGAGCTACTTGAGCTGCTTCCAGAACTTGACTCTGGTCTGAAGGGGAGATGGAAAGCAGGCCACAGTCTATTTTTTTGTTGTTTTTTTTTTCTTAAAACACATAGGACAGAGGAAACAGCATACATTATTATACAGTAGGAATGTGCAGCCATGGATGCCCATACGTGCCTATGGGGTTGTCCATCGAGCTTGTGACTACTGGGGTCGGCCTCGCCCCGTCCACCTTTAACTGAAACCAAGAGCAAAACCAATTAAAACGTTGCAGTTGTTGATCTTCATGCGAGGTCCCCACAGATTATGTAGGGCTACTGACTTCAGTGGGATTTCGGTACCCTGTATAACTTTAGGAGGCTGGGGTTCAGGGTGTCCCCAGATGCTGTAGCTCTGAGTCCCTCCTCCAAGCACACTGCGTCTGACTTCAAGTTGTTGATTACTGCTCTGTGTGTGTGTCATATATCAAGTCATCCAATAACAACAACAAAATACACATTCCTCAGGCTGCTTCTAGCTCTGGCTGTCAACCACAAAACTATCTTCTTCAAATGTATGTAAACTAAAACCATTTTGCTACCAAAGAACTGGCAAACGCTCCTCCCTCTTGCTTGAAGCACTTACAGCCCTTTGTTTGACAACGCAGGAGCGGTGAGCTGGGCTGCAGGAGCAAGCCTGCTCTCCAAAATGGCAAAACGTCATCCCCCACGGACTTCTCCAAAACACACACACAGAAATGAGGACAGAAATTGCAGTTCTGGGCTGGGAAAGGTGGAGGAGGGAAGTGGCTCCGCCAGACAAAGCAGACAGAGTGGCCACACAGAGACTGGTAAAGCTGGGAGACCTCCAGTTCCTGAAGCCAGAGGCACATATCATGACCAGGGAGAGATGGAGGTCACCTCAGTCTCCTCTGGAAAGGAGATGTGGCATCCTGCATGTAGGTCCCTAGTCTGCACAGTGTCGGGGCCAGGACACCGGTGTGTCTTCCTGCCTAGCCCCAGGTAGCCCCACACCAGCCACAGCAGTGCTCACATCAGGACTGGGAGGGTTATTGGGATGATGTGCGGTCAAAAAATCAAGGAACTGAACTAATGGAAAGTGCAGATCCCATTTCTGTTTGACAGGATTTGAAATGTTTCCTTTTTTACCAGTTTATTTTTTATATCCTTCCTAAGACTTATTAAATTAGCTTAAAAACATAACTGCTAATCATCAAATACCCAGATTTCCAGGTGAAAAAATAGCCATAATTTTCAGAAAGCGAAACTAGAAAACTAGACATGATTTAGATATAGACCCATATAAAGCTGTTTGCCAGAAATGTTGTACAGAGCATGGCAAACAGTATCCACTGAATTATTTTAAAGCTGAAAACTTCTGCAGCTAAGTTTCATCTCCACAAAAAAAAAAAAAAGAAGAAAAAATAAAAAGACAGGGTTGTTGAGAACAATTTAATATTGAATCACTTGAACATCTGGAGGCACAAATGTCATTTCAAAAACAAAAACAAGACAGGAGGGGAAAAAAAAACAAAACAACAAAACACTTCCTATCAAGTCTAAATGATGAAAAACTCCCTGACGATTGGTGCCGTGTTTGGACACAAGCCCGAACGGCGCAGCAGCCCTTCGAGTTACCAACCCACCCTTCACGGACACCCGTGATGCAAACACTCATGGTTCATCCACTTGGGTGTGGAGCCCCATGACTTTCGGGGCTGAGTTTTAGGTGAAATGTTCTTTATCAGGGGGGTGTGTGTGTCCCTAACTGAGGTGTGGGGTCACCTGCACAACCACCCCCTCCCAGCTCGAAGCAGCCCTGTGGGCGGTCCATGGGTGTGCATGGGTGATGTCCCTGGGTGGGTGTTGTTGTCCACGGGTGGGCGTTGATGTTGCCAGGTGGTCGCAGGGGATGTCCCCGAGCAGTGGCGGGTGATGTCCCTGGGTGGGTGTTGTTGTCCACGGGTGGGCGTTGATGTCCCCGGGCGGTGGCGGGTGATGTCCCCGGGTGGGTGCTGATGTCCCCGGGCGGTGGCGGGTGATGTCCCCGGGTGGGTGCTGATGTCCCCGGGCGGTGGCGGGTGATGTCCCCGGGTGGGTGCTGATGTCCCCGGGCGGTGGCGGGTGATGTCCCCGGGTGGGTGCTGATGTCCCCGGGCGGTGGCGGGTGATGTCCCCGGGTGGGTGCTGATGTCCCCGGGCGGTGGCGGGTGATGTCCCCGGGTGGGTGCTGATGTCCCCGGGCGGTGGCGGGTGATGTCCCCGGGTGGGTGCTGATGTCCCCGGGCGGTGGCGGGTGATGTCCCCGGGTGGGTGTTGGTGTCCCCGGGTGGGTGCTGATGTCCCCGGGCGGTGGCGGGTGATGTCCCCGGGTGGGTGTTGATGTCCCCGGGTGGGTGCTGATGTCGCCGGGTGGGTGCTGATGTCCCCGGGCGGCGGCGGGTGATGTCCCCGGGTGGGTGTTGATGTCCCCGGGCGGCGGTGGGTGATGTCCCCGGGCGCGCCCCGCGTGGCCGGGCGGACGGCGCCGCTCCGTGGTGCAGCTCCGGCACTGCAGGTTCCGCGGGGTGAGAGCCCCGGCCCTGGCAGCCTCCCCGGCTCCGGACAAAGAGAACGGGGAGGGGGGACACCGATGGGGGGTGAAATGACAGGTGTTGCCCTCCGGACTGGGGGTTCAGCAGGGGCCGGGCTGGAAGGACACAGCTGGGCACCGGCACTCAAGGTGCCAAGGGCTGGTTGAGGGCTGGGGTGGGTCTTATTTCTTCCAGTGGGGGCCCAAGCAGAGACTGCAGCGTCTGAAAAATCCAGGCCTCATTGCGGGAGCCCCTGGAGTCACCAAAAAAATCCCCTTTGCAGCAGCGAGGACCCCGTGTTGCAGAGGATCCCCGTCGGCTAAGAACGGGGTGAAATGCAATGAAAATTCCTCCCCTTTTTCTGTCTTGCCAGATGATCCAAGGATTTGGAATGAGGATGTTTATAAGAAGCCTTGTTTTGTAAACCGGGGACCGGCAGACCCTTATGTTGTGCTGCAGCTGGTATTTATGGTGGATATTTAAGGAGGCATTTCAGTAACAAACCAAGAGGGGCCGGGGACAGGAGGATGCAGTTCAAGACACTGTTCCCACCTTTCCTACGGGTCTGGAGCAGACAAGTCCCCTTCTCCAGCCTCTTGTACCTGGTTCCACAGGGTCCCCTCTGCCGTTTCTGACACGCTGGAGCCGTGCCTGGCGCGGAGGGACATCCATTGCACAGATGATAATAGGAATAACGCTAACAGATGGCAGGTCTGAAGGGGAGCTACTGCCACCGATGCGGGCTGGCCGACAAACATTCCTGCCCTGGCAGCTGGAACAACGGTAGCACAAACGAAACATGAACAATTTCCTCCCTGCCAGCAAAGAAAATAGCTCCAGGGAGAACCCAGCAAGAATAATTGTCAACCTCCTCTAGGTATCATGGGAATAGAGGCCATTCAGTAATCCTGGAGTAAACAACAGCTTCTTATTTTTAATACAGAATAAAACCCCAAGAATCTAAGAGCGGGTACTGTACAATTGCTGAATTAGCTGCTCCGGTGCCCACCCCCTCCTGACCTTTCACTGAAAATCATTTAAGTGAGGCATGGAGGAGTTTGACTGTAACTGAAATGGGCTCATAGCAGAGGGTGAATCGCTTGTCACAGAACGATGCAGATAGGACAAATGCTTCACATTCTTCCTGCTTCCTTCTTCGAAGAAAATGTTGATCGTTAGAGCAGTGAAATTCCTCCCAGCTCCAGTCCCTCTCCTGGGACTTGGCCAGGTTTCTCTTTATGTCTTCAGATGCTTTTTCTTTTTTCTTTTTTTTTTTTGTTAGCATTGGTTAAAATACTCTGCAGTGTTATAAGATGTACCACAGGCCCGCCAGCGTGCCCCCAGAAACTTTTGGTCGCAGTAAACAGGGTTGATACTGGTGTTCACAACAACATAAATGGGTTATCTCTGCTGATATCCAAAGAGCTAGACCAATGCAGAAGCCCTGTAAACCTCAACCAGGTCAAAATCCTGTAAATACCTGCAGGTAATTCATAATAATATACCTATGACTGGTTCACTGGGGCTATACCTCGCAGAGGGAACTGTGTCAGATGAGCAGAACAGCTGTATTCAGCTACGATGAGCCTGTCACGCCCAGGCTTTCCAACAGCAGCTAATTATGGATACAAAGGGAATAATAAAAGGATACACATACCTCCCTGATGTGTCTTCCCAATTTCCATCCCATGACACTGGTGCGGTAACTGGCTCTTTGGCTCCTAATATAAGGAATGTTCTTTTACCTCCTGAGGAATTCAGCAGAAACTCCTGTCCTCATCCTGGCAGGTACCAGAACTCCTTTTTGCACAGGGTTCTCAAGCTCTGCCATGCTCATTTTATGTCATAGCCTCTACTGAAGTACTTGCAGATTAGCCTGTTTACGAGGTTTCTCTGAAACACAGGGTTGGTACATGTATGGTGCAGTAAATATATATGGCTACTGGCTTTTCCTATCTGTGGTAACCCACTGAGCAGCACACCTCCGATACAAGAAAAGTGATGAATACAAAACTCCCATGAACACTCACACTGGAATGAGCACAGCTGCTTCTCTCCCCGTCTACTTTGCACTGGTGAGGCCACAACTGGAATACTGTGTCCAGTTCTGGGGTCCCCAGTTCAAGAGGGACAGGGAACTACTGGAGAGAGTCCAGCGTAGGGCAACCAAGATGATTAAGGGATTAGAGCACCTCCCTTAAGACAAAAGGCTCAAAGAGCTGGGGCTCTTTAGCCTCGAGAAGAGAAGACTGAGGGGAGACCTCATTTATGTTTATAAGTTCCTAAAGGGTGGGTTGAAGGAGGATGGAGCCAGACTCTTCAGTGGTTTCCAAGGGACAATGGGCACAAGCTGGAACATAGGAAGTTCCACTCAAAAATGAGGAAGAACTTCTTTACGGTGAGGGTGACAGAGCACTGGAGCAGGCTGCCCAGGGAGGTCATGGAGTCCCCTTCTCTGGAGATCTTCAAGACCCGCCTGGATGCAGTCCTGAGTAATGTGCTCTAGGCAATCCTGCTTTAGCAGGGGAGTTGGATTAGATGATCTCTAGAGGTCCCTTACAAGTCTGTCGAATCTGTGAATCTGTGTGTAAAAAAAAATAGAAAGATATTTCTATATCCAGGGCTTGGAGGGCAATTGCTTTTCATACCCCACAGCTTGGCGCAGGCACAGAAAGGGAAGTTAATGAGAGGCCTGCTCAGCCCTTATCACCCTTTTTTCTCTTCCTTTCCCTTTCTCGGTCCTCGCTCCCCCTCGCCTCCCCAAGCAAACCCTGCTCTCATTTCCTCACACACGGCCATGGAAGAAATAACACGGGTAGGAAGCATGTTTTCCTCCTCTAGATTACTTGTACCCAGGAGCCCCACTCCAAAACCAATTCTCCAGCCAGTATCTTTCATCCAACCTCGGCAGTGGAAAAAGCCCTGGGGGGAGACACAAAACACAGGTGATCCCTCTAAACCCCTTCTTTTATTTTTTTTCTCCATCTGATTCAGGGGGGGGTGGGGAACAAAAAAATCTGCACATTTCTGCAACGGCAAATAATAACTAGAAAGCCTCTGACATTTCTCAGAGGAAGACCTTCATGTATTTTGCCAGAGAAGGTTGGTCGAACACTGTTGCGGCTTCGTAACCCTTCATTATTGTACACCAGGCCTCAAAACCGTTAAGGTCTTTAGGAGAGTGTGGAGAAGGGGGGGGGGGAGGAATTTGCCTTGTGATGTGAGTGGCAGCCAGGCTGGCCAGGATTTTGGCACATCTCCTCCCCGTGATGGGGAGGATTTGGTTTCCATAGCAGCGACGGCGTGATGTTTTTCAACCCCCCCTCGGCTCCCCGACCGCCACCTTCCACCCCAGGACTCGTATTCCACAATTGCACGGGAGTTATATTTCACCCCCACGGCTTTCATTTTCCTGCTGCACGTTTTCACCAGGCTCCAGCAGGTTTGGGGAGCGGGGATCTGGGGGGGGTGAGGGGGAGAAGCCCTGGGGATGCTGCCCGAGCATTGCTGTCGCCTCCCTCTCCCTCTTAGCAGCGCTCCACAAAAGACGCAGTGTTCCCTGTCCCCAACTGACTCGTCTTCGCCCAGGTCCCCCCTTTTCCCTCTCTTGTCTCCAGCGATCAGCTCACGCATGCCTGGCTCTCCACAACAGAGCGGAGCTGTGTGCGAGTGCCAGGCGCCCGCACAAAAGCCGGAGCGCTGCCCGCGGAGGAAATGTCAATACAGGAACACCAGGCTATTTACAAAACCCCTCTTTATCCCGCGATGGAGATGCTTGTAGCTGTGAAAACAGCCCTACCTGTAGGTATACACTCCCCTTTTCATTTTAACCCCATGAAATGCAGGGAGCCTCTTGTCTCTCTCGTTGCAGAGAAAGACTTTTTTTTTTCTTTTTTCTTTTTTTTTTTTTTTTAGGCCAGCACAAAAGAGAGGAAAACACACTCAGAAATAGGGTGGTGTAACTGCAAACCTCACCAACTATTCTGGGGACTCGTAGGAGGATCTGGAAAGCAAAGCCAATTCATTTTTGCAGCTGATCTGTCTTCAAAACAAGTGCTCCTTTAGTTTTACGCGTTTGACATTTGTCTGCTGCAGAATCACCGGGGCCAAACTCTGTTCTTATTAACTCCATAAAATGTTTTCTCCTGCAGTGCAGAGTCTGCACAGAGGAGAAGCCAAATTCTCTCTGCTTTTGGCAGGTTTCCCAAGGTACAGGGTATGTTGTGCACGCATGCTGATGCTACCTGTGCTCTGAGAAGACCCCGACCCACGTATCCAGGACAGATGTCCTCCAAGAGGAATCCTGGTGGCAGGCAGGATGGCGGAGCTGGGACTCAGCGCCATGTGGACGTGGTCCCCAGCTTTTAGATCACAGCTGGCAGTGATCCTACCAACACTGAGGCTGCCAGGCTGAGCAAAAGCGTAGGCTTTTTGGTGCAGGCTGACCACGTAGGGAACAAAGGATACAGAGCGTGGTGCCTTGGCCTCCCGCAGAGGTCTCAGCCCCTTCCACCAGTGGGAAGTGCATGGTTTCTCATCCACCCACGGTCAAATATTGGTCAAGGCTATTGGCCCTGCTCCTACCAGCTTGTTCCGACACTTCGGGCAAGCCAACTTCTCTTCACCTCACTGAATTTCTAGAGTTGGAAGGGACCATAGAGATCATCTAGTCCAACTCCCCTGCTGAAGCAGGATTGCCTAGAGCTAGAGCATGTTACTCAGGACTGCATCCAGGCGGGTTTTGAAAATCTCCAAAGAAGGGGACTCCACAACCTCCCTGGGCAGCCTGTTCCAGGGTTCCGTCCCCCTCCTCGTATTTGAGTGGAACCTCTTATGTTCCAACTTGTGCCCGTTGCCCCTCGTCCTCTCGGTGGGAACCACTGAAAAGAGTCTGGCTCCCTCCTCCTTCAACCCTCCCTTGAGATACTTGTAGGCGTTGATAAGGTCTCCCCTCAGCCTTCTCTTCTCCAGACTAAAGAGTCCCAGCTCTCTCAGTCTCTCCTCATAAGGGAGATGCTCCAATCCTTGAATCATCTTTGTAGCCCTACGTTCGCTTATTGGCATAAAGATGTTTTTTTCACCACTCAGAGGTGTTATTTACAGTCACTACTGTTTCTGAGCACTTTGAGAGAAGCGGTTTTATCATTACTTTTAGTAACACTATAGGACTGATGTGGTGGAAGAGCCCCAAAGGCTGTACTCACAAATCAAGACCTCCTCATGGCAAGCGACGCTGAGATAAATTTGACCACAAAAATCCCATTAATTTCCATATGTCACTGAATTCTGCAGTCGTCTTGGAAGAGCCTCTCGCTGGAGCGCAACATCTGTTCTGGCTCAGAAAGATGGTAGTAAACATCACATCTTAATTAAAACTGTGTGTACAGTTGTGGGAGACATATTGGTCCCTCCTAAAAAAAAAAAAAAGTATCTTAATGGCTTTGGTCCCAGGTGCTGACAAAAAATGCCTGTTACTGTCGTTGTCTTGGTGAATGCTGAGTCTCTGTTTATCAGAGTCCAAACAGACATCAGAGGAAAGGCAGTAAAAGGACTCTGCCCCCTCTTGGCAGAGTGTCCCTCCGCTGCAGAAAATAACTTTACCCTTCACAACAGCTTGGTTAAAAAGGTCCTCTAAATGGCTTTTCAGAGGTGACAGGTGGAGGCCACACGTTCAGCATGGTATCTGTCAGGTAAAGGGACTTACTCTCTACCCTTCTTTGCACTACACTGGAAATACATCTCTAAATATAATGACTTTTTTCAGCCATGTGCAAATCAGGGCCATCCTTCTACTTTAGCTTTTATGTTCTCAGTCAGGCCCACAGATTGACCACAATGCAAATATTTCTTATTCTCAGTTTCCCTCTCTTGCCGACCTGGTAGCGGGACTAACATACAAATCATTTTACTCCATTTTGAATACTACAGCTTCAAGAACCCCTTTTCAGTATTTGACCCTCACTTGGGCACTGCAGGTTTCCCAAAAAGTAGAATTTCATGAGAACTGTGTTCTAAAACTCTTTTGGTTTGAATGAGACTGAAACCAAACCAGAAACTCCTCAGAGTATGCACCATCTCACCCAAATTCTTAAAACATCAGTTTTATTTGAATTTGTTCAAGAAAAGGCCGTTTGCAGAGCCTGTTGGGATCTATCATTATATACATATCAAAAATGAATATTCAGAATATCTAAGTGAGAATATGAGTTTCACTGAGCATCTGCTGAAAGCTTCCACGGTTCCCACGTCCCACTGAGTTCCTCTGAGGCCAAGCAGTCTGTGAGTTCTGGATCCCCATTGCCAAAATGTCTTTTCAGGAGGTAAAATACATGTTGATCTTCTTACCTAAATGCAGTTGTCCGCCATGTAGGTGCCCACACCTGAGGCAGGTGGCTTCGAGTCCTTTTGCAGCCAATGGAAAGAAATAGGCCCTTCTAGATGCAATTCATCAGACCTAAATAGTTTAGGATTAAATGAGTAGCAGCCACTTTCTTTTCACTGATTATAAAGGATGTCTCGGTTAACTAAATCAAGTGGAAATATCAGTATTTCATCTCTCTGAAGTCAAGGAGACACTGAATGATTGAGGCTAGTCTGGAGCTCCAACATCCACTCAGAGCAGGGCTAATTTCAAAGTTAGGTCAGGTCGCTGAAGCCCTCATCCAGTTGAGTTTTGAAATATCCACGGCTGGAGATTTCATTGCCTCTCTGGGCAATACTCTCACTGGGGTGGAAAAAAAAGCATCCTTACATGCAAACAGAATTTCCCTTGATACAACTGCTAACTGTTGCCCCTTGTCCTTTTATGGTGCAGCAGGAGATCCTTTCACTTGGGGTTAGTCTGGCTCTGTCTTTCTCTATAATCCTCCATTAGGGAGGGCTATAAAAGCAGGAGTAAATCCCATCCTTGGTTCCCTGGTCATAGGGCAATGATTATCTGTGTATTCTTTGAAAACTCAGAAAAAACCCAAGATGTTTCAGGTTAAGTACTTCATGCTCAAATGCTGGGATCTTCCAGAAAAGCTTATTTTTTTCCACCAGAAAATTTATATCCGGCACTAGTGCTGAAGTGGGAAGATTTGTGCTAGGCCACTAATTTATTTTCTATTTTGGGTTTATCCTTCCTTTGATAGCTGAGCTGGATTTACACCTCTTGGTATAATCTGATGTTGGTACAAGCATGTGTTTTGCTGTTGGAGGCATAGCACAAAGGCAGTCCCACAATCCAGGATATAACTCTTTCCTTGTAGGTCTTTCAGTCTATATAAAGCACAGGAGAACCGAGTACAAAGCAGATAGAAAGAGCACACAGGTCACAACTGCGCGGTGATGTGCCTGTGTAATGAATCCTCTGAATGTACCCATGGGCTTTAAGTTACAGCCTGTTTTGATTAGTTCCATTTCTTTTCTTCTTCTTCTTCTTCTAGCAGTTTTGTGATCTGTTTGTTGTTTTAAATAAAATTAACAAACAAATTAAAACAATGCAAAACTCATCCCATTTTATTCCTGTTTCTGTTAGGTAACTTAGAATGATAGTACAGTAAGTCAGCTCTACAAGATAAATATAAAAAAGCTGATGTTCAATCAATTTTTGTTTTCTAATGGGAAGTGTTGACATAAATGCTGGCCATAATTAAGAGTTCATTCTGGAGCTGTTGTGCCTTTGCTGAAGGCAAAAGAATGATGGCATAGCCCCACATTCAGGAAGTCCAGAATTGCAAAAATGAAGTGGATAGAATTAATCAAAAATTCAGAAGCTCGGTGATTTGTGTCCTTGTGAAAGCCTAGACAAATCATTTCATAGGGCTTTATTTTAAAAAGGAAAATAGGAGCTGCATAAATATGTAAATGAGACATCCAAGAATGAGCAAGTGGGAGAAATATTATTGCTATTTGTCTGGCTGGCCTGATATATATATTAACAAAAACAAGCTCGGAGTCATACATGGCTTTTGTGCGCATTTTTAAACACAGATGCATAGCTGCAAGTGTGTGCCTATGCATGTAAATAAGTGATAAAAATATGGGTGGAAGCATACGCATTCAAATGAGTTGGCACCTCTATTCAAAGAGCAGAGAAATCTGTATGTTCCATTATTTCTCTTTAAATTCAAAAAATCTTTCTTCCTGGACTTGTCTGCTTTTTCTCAAGCACAAAGCAAGCTCTTCTGAGATACTGGAGGCCTTCAACTTCATTGCTATGTTTCACATTTTCTGCCAAAAATTCTAGTCTCGCTCTCAAAATATTGCCCCTGCAAGACATACTGATCTACCACCATATTCTCCCACAGCAGTACTAATGCTTCTTGTCATCCAGGATTAATTTCTTGTATTAAGAAACTACGGTAATCAGTACTGAGTAGAGTTTGACCTCTTGAAGATGCCCTCCTGTAGCCTGATGAAATTACAGGTTTTCCAGGTCCACCTCACAGAGAACCCTTCAAAATCCAGGTCTAGTTCCCTCTGTGGCTTGAGTTTTACCATCAGCATCACCAGTGACAACCAGTATCTTCTCAGTTTATACCAGATATACTAGAAAAAATAGAATTTAATACTAGGTAATGGAGAATGAAGACCACAACTCACATCATTAAAGAAAGAAACAAAAAGAGAGACGCTATGGGAGATTTCTTTGTGATCACTTGTTGGAAATAAATGAGCACTGAAAATGTAAGGAAATGTAACAGAGTGATGAGCTAGAGTCTCTGGTAAGAAAAGATCAGAACCACTGGCACTGCTCAACTGTGATTAAAATATTGTAATCATTACTGTCAGTTCTGCAGGCCAAAATGTGAAAACAGGCATGTACAGGGACACTGAAGGACTAATTGGTTTAATTTGTCTCAACAGATAAGAATACTGAGGGCACTGTAAAATTAAAATGGAAGAAACATCAGAGTACTTTACTCACAAACAAAGAAGTACATTGAATTAAAGCTAAATATTGATCTAGAAATGCAGGTGACAGAAAACAAAGGAAGCTTCTTTAATTAAATTAAGAGTATGAAGCAATTTCCCAAGTAGCTCCAGTGCAGCAGTCCTACAGTATAACTGACAAATCAGGGTGAGCTTTCAACAGAATCTCATCTCTAATAGTCAGCTCAGTCTGTGAATCCTTCTGGATTGCCTCTGAGGGCAGAAAACAGTCTTTATAAGGGATGTTATTTAACAAGCATCCAAGTTCTCTCCTTTTCCCATAGGTCACTAGCCAAACTCAGGAGGTGGTTTTTGTGTTTTAATCCACACTTCATTTTACAGCTTCCCCTCCCATCATCCTTTTACAAGTCCCTCACGGCCATCAGTCTAATTAGGTCTCCCATGGAAAATGATGAACTCCAATCTTTATCCAATGCACCAAAAAACTCCGGAGTATACATCCTGTATGGCAACTGAAAGACTAGAGAATGGTTCACTTAGCTATAAGGCGTTCCAGTCAAGATGAACTACCGGCCTTTGGTCCTCTATAGTCCCATTTTTCCCCATTTAGTAAAAAAGTAACGCCGTATTTGCAGCACCCACTGAATGGATCACACCGAAGGAGAAGGAGGCAGCACTGGAGAAGCTTGGGTCCCTTCACAGAGGGGACTTCACCCTCCAAGTTTGACCAGAATACACTGTACCTCCAATCCTTTTTGGATCAAGCGTACTATTAGTTCTCTCTTCCACTTTATTGCATTAGGATGAGGCTCTGCATGGAGGGAGAAAGGAAATGGCCCTTTGCGTCCTGCAGTCTTTGTGCTTTTTGCAAACCCATATGGGAACAAGGCACAGCACTGCCCTTCTCCTGTGAGGTCCTCAGGCCACCATTAGGCTTTTGGCTAACAATTCTCCATCTGCCTCCTGTTTTTATGGGACGTGTTGTGCTCTCTATAAACAAAGTGAATTTTCCACTCCAAATTATCCGGGATTATTCACTTCAGTATTTAAACACAATCTTTTTGGTCATGTTTTTACTCTTTATATTCTTGTTTTCACAAGCTTTTACTCATTTTTTTATTGGCACTTACTCTCTCATTAAGAGGATTTTGAACTCATGTCTATAACCACACTTTCAATTCCCAAGCAGCTATACATGGGGAAAGGTAATTCATGATCCTCTAGTCAAAGGACTAATCTGACCTATCACAACTGATCAGTACATTTAACCCCAAATTTAAACACACTTAAAATACAAACGGTGACCTCTACAAAGCATTTGCTTGTGATCCATCCTGAAAGCTGAAAATTCTAAATAGTCTCCAACTCAAACCACACCTATGAAAACTGCAGTCTGCCAACAGGCGAAAAAATGCTACAGCAATTTCAAATTGTTCCCTCTGCACACTTCATAAATAAATAAGACTAAAAATGCTGCTTCCCACAGTGGATAAGGCAGGAAGTAGGAAACAGTCCAAAATATCCTGACATGGTCTGCAGACACTGTGTGCTCAGACAGAATTTGAGAACAAAATGGTCAAAGTTGGTTTTGCTTTGTTCATTAGACCAGATGATTTGTGAAAACAGTAACTGAGAATGTAATAACTACATGATTGCAACAACATTGATTTTTATTGAAACAAAGGGCCTTACCTATGGCTGGAAATTTTGACTACTTACAGAAGAAATTTTTTATAGCGTGCTTCTTGCTAGAACAAACATGTATCCTGACATTCCTATCCCTTAAAAAACTGTGCCCTTCACACAGTGGGACTTCTAACAGCAGCTGGAGCCAGCCTAAGAATGTGAAAGGGCATTGCAGTGTCCAAGGGTAGGCAGCTATGACTTTTGAGAGGCATGAGGGTCACAAGCTCTTCCAGCACAGCTCCCAAACCAACTGTGTCCCACAACACATGAAAAGGGGCTGTTTTTATATGGCAGACGGTGTTCTTTTGGGGTGCCCTATGACAGACCCAAACTCAGCTGCAGAGGCCTTCCAAACATATCTTACGCAAAGCCATGGGATTTCCATTCTTTGGATGTCTCCTAGAAATCTCCCCCCTCTTCTTCCTCAGCTTTGAGAGCATCTGGTATGTGTCTCAACGCTCTGAAATTTTGGGATGGCACTTTCAGGGCCTGGAAGTTTAGCACAACCCTGCAGGACTCCTGGTCTGTAGATCTTACATACCTACAAGAGGATCCCTTCAGATCTTTGTGCTACCTCTGCAGAGTTGCCCATCTTGTGAGCTATCCTAACGGCATTACTGTTTCTACTAGTGACATTGCCCACAAAGAAGAATAAAAGAAACACTGCAAATTCACAGATTAGAAGTTTCTTCCTAATGCTTTCTTATGAGGTGTGGTAATAACAGGGTATTCAACTGACCACTCCACATCTAGAAGGATCTACAAGTACCAATATGTCTGAGCCTCTTCCCAAGATCTAGGTAGGATCAAGGATACCAGAAATTTTAATTGCTGCAAAAGAAGTAGTGCTCAAGATGCTCAGTAACTTATCACTGGACAGACTGGAGCAAAATACACAGTACACACTGTGCAAAAAAACCCTACTTTGACCTATTCCATGTATTTCTAGCAGAACCCAAGTTAACTGGTTCATTCCTTTTTATGATCTGCCTCTTCTCAGCACCACAGCCTTGCCCAGAGTCTTAGGTGGCTGTCATAAAAATAAAGAGCATTTTCACCATATTCAACACCCTTGTCCTCTCTGCTCTCCTAGGACTGACCAGGAGGTCAATCTGCGTTGTTCACTGTGAAATTACTTCTGCCATAGTAATTAGTATGGCTGAGAGTAGAGATATTAATGGTAAGTGTTCACACAGGAGAGCACTTCTCCCTTTTAGTCAAGATGTTCAGATGGGGCCCCACAGCAGCAGGGAGCCTGGACTTCTAAGGAAGAAGTTTGGGATTTACTCCATAACAAACAAGAAAAGATTCTTCAAAAATTTTAAACTCTCAGCTCTTGAGCCAAATGTACCTCATGCCATTTATTCTCACAGCTAGCTTCAGAGAAATATTATGATAGAAAATCTTCCAAGTCTGCAGAATTGGGCTGTTAGCCAAGCTGAGGGAAATTTCAAAAAACAGCTTCTCTTCCATATTTTCAGTCCAGAAATAAAGCTGCAGTGGATGAGGGCACATTTGCCCATCACTGCAATTATTCTGGACTCACTGAGGTCTCAGAGTCCTGCATGTAGATAATATATACAGTGATCATTATCTGCCTCCCACAATTAACTGTGGTCCTCGCCCTGCTTGCATAGATTGGAAGCTTGTGATGATATGCCTATAGCAGGGTTTAAAATAGGGATGAAGAGAGTGGAGAACTGGGACCTGTCCATAAGCATTCAATACTCCAACCTGTCCAGGTTCTGGGGGAAAACTCCTGACCGCACAAAGATGCCTTGATAGCTGTAGCAACTGAGGCAAATAACTACACATGGGAAGATGCTTGGAAGCACTGCTCTCCGCTTGGCCAATGTGGTAGGGGGCTATGTTTCCACACGGATAAACTCTTCTTGCTCTAAATCTTTAGTGAGCAGGTGTAGAAATGTCTTTATCATCACGATGGTGTCTTTTTCTGCCTCTTCTCTCCATCAGCGTCTCACCATGGATGTCTGTTTCAGGCTAGCTGCATCCCAAAGGAGATTTTTGTTCCCTGCTTCTGTTTATTTATAACAGCCTCCAAGAGTGCTGCAGAGCCAAGGAATGACTGGCTGTTTTTTCAGTCTCAGATATTGGCTTGGTAGAAAATGGTTCATCATTAGCCCAAGCACTCTTTAACTCACTTGCTAAAAGGAATGCTGCTGTGTCCTTCTTTTCTGATATCATTTATTACAGCAGGCGAACAACCTCACCCTTTTCTTCCAGCCTCAGCCCAGTTTACTGGGGATGAATCAGTACACACAAAGGCATCCAGCCCTGATGTGTATACAATTCAAGGAATGAATATTCAGTTTCACGCATTGTTAAACTTTTCCCCCCTCTGCAAAAACTGAAATTATTTCCGTAATTTAGTTTCCCAGTGTCAGCTTTCCAACATGAGATTTTTAAAAAGCTTTTGCTTAAGTTAAAAATGTTCTCCTACCATAAATCCTGTGGCAGCCTCAAAAATGCCGACTATTTTTCACTTTCTGAGTTGAGCCTCCTTCATGAAGATTGCTTTTGGAACAATGTGATGGATTGTGAGTTATAGCTAGGAAGCCTAAAATAAATCCTAATTGAAGTGCAATAGACTATGACTCTTTTGAAAAAGAGGGAATAGAGGGAGGCCAAGGTTATTCAATTAAGGCTGCTTCAAGTTTTTTTGCACTGAGAAGAACAACTTTGCAAACCTACCAGAAAAAAAAAAGTCCCTCTTCAAAGTTCAAATGTCATTCTCCTTCTAAAAGAACATGTAAGTAAAAACTGATTATCGCCTAATTGACATGAATAGGGCAGTATTTAGAGAATTAAGAGCTCGAAGGATCATTTTAGGAAAGACTAATGGAGCTAAATATCACATGTAAAACTTAGCTAAACATTTATCGAAGGGAACATAACAATCTGCAATCCATGAAGGAAATATTTACTGAAGAAATAAGAGAAGTGGCTCATGCAGATATACATAAATAGTAAGATGAGCTCTGTGGAAGTCAGGCTCTCTCTTTTCAGCATGACTCGAGATTTCAATGTTTGTTTTAATTTGCAATGGCACTTCTTCAGTTTTAAATGGTTTATTTCAGATTGTTCTTAATATTTAAAGCAGGAAATGAGGAGTTGTCCTGAAAGACAGATTGAAGAGCTTCATCCAGAAGATGTTGAAACTAGCCATTAGCTTTGTCTGAATCTTTACCCTTTCTCCTACTAGAACATTTTATCTCGAGCAGTGTGATTTCCTTGCTTTGCAGCACCTGTATTTTCTGACAGACTTTTATGTTAAATAGTAATATAAACTAATTAAGTCAGCTGAATTTTGCACTTCCTGGCCAATGTATATGCAGTCAATCTCTTCTTGAGAAGCCATTCTTAAAGGAAATGACAGAAGTATAATTGTACAGTGGACAAGACTCTAAAACCCAAACCACGTCGCTCTGAGAGACACATACTAGATCAAGAGAGGGTGCAAAGTTATCCTTAGCTTTCCCAGGTTTGTGAAAAGCAAAAAAATTGCTACTGACTCACAACCCCTAAGTAAAGGCAGGGCTGCTCAGGAGATTTTTCTCAAAATATCTCACCCTTGTAGCATAATATTTTTATCACAATGCCATTTGTGCCAGCACCAGAAAAGCTGAAGAAATGCTGCAATGTGAACATCACTGTCAAGTCTACATCTGTGCTTCTGCACAGCCCAGACTGCGCTTCTGCTCGCACAGACCTACGTGAGCCGGGATGTTTCCGTGCTGGGGGAACCTGAGGATCAAAGTTGCAGGATAATTGAGGGAAGTGAGAAAGATCTAAGTATCAAATACAGCAAGGAACATCTGCACGCCTAAAGGAGCCTCTCTAACACGTTTCTTGCTCTGCTCACCTTTCATGTTCTGAAAGCTCTTTATGGAGATGGTACGAAGAAGAAAGCAGGGAGTCAGAGTAAAGTTGTCTGCATAACCCTGTTTTATTTAATACCAATTTTATGAAGCACTTACTAAAAGTACCTATTAAAACCAAAAAGCTTTGAGCCACCTATCACAACTTTGCTTTTACAACTGAGTTTTTTGGGATTCATTCTTGTGCAGGAAAATCAAGCTCATAACTTTCAAAGAAAGAAAATGAAAGCAGAACAGAAATGTTTTCCTTTAGCCGCAACATACGCTTGAATATTGCTTTAGGATAGTGCTCAGTGCCTCAAAGAGAAATTTTCAGATATTTATTTCAGATAGGCAGGCCTTTCTATAGCTGTCATTGATAAAATCACTTTGAACTGAAACATCTGACCAGAACTATGAATCACTGTCTGAAAATATTGCATCACATGAGAAAAAGTGAAATTATACATCTTGAAATGCAAACATTGCTTTCAGCTTCTCTTATAAAATGCTTGTTTAGTTTCATGGTAGGTAGACCCCAAATTTTTATGTTGCACCCTATTTATTCCTGATGTTTAGGCCTTTGCAACGTGTAGAAGAGACAACACCAGAAAAACAGATAGAGTAGTTAGTAGCTTTGAAATAAATTTGTACAAGAAGAGAGGAAATGCTCCGTTAGATAACAGTAATCGTGAAAATGAACTCTCGTAGTTTAGTCACATATCGATTTTTGTCTCAGATCTCTTTTCTGTTGCAGGAATCAAATGGAAATCCATGCCGTGCCCTTGCTCCCATGACTGTCAGAATTCAGGTTGCCCTGGAGACACTATGCCCCATTGGCAGAAGGGGAAGAGAGAAACCTCAGCCCCGCTGTCCTCTGGGGACCGCGCTCCCGAAATTCTTCCGTGGGCCTCCTTTGACCCCCGGGAGCTGGCAGACAAAGAGAGCCAGCCGAGTATTTGTAATGCGAGACGCTACTGTAAATTAAACGCTTACTAATGAAAGATCAGAGGGATCACTTTAAAAAACTAGCTTCCGATTTCTCTGCAGGCCTTTGGGAAATACATAATCAGGCTTTTCAGCAGCACAGCCACAGGCACTGTGTATTTAAAGCAAGCAGAGCAGCGCAATCTTTTAGTCTTATAAAAAGGTGCAACACTAGATAACCATTAGTAACATCCTGGATATAAGACTATGCCGGATTAGGACTGTTTGTAAATCCATGCACATTTCTACCTGAATCATTCATCTGGAAATGCTGGAGAGTATCTGCTGGAAAGGGAAAGTGGCACAAGTCAGCCTCACGGGCTGAGCCTGCTGTCGGAGGTACGTAAATCCCTGCAGCGGGTCAATACATTATTTCCTCCCTCACGTATAGGATTTACCGCTCCCGTCAGCGCACTGTCCTGTTGTGCTGGTGCACGAGAGGCTGGAGATGGGGGAGGACTTTGGTACTCAGAGAACAAAAGCCTCGCACACATGACATCAAGGCGAGCGTGCACACACACACACACATGCACACACACCCCCCCTGCGCCTCGGGACAAATGAGCGCAGCTCGGCTCCCTCTTTGCATCACCCAGCAGCAAATTGGGCATGGAGTGGAAATGAGGACAGCAGTGAGGGAATCCAGGAATATCGACTTCTTTACCCTGTAGGCTGGCAGTTGGGAGCTCTTGCAGAAAGCTGTAAAATGGCAGTGGAGGAGGGCACTGCTGGAGATCCTGTGCTGGGGACAAAAAGTTTCATACCGCTGCTGAAAGGAAAAAAAAAAGGCACATGCATACAAAAGAAAGCAAGGCTGGCACTGCCCTGCACAGAATGGCATCTGTTTCCTCCAACACCCTGCAACTGGATTCACAAGCCTTGTAGGGTGATGGTGAGTGGTGCTGGACAGAAAGACAGGAACGTACAAGGGATAAGCATGAGGAAAATAAGACGGGAGGCAAAGGCAAACTGTCTCACTGCTGGGGAAAGGAGACACCTCCCTGTAACTGAATGCTTGTCATTTGGGAGGAATTACATGCTTTCTGTGAGTCGAGATGTGCCCAAGTGTTTTGCTGAAGGTCCAGTCCCATGGATTCCCAGTTTGCTGCCACTCACCAATACAGCCATCAAATGCCAAACTCAGACCAAGGAACTGTCTAGTCCCCATCCTGTCTCCTCGGGTTGCCAGTAGAAAGAGAGACTAGCAGTCACTGATGGGCCTATCCTCTATAAATTAATTAAAGACATTTTTAATCTAATCCCCTTAATATTTTTCACCTTTGCCTTATCTGTGGCAATAAATCCCAGTTTGGGTAAACATTTCCCTAATTATCTCAGGCTTTGATCTGTGCCTCTGAAGTTGCACACTGCTTCCCCAGGGACTGGAACCAGAAGTCTGCATTGGAGCTGCCCTGATTTACTGGAATAGTGAATAAAGTCTTTCTCAGACATGTTTTGGTACACCCCATTCCAATATAGAAATGTAAATGACAAGGGCCGTATTCAGCATCTACAACGGCAACAAATGTTAATTGCACAGTAATAGCTATCAAAAACAATATTCATTGTGATCATTTCTTGTGCTCGCCTCAGGGCATACCACAATCACAATTAAGAATATCATTTAATAACAATAATAGGGTGAATGCAGCTTATAAATTCACGAGCAAGGTTAATAAATGGGATCTGATGATTAGGTAGGTACAGCTGAACAATTTATGAAGCATTTTAAGAGCTTCCCTAGAGGTGGTGAATCAGGGCTGATCTGCTTGGCTCCTTTAGTGAGCAACAGGAATGAAAAGTAAATAAATAGAGAAGTGAAACAGCCTTGCCTGCTTTTTGTCATGCCCTTTCTCTCAAAAACTTCTTTTTTATTTGTTTTAGTACCAGAATTAAAATACCATTGTAGCAAGGACTTTTGAAAGAAATTCTGTATGCTACAGAGCCTAACCCGACTGAACACTATTATTATTTTTTTATTGGTTGTGGAGTTTTCCACTTCTGCAATCCATGTACAAAAGGCTGCTTCCTGTCTTGACAGGTTTACAGTCTTGGTAATTCAGTGTAAAATAAATAATGAACAACGCCTGTGGTAATGATTTGTCTTCTATAAAGGTAAAGCTTTTGGTGTTTCTGCTCATTCCAACATGCTCTCCAGCTTGCACAGTCCTACCATGACCTCTAAAGGGTATTTTTCTAAACAGAAAGCCTATGCTGTCATTCTTGAGCAGGCATGAACAAGCCAGGGCTTTCCATCGGTATCACGTTACTGTGACTTAATAAACTGTTGAGCATTTGAACTGTGGTTAAGCAGCACGGCTCCAAGGCCTTTCTACTTACTGCAAAGTTAAACGCATTAATTTAAAACCATCTCTGAGGTGAGATGGGCTAAACAGCAGGCCCAGGCGCACCTACGATGCTCCAGCTGTCATGCAGTACCTTGCAAAACCCAGTAACTCAGCTGGTTTTGACCGCATGTGCTTAATCCCCGAGGGAAGAGGGTTAAGGGAAGGGCGCTGACAAAGCTTTGGCTGAACCTCAGGTGCAGGGACTGACGTGGTGCTACTGCCCCCAGAGCAGAAGACACCTTACTCTCTCCGCTGCTACGTCGATCAGTGCCCACAGAGTAGCTCGCTCTTAGATACCAGGGCAAAGGGACAGAACTTAAAGGTGAAGGTTGGTGGGTATCTAATGCAGCAAGATAAGCTTGTCAGTGTCCATATTATCTTGTATTTAAAATAAGTCAATAATACACATGCATGTAATACATATACATACCCTACACACCATCAGCTAGCATGCAGTAACACCCTTGGCAGAACTGAATTGAGGAGTGTGAGCGTTGCCCCTCTGGGCACCTGAACCTCCAGTGTGAAGGAAATTGTGAACATCACCACAGTGAAGGTGCAGAACAAACCGAGAGTGACGAAAAGGACAGTGAGGTTTTTAAAAGGTAACTGAAAATGTCAGAATTTTTATTGTCAAGGACTGCAGTGCTACAGCCAAAGAGGAATAATATTTCTAAAGAAGAAGTAGAGTTGGAAGAAGTATTTGTTTGGTAGATGGTTACAGTCAGAGGGTAACAGAAACAGGCTCTTCTCTGAGAGTTACCATTCACATGTAAAAGAAAGATTTTTTTAAAAACGTCTGTTCTCCCAGAGGACAAGGAAAGTTCTAATTTGGTCAGCTCTGAACGACAGCCCAAGAAAATGAAAAATAGATTACTCTTCAAGCACAGACACTAGAAAAACTTGGCAGATGATTATATAGGCAAAAGTAGCAGCATATGCCATGCAGTGCTTTGCAAAATGCATGATTTGAAAACCCGTATAGGAAGTGCAGAGTGAGCGAGCACTGACCTCTAGTGGGCATAAAACTCTGGAGTTGGAAAAGACCGTTGAAATCAAAATATAAACTACGTCACGGGGGCCGTTGTCCCACGGCTTGTGCTTGGCAACTCTGCAAGCTCGTCAGCATCGTTTTACTACTAGGAGGCTCTCGCTGTCTATGTGTCAGGAACTATCACGTCTACTGTAATGGCTTCAGGTAAATTTTTTTATGGCCAAAAGAAACTAATGCACACTGAGAATTTGCTTAGTGAGACATATAAGTAAGTTATTGGTCAGTAAAATTAGCTGAGGCTAAATTCACTCTTTTTAGATATTTATTTAATAACTGGCACTGTTGAGACCGTCTCAACGTACATTAGCAGAGCACCAATAGTTTAAAGAAAAAAAATCCTAAGGAAACATGAACAGACATGTCATATCATATTAGTAGTTTTAGTCCTACTTTTTCTACAGTCAAAAAATACAAAATGGTGAGAGTTCATATATTTTCAATGTCCACCCCAACAGAGACTTCTCAATTTTAAGTTATTTTCCACAGGAAAAGTCAGGTACGTGTTTTGGAGCTATTCTTTAAATTAATCCAAAGAAGAAAAACAACCCCAGGCACATAATTCCATAAGGTTAACCTTCAGCTGAAACTACTGAAGTCGTTCTCAAACAGTTAATGTGCAACACAGGCTTCCCTTCCTATACCAGAAATGTCATACTTAACTTCATTCAAAAGTGTCACCCAGAAGCTAACGAAGACTGGTTTTTTTGTGCTTTCAGACCTTACAACAGTGAAATTTCTGGGAAATATGTGGTCAGGAAGGCTCAAAAAAAAAAAATTGGAGCTTGCACCTGGACTAGCAGAAGGGCTTTGTCATCGTTGTGGGTTGTCCTTGTTTCCTTTGCACACCAAGTCACACAAGAATTATTGGCCCCACACCCTAGATGTTTCTTCTTGGCTCAGAATGACAGGGAAAAGAAGAAGCAGGAGAATTGCAAGACCCATGAATTCCCTATTGCAGGTCTGTGAAAGGAAGAAGAACTTCTACAAGGAGAGCAGGATGCCAGCCAGTGCACCAGACTTATTGTCTGAATACTATTTGGGAGTGAGAAATACTATCATCTCAGTCTTTTATTGATATAAAGCCAATCTGTGTCCCGAAGTTAGGGCCATCACGAAAGTGAGAGTAAAATTTATCAGGGTGGCAGGCAGTACACAAAGTGGTATTTTGGCTTTGGTCTGTGATGGAATCATCTTGGATGTTCTCAGGAAGAATCCCACCACTCTCAAGAAGAATCCTTAAAGAAAAAAAATGGAAAGAGAAAATAGTATTCTTTGTACATCCTCTCATTCCTTAAGATACTATCATTCAGACAGCACCTCAAGTACCAGTTGAACAAACTGTGCCAGCATTGTGATTGGGACTTTAATTTACTTTTCTTTTTTCTTTCTCCCAGTATTAGACTAAAATCAGTGCTTTACTGCAACCAGTAAAACCAAATTTAATTTGAACATCTGTCTATAATCCATAAACTACCAGTGTAGCAGTAAAAAAATAGTTGAAACCCAGCAAAACTGAGCAGATACCATTCATCCAATGGCATCATTTTTTTCCCTGCAAAGTATTATAGAGTACTTAAAGATGGTGAGGACCCTCACCGTAATAGTGCTGGATAATACAATATCAAAATAATTATTGGTAACTAATGTGGAGTTAGCCTTGTTCGATCGGGAGGCTTACCGTGTTGCTCTTCTAATATCAATATAAGGACACGCAGAGTCAAATTGTCTCACACACTTTGGATCAATTCTGTGAAATTCTTTTGCTGATTCGTGAGGAAGGTTGTAGCAGCAAGGTCCTACAGATGGGCCCAGCACCACACGGATATCTTTCACGTTACAGCCGTATTCAGATACCATGGCATTTACCGTGGCCATAGAAACTCCTAACAATGTGCCTTTCCATCCTGCGAGAAATGAGGGGTTGAAAAAAAAAATTGTATAAATTGTGTCTTTAATTTTACAGTAACTAAAATATATGCTATTATTAAAGATACAGATTAGTAGATATATTTACATCTAAAAATAAATAATTATATCTAATAAAAAATAATTATTTTAAAAAAAAAATGCAACACATTAACAATTATGAGTTCTTTTGTGGAGATGAAAACCTGAGAGAAGAATTTAGATTTGTATTGCAGAATTCCTTTTTCCCACTGTCCTGGTTTGGGCAACTAGAGCATACCTTACAGCTTCTCTGTGCTTGAAACATTTAAATGGTTGTATGACAACAGAAATATGTTATGGTCAGAAGTGTATTTTATTATAATATGGTGAAAATGGTTTTCATGTTATTTTTGGAAAGAAAAAAAGGCTCAAGCTAGAGACATTGTTTGAATAGATAAGAGAAAGCCCAGCTTTGAGTTCTCATATCTCAGTTTGAGTCCCAGGAAGTCTTTGCATTGCACAGGGAGCGTGGTATAACGAAGGATGGGATATGCTAATAATTTTTCCTCTGTTTTTCTACATACAACGACTGAGATGACCTTATACCTTTGCACACATAGTAACACGTGTTCAAGTTAAACATGAACTGAGGTGGGGTTGAACAGGAAGGAAAGGACTTAGGACAAGATAACTGTAAGTCTGGTAAGGACTGTGATGTGGGAATGAAGGCCAAAGCTTGGGAGATGGAAGGTAAGAGTTCAGGCTAGAGCTGAGAGGTATCCTGGGAGAAGGCAGCAGTGTAGGTTGGGGAACAGCGTGGTATGTCAGGGACTACATAAATGAAGAGGGAGCAGAGAAAGGAGCAACTACAGATTTAAATATTTTACAATAATTGGGTTTGAACACTTACAATGTAAAACTCTTAAAACTTTCAAGAGTAGACAAAATTCTCTCCATCCCTTCTCCCCATTAAAACCCACAACATTCCCTTCTTCTCCCAGACAGACATGGCACAATTCTCATTCCTCTCACTTTCTCTAACCTAAGCTTGCTAGGCACGGAGCAGGACATGGACACCCACACACACTCCTTACTGAAGGAAAGTCAAAGTTTTTATTTTCTCATGATGACTCACAAATTGAATTTATTTTGGCTAACTTATTGAATGTATGAAGACTTGTATGAATTAGGTAGTATTCACAAGTTCTAGGCAGAGGTGAAGCATCCTACCGTATCAAGAAGTGTACGAGCATCAAAGTTGAGGAGAAACTCTCAGCTGTGCATTCTCCTTGACCTCATAAAGGCAGACTTTTTTATAAAATCAAACAGGCCCAGCAGGAAAATCTCACTACGGGATATGTATTTTAGCCTAACAGTTGGGACATTTTCTGAAGTCAGACATAACTGTAGGTCGTGCTAACCATCCCTGCTTCAGTTTTATTATTTGTTTTGGGTCAGAGAAATGTTTCTTCTGATTCAAAATGACTGTTGGGGGCGTTGCCTTTATAGACATTTTTTACATAGAAACTTAGAAAGGGCACAAAAAAAATTTGGTTTTGGCTACAGATCGGAAAATTAAATGTATAGCTAGATAAACAATTAATTATTACAGTTATAAAATAAAATACATAGCTTGGGAAACAAACTACTCTTGTTTGAACAGTTTGAAGGCTAATCTTATTTTGGCAGGATACAAATTTAACAGGTCAAACTTACCTAAACTACGCTTAACAAACTTAACTAAATTGTTATGCGATCTTGCATTTATTCATTCTCACTCAGCATTTCTTTGGTTGCTAATTTACACTCCTTTGTCAAAAACTCCCTTTCCAGTAGTCTCCTACTTATTTCAATCTCTGTGATTCAAAATTCCTACCAGAATGAGCAGCACCGCAGGCTTTTCTGACAGGATCAGCAAACAGCACGGGTATGCAATCAGCGCCCGGAGCTGCTATCGTAACACCTTTCTGATTTGTAACTATTCCATCGTAGCTGTCAGGCTCTGTCTTTCCCATAATATACACAGCATTAGCGTGATCAGTCTGTCAAGACAAAACCAGAACATGGACATGTTTATGGCAGCAAAAAAACCCCAGTTCTGACTAATAGAAGGATTTTTCTTTGGCACGAACCAATTACGTGTGGAAATCAGGCACTCCCTTGTTCAAGTGCCACGCAAATGTATCAGTAGAAAGCCACCACGGAAGTGATGGTATATTTTTCTTTTAAGAGAAACTGCTCTGATTGATTATCTACTTATTTTGCTCTGTGCTAAGTTAAATGTTAGAATATACTTGGAAGAAACAGTGCTGCTTCTCCATATAGTGCCAAATGGCTCACAGTTTGGATGGCTTTTCCCACAGATAAACTGCCAGCATAAATGTTTTAATTATCCTGCTTCTCAGAAATTCTTGCTGAGAAAGATAAGAATAATGCCTACAGTTTTAGCCAGCGATACATGAAGGAAGATCTTTTCTTCCACCCCAGGCAGCATGGGGCTTTGAGCAACCTGCTCTAGTGGGTGGTGTCCCAGCCCACAGCAGGGGGTTGAAACTAGATGATCTTTAAGGTCCCTTCCAATCCAAACCAATCTATGATTCTATGATCTGACTCCTTTACATAAGTCCATTGTTTGATAAGATACCTTGACTCTGTGAAAAGTCTCTGGGTTAAATCCTGCAGCATTAGCCAGCCGGCGGAGATTTTCCTTAACAACGACTTGTGGGTCCCTCCGCTTGGAACTGCTGAAGAGATTGCAGGAGCTTAGAGTTGGTATGTAGGAGATCCCACCTGTCCTTGTGCTGAACCCATGTAGGAAGATATCATCTGGAAAGGTAAAAAAAACAATTGCTTTCAACACAAGACCAGTCCAGATATTACATGGTTTTATACTGAAGAGACCTGGAATGAGCCAATCAGAGTGAGTATTGCTTTACCTCGCATTTAGCTGTGGCATTTAAATTTAAGGATTCTAAGTTTCCTTCTTGCTCATAATCATAATCCTCTGAGGCCGAGGTAGAGGGGTTTGAGCAAGATGGAGTTCCTGGCATATTTAGCCTGACTTGCAGAGTTTTATTGCAAACCCTAGAGGAGAGGTAACTCACTGAGGAAAATGAGAGCAGATTTTTAAACAAATGTTCCAAGGTGGCACCTCCCAAGCTCTTTTGGCAAACAAAGTGCTAGTCCTCAAGACTACACAGAATATCAAACATCTTTCTAAAGTACACTGAAGGCACCAAAAATTTCTAGAGTTATTGAAAAATCCTCTGTTTTCACCATGCGGATCATTTATTGTGGCCTCACACACCAAATGCAATCACTGCTTTTGGGGGCAATGGAGGGAAGGGGGTCTGCATGGCCAAGTTGAACACAGAAAGATAGGCTCACAACTGGTATTTTTGCTGTCTTAACAGCTGACCAGCCTAGTGACATAATCAGAGTTGGGATTCAAAATCTCTTTTATGTAGTGTGATACTTTCAAAGCCACAGTCAAAATTTTGAAGCACAACACAGACAAAGATGGCTTTAGGTAACTCATGTTCCTTTCAGGTTCTGGATTGTTTCATACACTATTACAACATCATAGAGAGTTATTCACTGCCTGAAGACACATCCAAATCTTACCCATTTTGCAATTCCCTTGAGTTTCATACACTATTACAACATCATAGAGAGTTATTCACTGCCTGAAGACACATCCAAATCTTACCCATTTTGCAAGCAGTATGCCTGGGAACAGATCTATTAGCTGGGATTCCCTTTACCTGGGATCAAGGAAGATCTGAGGATGGTTAGTCCCCCTTTCAGGCTCGGCAGGCTTTCCAAGTATGTCTGAATCTCACTTTGGATGAGCGCCACATCCTGCACAGGAAGCACTTGCCCCTCACTCTGAGGTTCAGCTTTCTGCAGGTTTTCACAATCCCATGGCACCTGTAAATCCTCAAATTCAAACTGGTAGACTGCCGTAAAGAGATGGTCTATATATACTTTCATTAAGTCTTTTCTTAAGGCAGGGAGAATGACTTTAATGATGCTTAGGTCTTTTTCATCCAGTCTTTGTTTGATGGTGTACAAAGCAGCAGCTGTAGTCAGAGAACGTACCACCTCCAGTCTTGTCTTCAGACTCTGGAAATCTCTCAGAGCTGGAAGCAAGGACTCCTCTTCACTGTTCCTTTCACTCCCCTGCCTCTGGCAACACATGACATAAACAAATGGAGCAGAGAGGGAAGAGCATTTCTCAATAGTTTCCAGTGTGTTACGGAGTAATCCTTGGATGTTGCTCTGCAGGCTGGCTGGTAGGCTGAACAGATCTATCAGCACTGCTTCCACCATACTCCAGGATACTTACAGACTCCTACAGCTGCCAAGTAGTCAGTAACCAATCATGAAAAACAAAAAGGCAAGACAGCATCATTAGCCCAAACAGAATTATGCCATTAAGGCAACGCATTCAGTAATACTGTGAAGAGGTGGCAGAGCAGTAATTACTGTCTTGGGATTTCCTCACTGCATCAAAAGAAATTGCGGCAAAAGAAAAGTAGCGGAAATGGGAATTACCACGGTTTTATTTAAGTATTTAGGCATTTCCCTACCACCCCGCCTACCTCGGGTTTTTTCCAGGTCAGGGATGATAAAAGGTTACTACATAGCATTAGATTTATTGAATCAATTAACCCACATTAGCTTAATGGCTCTTTTTGATGTCTCACTGTTGGGCCTTCCTCCAAGCTCCCGTGAGGGCAAACCAAATACAGAGGTCCCTCAGCTTGCTGGGACTGGGGAGGTTTCTATAACAATTATTTTGGAGGCATTTTACACACTTCTGGGTGAGATGGAGCTCACGTCTGCTATCCCTCCTGGCAGCCTCCACGGGTGCTGGGCTGTGAGCTCAGCGACATCTTTCCCACAGGCTTCCACAAGACCTTTTGCACTTCTCCCTTTTGCGTTACCAAAAGTATTGACTTGTAGTTTCTGTCTTCTATGTGGAGGGACAGTTCCTCTTTTCAACAGGCACAGGAACTCAGCACAAGTTACTGAAAATTTACCTAGTAACGCAAGAAGTACACACAACTAAATGAAAACAATGTCATACTGTGCAAAAATTCCCTACTCCGATTTTTTCACTCTGGTAGCTGCACTCTTTGCTCTGAAATCAAGGCGATGATCCCAAAATGATCCTGTAGTTCACAGGTTGTCCTCTGGCCCATGGTGTAAATCCAGTTTTGGTGGGGTTGTTTTGTCCCTTTCTGGACTTTGTTGATGCAAGCTCAATTAGGCTGCCTGCCTGTGGAAGCTTCTTCATCCGTCTCTTCCTCTCTCTCCCTTGCTAGGAGAGCCTATTTTACATAACCTCACAGAAAAGTCTTATTTTCTCCGTCTCTGAAAATTTTTCAGTTTCCAGTATAAGCCTCCAGAGGTCTGGAACAAAAGACTAGATCCCTTTGCTTTGGGAACCTTGAACAGACAGCTATTCAGATTTCATCACTAAGCACCATGCATGATCTGGAAGGAATACATGCAGCTTTATCACCAGTTATAATACCCCATAATCATTTGGAGTACTCTTTAACACGCTCATTAGCCAAAATGATCCTGTAGTTCACAGGTTGTCCTCTGGCCCATGGTGTAAATCCAGTTTTGGTGGGGTTGTTTTGTCCCTTTCTGGACTTTGTTGATGCAAGCTCAATTAGGCTGCCTGCCTGTGGAAGCTTCTTCATCCGTCTCTTCCTCTCTCTCCCTTGCTAGGAGAGCCTATTTTACATAACCTCACAGAAAAGTCTTATTTTCTCCGTCTCTGAAAATTTTTCAGTTTCCAGTATAAGCCTCCAGAGGTCTGGAACAAAAGACTAGATCCCTTTGCTTTGGGAACCTTGAACAGACAGCTATTCAGATTTCATCACTAAGCACCATGCATGATCTGGAAGGAATACATGCAGCTTTATCACCAGTTATAATACCCCATAATCATTTGGAGTACTCTTTAACACCATTTTTTTTCTTTTTTTTTTTTTTTTTTTCACAGTAACAAATCACACATGAATATTAATTCCTTTGCAGGAACAAAGGACTTGAGAATTTTTTGAGTCTTTGAAATCAATGCTACCAGAACTAACCGCATCAGATAACGCCCAGCACTATTTTCCTGCCCCAAGCCTTCATTATCCTGTAACTCCAATCGTGCTCTGGCTTCACAGCACTTCGTTATCCTGCAAAAATACTGCTTCTGTGTGTACTTGAGGTCTACCACGATGGTGGACCTGGTCTCCTCCTGGGCTTTTTACAGTAGACAATGGATTCCCAGAGTTTCTACACTCAAGTGAGGGGTCAAAGACCTTTCTGGTTTTAACGGATCGTTTAGTCAGGGTAGGTTTTACAGAAAACATTCCCTGTTTTCTTCATTGTTCTTTCCCCCAGACTGGAAGAAAAATAACCTTGAGTGAAAATGATGTTTTCTTTTCTGCAAGTTGAACGTTGACAAAGATTAATTAGTGACTATCAAAACAGGTGTACTAAAAGTATCAAAGTGTGACAGCGGATAAAAGCATCTGCCAGGGAATTTATGACTCTTGATTTTGTTCAAAGTATTATTTACACACAGCTGATAACAGATTTTAGAGGAAACAGCTTCCTAAGAAAACAGTGTCGAAACAGACTCATGTCAAAGAGCATGATTTGGGAAATCAGGATAAATCCTTCCCTACACTGACGTTCTCTGTGGGAGGCCTGTTAGGAGTACGACATGATCCCAATGCAGGTATAGCTCATAGCCCCAGCAAAGGCAGAAAAACTTTGGGGTGAAGTGGAAAAACAGATTATTGCTCCACTTCAGATAGGTCAATAGTGGAAGGTAAGTAGAGTTCACTGCTGCCCCCGTACTTCCCCAGAAAAATACCACCAAAGAAAGGGTGGAAGGAAAGTATTTGCAAAGGGAGAGGTAATTGCCTACACTGTTATTAAGTTGTGTGTGTATTGCAAAAAGTCCACAGGGTCAATCATTGGGATGTACACAAAGAAACAATAGGGCTGATTCACCCTTATATCCTTCCAGTTTTGCATCACAGAGTCCTACCTCCTCCTGAGGTTAGTGGTGTCAGAAGTAAGTTTTCCTACAGTCATAATAAATTTTTTTGACTGCTTTCTAAGTCCCCCAACAAATCCCTTCTCAGAATACAGGCTTGCCAAACACAACAATGCTTTAGCTTATGAGAAATGCATTTGTGGTTAATTCAGGTTTTAGGCAACATGTTCTACAGTCCCAGTGTTCCATGGAAATGCTCACTGCATGTAACCACATCAGGAAAGATTAAGTGCATGTATTAAGGAGTTGCTCATTTCAGTACACAACACAAGGCAAATACTTGCACAAACTTGAAGCCAAGGCCACCCCTGAGCTGTTTTGCTCACTCTCTGAAACTCTGTCAGCACAAACATTTGGAGGGTAAAAAGATTCTCTTGCACAGACATCAAGAAAAAGAAAATTTAAAAAAAAAAGATAGATAATGAGAAGAGAGGAGAGGTGAGGAGGATAATAAGAACGAAAAGGGGAAAAGCAAAGTGAATAAGAAAGAAAACAATGAAGGAAATAAAACCAGGTTGCAGAGAAGAGATAGCTTAGGAAAGAAAAAAGATCCAAAAAGCAACTTTCAAAAACCCCAGAAATCTAATTCTAAAAGCTCACTGTTCGTGAAGACAAGACTGTTGGCAATTTCCTGCACCTTTCAATCCTACTGTTCACCTTGTCTTCTTACAGAAACATAGAGAACTGATATTGTTTAGGAAAAATAAAAAGGCAATAAATATTTAACATCTGCCAGAGATGTCCAGAAAAAAAAAAAACAACAAAAAAAAGGTCATTAAAGCAGCCCAAATGAACAAGCATAAGAGCACTTTTGTAATAAAATTTTAACAGCAGCCAAGACAAGACAAAAAAAGGGAACAAAAATAAATACATAAAAACCTCTTAAATTGGATGAAAATAAAACCTTCTGCCTCTTCTAGCTTAGGGGTATTTATGCAAGGTTGAAGTAAAAGAAATCAGCACTTACAATTAAAATGTTGAAGTATACGCAGTTTTCATAAAGAAACTTAGTTCATAAACACAGAAATTTACTTACACAGGTAGTCAATCCTTTTAAACTCTTGAAAGGTATCATCTGATACAAACACACATTACCAGCTTTATATATCTCACTTCTCACTGCCGAGTCTTGCAGCTGATTTGTACAAGATGGAAATTCCTATTCTAGGTAACATTGGAGTGGGAACCTGTATTTCTTCTTGATGATGAGCCCCTGCTTTGTTGCTGTCAGTATCCCCAGGAAATAACAAACCCTACCGAAAGGCACCAACATGATTAAGTGCCTGGGTAGCATTAAACCCGGAAGCAGCATTAACCCTGCCATGTCACCCACTGCTATAATCACAGAGGCTAAAACCCATCGGCTTTGCACAACCTCCAACAGATTCAGAAACGTACAGCATCGCAAACCAGAACACCACCACAAAGCAGCTTCAGGGAAAACTTGTGCAGACTGAAAGCGTTTCCTTCCCCGAGCTGTAGCTGCAGGTTGCCATGAAGAATTTGGCACTCAGTCAAGAAAAAAAAAAGGTATATTCAGAAGGACCCAGATAGAGAGGTTACAAGAGGCCAGTCCTCAGGGCCACAGGCCCGACATGAGGATGCCGGTTTCTCCTCGGAGCAGTCAGGAATTTCACAGAGCTCTGTAAAAACCTCTGAATGTTTTGACAGGACAACGCAAAGGTCAAAAGGCAAGTGGAGGGATTAGGGACTTGCATCAGGCTTTGTCCAAGAATCATACAATAATAACAACTATGTTTTCTCAACTGTGCCAAAAACAGGCATGACTGATAAGTATACGACAACTGAAGGACAAGGAAAGAAAAAAAAAAAAAGTATTTTTTTCATGAACAGAGGAATTAATAAAATCAGATTCCCTGTGAATTGCTGTCCTATGTCCCCAGTTCCTCCCTCGCCTTCAGCTCCAGTAAACCTGCATTTCTGCCAGACCCAGAACACCCCCTGGGGAGTCCCCCACCATTTCCCCTCCCTTTTTTCCTTCCAGAAAATGCTGGGCAGAGGGATGAGAGCTGAATCCTCCAAAGGGAGGATAATGTTGTAGGTATCCTGTCCTTCCCCACCCAGACACCTATTTTCATGAAGTCTGCAGGAATCAGTTATTTCTGAGGCTTTCCACCCCACTGTCAAATGTCCCCGAACTAGGACATTAAAAATTAACAGCGGGACTTGATGGAAAGAGACCAACACAACCATTTTCTTTCTTTCGACGAGACTAAGGAAGAAAAAAGAAACACTGGGGTTATTTTTGGCGCAGAATGCCGAGACAGGACAAAGAAAAGGTCAGAAAAATACCGAGGGTACAAAACAATATTGAAAAATGAAAAACTGACGTTATGTGTCCAGCTGAAGTACTGGAGAAGTCAGCTTCTGCCATTTGAAAAAAAAAAACAAAACAACAACAACAAAAAAACCTCAGGGATGAAATAAAGAGATGGTATGTGGAGATGAGCAATTAAATTATAAAAATGGTGGGATTTAAGGTTAAAATTCCTTGACCCAGAGTTCAGAGACAAACCCGTATCCTTAAAACTGGGGAAACTGGGCCATGCTTCTTCTTCCTCATAACCCAATGGTGCTCAGCAAAACCCAAAACTGGGCCATGCTTCTTCTTCCTCATAACTCAATAGTGCTCAGCATTCTCTGCAGCGTATATCAAACACTAACAGATTATGACTGAAAATGCAGTTTAATACAATGAATTAGGCAACTCGGTGAACTTAGAAGTGAAAACAAACAAAACCAACCCACGAAGTATAACTGCCTCAGCCACAGGGCGAGCCAGGCCGCACTACGGACCCCACCGCCAAGCACCCACGCATTTCTGAGAGAGCGAGCCGTTCCCTCCGTTCTCCCTCCGTCTCCTGCCGGGGCCGGCCCGGTCCCCCGCCCCTCTCCCGGCTCTCCGTGCCCCTCGGCCGCCGCTGAGGGCCGCGCTCCCCTCACACCGCCTCCCGCCGCTCGCCTTCCCTCGCTGGAGTGGGCCGGCCCTTGGCCGACGCTCCCTAGGGCTTGGCGGGCGCCGCGCGCGCGGCGGCTTGGGCGGGAAAGGGCGGGATCGGGGCGGCCGTTGCAGCCCCCCCCATCCTCTCCTCACTGAAGGGGGCGACGGTGGCGGCGTGAGGGGCGGCCGGCGCTGGTCGCCGTCCCCACCCGGCGGTGTCCGGGTAGACAGCCGGAGGAGGGTGGCCTCGCCGCGGCAGGGCGCCTGGGCTCCTCTCTGATCGCCTTTCGGTGCCTTTGGAGGGCTTGGGCAAGAGCAGGCCTGCCTGGGGGTGTGGAGTGCTTGAGCCGGGTAGGGAGAAGTGAGGGGTGCCGGGACAAGCACTGCAGCAGCCCGAAATATAAAATGGTTGATGCGATTTCCTAGTCAAGACTAGAAAACCTTCAGGCGCAGTTCATGGGTCACAGAAGTGCAGAATGGTAGGGGTTGGAAAAGACCTCTGGAGGTCATCTAGTCCAACCCCCCTGCCAAAGCAGGGCCACCTACAGCAGGTTGGACAGGAACGCATCAAGGCGGGTTTTGAATGTCTCCAGAGAAGGAGACTCCCCCAGCTCTCTGGGCAGCCTGTTCCAGTGCTCTGCCACCCTCAAAGTAAAGAAGTTTTTCCTCATGTTGAGACAGAATTTCCTGTGTTCCAGTTTGTGCCCATTGCCCCTTGCCCTGTCTCTGGGCTCCACTGGAAAGAGTCTGGCCCCATCCTCTTGACACCCCACGAGACAGAATTTCCTGTGTTCCAGTTTGTGCCCATTGCCCCTTGCCCTGTCTCTGGGCTCCACTGGAAAGAGTCTGGCCCCATCCTCTTGACACCCCACCCTTTAGATATTTATAAGCATCAATGAGATCCCCTTTCAGTCTTTTTCAGGCTAAACAGTCCCAGGTCCCTCAGCCTTTCCTCATATGAGAGGTGCTCCATTCCCTTCATCATTTTTGTAGCCCTCTCCAGTACTTCCTTTCTTGAACTGGGGAGCCCAGAACTGGACACAGTACTCCAGATGTGGCCTCAGCAGAACAGAGGGGGAGGATGACCTCCCTATACCTGACCACTCTCTGTAATGCACCCCAGGAGACCATTGGCCTTCTTGGCCACAAGGGCACAAGGCTCTTCTGAGTACCATTTAACGCATTGGGCCTGAAGATGGGCTTTGTATGTGCCAGACTTGTTTCATTTTCCTGAGAGTCACCTTATATAACAACACAGATTTTCTCAATTACCTTATTCTATCCAAAGTGATAAAAAAATACTGCTAAATATTTTCTAGTCACTGGGGACATCTTTACAGACTTTCAGTCTGACTTTCAGTTTGAGTGCTTTCTCAATTTCTAGCTTATTTTATATTAGGATAGTTTAATAGTAGGGCAGACACTTGCAGTATGGTAACTGCAATAATGTAAACATTCAGGCTGAATATGAGAGCATGCTCTCATGCATTTAAGATGCTCTTAAGAACTATGACTGTATTCACAAACTGAGGATCTATTCTGCAGAAAAGCCAAAAGAACATCACAATAGTTTATTTTATAAAATTGTGCAAGAAAAAACTATAAATCTTAATCATTGACTTGGGGCATCCTTTCATTAGTAACCTGTTCTTGTTAATAACAAAATGAACCAAATGATATAATGTATTGATCTGGGATCCTGCAGGAAAGACATGAATAGTGCTCTCCTTCATTAATAGTTGTGAATTAAACAGAATGAAGATAAAACAATTCACTTCTTTTTTATGTCCCTATAGTTCAGCACTCTTTCTAAAATGGCCAAGCAGAATTCTCCGTCGCTAATTGAAGTTGTAAAACAAGTTGCAGAGCAACAGCATTCACAAGCGTCAGAGATAGAAAAAAGCAAAACAGTTCTTTTCCAGTTGCAGGTAATAAACCTTATTTAGAGTAGATTAATTCATTTACTTTTTTCATTAGATAGGGATGTGTTCCTATGAACAAGAGAAGCTGATGGTAACTTTTTCTGTGTGTTTGCATTTAAGTGTAAGGCAGCTGTTCTGTTCCTGTATGTGGTATTTAGGCTTAGCCAAAACCGTGTATGTGTATTGTTATTTGTAAGGCTGCATCACAGCTAAGACTAAGGTTTTAGCAGAAGCTCTTATTTTTTTATTTGGAAAAAATAAACCACAGCCCCAAAACCACTGAGATAGTAAACCTACAAAAACTCAATACAAAGTTAGAGCTCTTTGACTTTTTTTGTGGTGATTTTCTGAGAAACTAATCAAAAAAAAAAAAAAAAAAAAAAAGGATTCTGCCTTTTTGCAGATTTTCACCAGACTTGGCATTTTTTCTTAGCACCTTTTTGATACAAAATACTTTTTTCTGTGTGTTTGAAGGGGATATCCTAAACAGTCATTAACTACTGGTTTTACTTAGTAACATTTTGTAGAACACTGGATACATGTAGTTCTTGTGAAGACTGTGTAACAATTTCTGTTCTAATCTCTCACAAAATTTATGAAGCTTTCAATTATTATTTAACCTTTGAGATCAAATTTCTATTGAGACATTTGAGTCTGAGGAAAAACTCAATAGCATTCAGGCATTTTTTGAGCATGGGAGAATGCAAACAGAAACAGTAGTGTTCCATTTATAGCATCTCTGAGTAGTCCTGCAACTGAAATGATGTTTGAAATTTTGTACAAAGATAACTTCTCTGAAAAAGCAGTGAAAACTCTTATTGCTTAGGAATGTCAATTAACTGGCTACACCTCGCAAGAAGTTTTCTCCTGATGATATACCATCTCGTAATATAGTATGATGATGCTGCAAGAACTGATTTGTGATCAAAGAATTTAAACAAGCATCTCTGTTTTAAAAAATCCCACAGGACTTTAGAGCCCTAGGTAATTAAGGTAGCTCATTTCTTTTCTTCCTCTTCCACAGCTTTTCCTTTTTCTTTCCAAAAACTCCAAACTCCAGGAAATTCCATACAAACTTATGGAATTCCATGTTAGCAGAAGAGAAAAAATAATAATAATTAGGAACTTAAGGTCAGAACGCAGAATTGTTTTTTCATCTTTGCATCTATTCCCACGTGCTCATGTCACAGCAGACATGGGAAACAGTAATTTCCTTCCAAAACTGAAGATCTTTGCCATTAAGATCTTTTGCTTTCCAGTCCTCAGTAAATGGTGGCTGGCACTGATACAAATCCTGCTAAAACTGTAGCCCAAGATTTCCAAATTAAAAGTTACACAGAAACTTTTTTGTTCTACCAGTTAATAATGTCTTAATCTGTTCAAGACATTGAGTAAGAGATTTCATAGCACTCGCATCACTCCCATTAGGGAAAAGATAATAGGTGATATAAATCACAATGCTAATTGTCTCACTTAATGCTCTCCGGTTGGCTCTTGCTTTGGGTCAGATTCATCATAGCCAGCTTACATCACCTACAAGTCAGACGTTAAACCCATATTAGTCATCTAGGCTTCCTTGGTAGTCAAGAAAGAGGGATAAACATTCATGAGGCAGCAATTCAGCCCTCCCATCTTAGACTTCTTATGATGGCTTGAAGTACTACTTCCTGGATTTTTTCACTTCTCATCACTGAAAAGATGTAGAGGCCTTTTTAGGACTAGACGTATAATTTCTTAGGGGGTTAAAATAGCTGGGATTAATGCTACTCTCAAATACTACTGTGATGAAGGTGAGATAAAAAACGTCAGTAGAACAGGCTACTTAAGCTCCACCACCTCTAACATCTATGTAAGTGTTTGTGGGGGTTTTTAAGTGATTTTTCACATCATTAGTTATTTTTAGTCTGATTTGAACTTAACCAGATTTTGGCTTTAAATAAACATGAGGATTGGGTTTGATCTGTCATATCCTATGTATCTTGCAAATACGAGGTATTTAAAGGTTACTTTATTTCATATTTTAGACTCAGTCTGAGGGGAGAAATCTAAGATAGTATTCTTGCATTGTGCCTCTAAGGTGATGATTTTAGGAGATGGAACTCTAATTATCTTACATTCAAGCCACATTAAACAAGTGAAAAAGAAGACTGTTGAATAAATACAAATTACAGTGTTTAAGTAGATACTTAGTATCCTCTCAAAAAACTGTTCTTAAGCAGACACTGAAATATTTTACAGGCAAAGTTTCAGGAACTAGAAAAAGAAATGGATTCTATTCTATTAAAAACAAAGAAAACAGAAAGAGAAATATACCTGCAAGATGATGCCATAGAAGTGACAAAATATCACTGTGAAAATCTAGAAGCCCAAGTCAGAGCTCTATATTCTGAAAATTTAAAGCTGAGGCACGATACAGAAACAGTACAAGAAGAGTTTGAGATGACATTTGCAAGAAATAATGAATATCGGGAAAAAATAAAGGCTCATAAACATCTCTTTTGGGAGATGGAAAGTAAAATGCCTGTTATGATTGAGCTTGCTAAAAAGAAGGCTGTTGTTAAGCAATTAAAGACAAAGAAAGAGGACTTAATGCATGATCTCCAGAATCCAGAAGGATCTGTTATAAAACAAGAGCAGGTACTGTATTTCCTCTTAGATTCTTTTCCCATTGTGTAAAATAATTCTGGCATAGTTTAACTAATATGCTTATTTTGTCTAATATGTTTATGGTTCATGAGAGACTGACAATGGGAGATATAGAATAACTAGAATGTTACATTAACTGAAGAAATTTTTACTTCAAAATGCCGTAAAAAAAAAATAATATATATATATATAATCATCAACCATTGTTATCTGTATATTATTGTAAAAGTCAGATTCATTCTGTGTGATGGAATGAACTCAGCTATGAAAAAAAAATTGCAGAGCTGTAAATTGAACTATATCATTACCAAACTATTTGTTGCCGCCTTTGTTGGATAAACTTACATGAACACTTCAGAATTCTGTGAAACATTGCCATTTTGTTGCATTTTTCATGTAAAAGTGCAGTATTTTTTTAACTTTGCTCAGGTAGCAAACTACAGATGAGCTTTTTGCCAACAGGAGGTAGATTTGAGGAGATGGTGACAGAAAGAAAAGGAGAGGAAAAATATGTTTGTTTTTAAAATAGTTGTTGTTTTTACTTTGCCCTAATTGCAATATTTACTAAAAATTACCATGTAGGAATTTTTCACCACAAAACTTTACCAATATTTGAACAAACACAAGTGTAAAGTTGAAATTGGATCACAGATTTCAATTTTGATGTAACCTGCATTATTGAAAATCTGATGTTACTCCATTTGCATAAATTGATGAAAATTTGGTTGTACAAGCAAATCTTTAAATATTGATAAATATAGATCTATTAACATTGTATTTCCCTATGAGAAAGAAAAATGTGTCTCAAGTGTTATATTACATATTCTTTGATTTTGCAATAAATTGCAGTTTAAACAAAATTAAGACCACCAAAATGAATTCAAATTCCTGTATTGTTGTCGTTGTTTGCATATTTCAGATCAAGAGTTTATCTTCTGAATTATCTAAAGCCATGTTATAAATTACTTTAATTATTAATTTCAATTACAATTCTTAAACTGTTATTAATTTAATTGTAATTAATTATTTTACTGTGGAACTGTTTAGTATACATCTTTATCTCTATTAATGAAGAGATACTGTTATGGTGTTAAAATGGGACATTTTTAATAAGTTTAATAGATATACAGCGCAACTTTTTAAGGAGGAGATTTCTGTATCTTGACTTACACCTGCAGGAAGAAATTACACTTTTGAAAAGGGAAATCACCACATTGAAAGAGTGCATCAATAAAAAAACAGATTTTCTGGAAGAAGAGAAAAAAATGCATGCTAAGCTTAGAAAAGAAATTGAGGTGAGTCATTTGAATAAAATATAATTGCAGTTCACCTGACAGAACGTAGATAATGTAAATGAAGTTTAAATACTTTACACACCATTCCTTGCCGTGCATTATTCAAGTATATACAGTCACCATGCTATCTTAAATTCTTGGTACTGATAGTCTTTCTAAAATTAAGAACTTAATTGCTATAATGAGAAAAAATGAAGTTAAGAACATTTTTGCTTAAGTCTTTTAAGAGGGAGTTCAGCTGTGAACTTTTGTCCTGAATTATGTCCTGAAAAGAAAGGGGTCATTGAATAGCAGTAAAGCAAAATGCACGTTTTTTAATTTCTGTAATATTTTTGAAATAATTTAAATTTCATTGCTGAATTGATTATTCATAACTTGTTTCATGGTTCCTGATAAACTCATCAATAACAGAATCAATTGCACCAAGAAAATGGACTTCCCTAATTTGAGTGAATCAATTGCACCAAGAAAATGGACTTCCCATGAATCTCCCTAATTTGAGCTGACATTAAATTAGGGATAACATAGCGGCTCCTAATTAGCTGCCAAGATAAAATTCTGATAAATAGTTAAAAGCTCTTTTTAAATAATTGAACTATATTTTACATTTTGTTCCTTACTAAAATACTTTGTATGCCTAGATAGCTTTTAGTTTGGAAGTTTCACATCATTTATCTTGTTAGTTCAAATAACTGCCACAAAATTTAATGAGCAAAGCTTGATAATATAAAGATTAACTGATCTAAGGTTAGCTCTATTGCCCATTGTAAAATGTAGGAGGAAAAAAGAATCATTTTTCATGTAATAGGGAACAGCAGTGAATTTTTAAACTGAAAAGCAAAGCACAGCCACTTTATAATAAGTCTGCTATTCAGCATCTGAGAAAATGTTTTATTATCAAGGCAAATACTCCTAAGAAAGTTCTCTAAATCCAAAGTGAAATCAGGCAGCCTAAAAATAATGTTCTGTTATGTAATCAAAATAAATTTAATTAAATAGTGAAGGTTAACCTGTTCTTCTGTTTGGATTATATAATCTTTTTGTCTGGGAAGGAAGGAGGTTTAAAAATGGAATCTTTCAGTATATTTTTTTCTGTTAAGAGCTCTCTGGAAAACAATCCAATTTTTAATATAAAAACTGACAACAGACAGGCAGAGACATTAATACCCAGCAGTCCCCAGGAAAGAATACTCAAGCCAAGCATGGGAGTAAAATAAAATACTTGACACATGGATGAGGTTCCATTGAGCTGCAGTGGTGGGATTCAGCTGCAGACTGCCAACACCTAAATGTGGTTGTTTGCATGGAAGTTGGAGGCAGACAGGTTTCCTTTGTAACCACTGGAGTCAGTGCGACAGATGTATTCTAGTGATCAATTCATTTGGCCATATGTAGGTGTTTACAGTAAGGTGAGCTGCATAATCTGGTCTTTCTAGACTTCATAGTATGCATTGGCTAGACTTCTATTGACCAAAACAGGAATGCAGACATGTAGGTCACATACACACCTCTAAAGCCAAGTGTCTTAATCTGCACACTGACCTCACCTCAAGCACTTGTCAAAGGACTTCTACATATTGCAGAGACTCTCAGCTTCTAGCACTACATGGGCCAAAAGGGACTGGCCTCCTTATAACCTCATGAAATTCAACAAAGCCAAGTGCAAGGTCTGGCACATGGTTCAGGGCAATCCCCAATAAGAGTACAGATGAATTGATTGAGAGCAGTCTTGTAAAGAGGGACTTGGAGAAATTAGTAGATTAAAAGCTTGACATGAGTTGGCAATGTGTGCTCGCAGCCTAGGCGGCCAACCATATCCTAGGCTGCATCAAAAGAAGCATGACCAACAGGCTGAGGGAGGTGATTCTACCCCTCTGCTCCACTCTTGTGAGACTCCACATGGAGCACTGCATCCAGCTCTGGAGCCCTCAGCACAGGAAATAGATGGATCTGTTGGAGTGGGTCCAGAGGAGGACCACAGAGATAATCATAGGGTTGGGAACACCTCACCCTATGAAGACAGGCTGAGAGAGTTGGGGTTAGTCAGCCTGGAGAAGAGAAGGTGCCAGGGAGACTTTATTGAGGCCTTTGAGTATATAAGGAGAGCTGTAAGAAAGATGGAGATGGGCTTTTTACCAGGGCCTGTAATGACAGTTTTAAATGGTTGATAGAGGGTAGACCTAGATTGGACAAAAGAAAGATACTTTTTTTACAATGAAGCTGGTGAGGCACTTCAACAGGTTGCCCAGGGTCATTATTGGAAGCGTTAGAGGTCAGGCTGGACGAGGCTTTGAGCAACCTGATCTAGTGAAAGATGTTCACTGGGGAGTTGGCCTCTTTCCCTCACATCACTGTGTGGCTGTATTATTCTTGGAAGATGTTTGTCTGTCCTATCGTTGAAGGACCCCGGCGGTGAAGATTCCATGAGTGTCCAAACAATTTTTTCTAATGGTTAACTTTTATGTACACAAGGCCCAGTAAAAAGAGCAATGTTCTCCCTCCCCTCTGTCCAGTAAGCATATGAGTGCTCCCTGCCTCAGCAGATGTGCCAGACAGTTTCCAGTAATGATGCTAGAGCCACGTTTCTAAAAATAGCAGATAATATTGATCATAGATGTTTCAGTGTCGTACGACGCAGTCCTAGTGACGTTCGGATCCTGCAAGTGCTCATTCAGATGAGTGAATCTGACAGCATCCCTTGAAAAGTTGTGAAGGATTGTAGTGGAGACCCAGGCAACGTGAAGAAAAACAACCCATCACCAGTAAAATAAGGCAATGCAATTTATAAAACATTAGTGAAGGAGAGAGTTAGTTATACGTGAAGTTTGGGCAGCAAGACCTCCACAAATTCCCTAGCAATGCTGTATTCTGATGCAGCTGTACATCATCATGTGTATGTTAAATACAGTGTAATAGTGTTTCAATAAGCAGACACGAGAATAATTATACACTATCACTCATGTGCCATTAAAACTAGGGTAAGCAAGCCCCAATTTTCACTAAATGAATATCCATTATTTCCATTTTTATTATAATGAGCGTTTCGTGCTTTTATGCTTCAGAATACAAATCTTCAGAGGGTTGTCTGCAGCAACCATTCTTCGCGTAAGGCAGCAACGATGGTAAAATTGATACAGTACTACTGCATTGCCCCAGTATTGCCTTTCTAAGAAAAACGTATCTTTTAAGTGCAGTGCAACAGCGAAGATGCCACTACAGCCATCTGGCTTACTTCATTTGTATTCTAATTCAAGGCTTGTCAAAGAATTAAAAATTCCTCCCTTTCTCACGTCTCACCCTGAAGCCTGAAATCTTCCACGTACAAAGTGTTGCCACAGCTGTGAGATGCTGACTCTTTGGGTGGGATTTGCTCTGTTGAAGTTTAGACATCTACAGAGCAGATACCCACATCGAACTCCTCACTTAAGCTCTTAGTGGGACAGAGCTTTTCTTTCCCTTAGTGGGAATGAGAGGCACGATTCATTTTGTCCTAAGGCAGATATCTGAAATAAGTCAGACAAATTGCTCCCTAGCTGTCTGTGTCTCTTCAGTAGCTATAAAGTGATCATGGATATTTGACTTGGTCAAATATCAAAATCTACACTTAAACAGAGTTAGGTGAGCTGAACCCACCCCTGTAAATAATTTTACTTGAAAGAAATTTTGAAGTGAACTTTATTCTATTTTATTAGGTACAGAATAAAAGATACGATGCTATTCTAAAACGTTTGCATTGCCAACTGAACAAACTCCATTCAAATAAAAGACAATGGCACTGGAACATTCAGCAGTTGGAGAAGAAGGCAGCAGAACTAAGGAAGTGTCTTGGAGTAGTGGAGTTACAAAGCAGCATATAAAACAAACCTAACACATTTACGAAGTGGGCCATCTTTTCCAGACAGAGTAGCTTTTTTTTTTTTTTTTTTTCTGGAAAAACTACAAATATTAAAGTAGCCAATAGCTAGGCCAAGGCTCCGTGATTTTTTGAAGTTTTTCTCTCTTTCATTCTGTGGCCTAAACTGGCCTATGTTCAATCTGTAATGCCTCAGAATAATTTCGCTTTTGTTTTTTACTGTAGCCAGAGGCTGTTCAGGAAGAAAGTTATTAACGTTTCCAGGTGCTTCCAAAACATGTGCCAATTTTATCTAAAAAGTCGTTTGAAGTCAACCAAATAAGATTTAAGGAGTTCTTTGTTATTTGATTAGATCTTTGAAGATTGAGATCTACATTGTTTTCCTACAGAGAAATTAGTATCAGTGTATATTTGCATTCTTGAGATACCAAAATTCCAGATTTTTTATCCACAACCCTTATTATTGCAACCTAGTAAGGAGCTCTGAAAGCTGCAATGGCCTGTGTTTTGTTGTGTGAGAAATTCATATAGAGGATGTTACAGCCTGTTTGCCCTGTATCTGGCCAGGATGTCCTAGCGTGGGGGACAGGGAGGATGTAGGCTCTCCAGATATGAAAGGCTTAGGAACAAGTACACTCAGAACTGGTGTTCAGATAATCTGACTTCAACTGGCCGGTTACAAGTTAGCAAAGAGGAATGAGTAGGTAAAGAGAGTACTGGGCAGCTTTTAAAATGGAACAACTCAACCTTCTAGAAGTAGGAATGCATTGTAGGTGGCTGATTATAGAGGAGCTTACTGTAGAGGATCTTAGCTAATTAATACTAGCCATCTAAGTGCTTAATGTTAGGTAAGATGATTCTTAACAAAAATAACCTATTAAAATTCTTGTTAAAATAGTAGTGAACAGTAGACATTTTTCTTTGCCTTACTTTTATTATGTGTTTTGCATTTGAAGAATTTACAGTACTTTCTCTATTCCTACACTTAAGGTAACAGTTCTGACTGGACATAACCTGTAACATCTGTTCTATGGAAGTAGCTTTTTATTTGTTGGCTTGAATAATTTAGATTTATCTTTACTACTGGATATAAAATGAAGATTTAAGCAAATTGCCCATTTACTGTTGAAAATGTTAAACTGCCCATATATTGTTAGCTTAGGAAAGCAAAATTTAAAATGTAAAACTGTTACTACTTTGGTTAGAACATTCATATACTCGTGTATATTTACATTTCCCTTAATATGTTATTTCACTGAATATAAAGTTATTTTAAGCAACATGCTGACTCATGAAGGCTCTGTCTCAACATTACTGTACTCTCCAGTTTGCTTGGCTTGGTCTTTTTCCTTTGCAATATTATCAACCAGGCTATTTTCATTAAAACAATAATGTAGAAATGAAAACCTCAATATCCTATGCTATAGTAACAGTAATGTGATATGAATAATTTGCTGGACCTGCATTTTTCTTGCTCCTTTTCATAAATCTCAGTGAGTTTCAGTATCTCATGTTACTTTCATGGTTCTTTAGTACGTGTTTTGAAATTGTTTAGCATAATTTAATAAAGGTGAGTACAAGAGCTGTATGTAATACTCGCATTAACGCTGCGTGCAGAGGAAATGTTCCTTTCTCCTACACAGAAACCTGCCTTCCTATTGTCCAAGGCCTAAGTGGTCTAATACTCATTTTTGCTCTGTACTTTGCAAGAGAGCTCATGTTCTTGTCTACTGGGACCCTTGATCCTCTTCAAGGGACCTCACTAGCAAAGGTGTATTCCACTTTTTAATTCAGTGTAAAACTTACTTTTTGAATATAGATGTTTAAATGGACTAAAATTATCTCAGTTGTGTCTCAAATACTCTGTTAACTACAGAGCATTCCCCTACATCTGGTAATAGCTGAACCCTCTATCAAAAAAGAGCCCTGGCCACTTGTGATTCCCTCTAATTCACATCCTGGTTTTCCCAAGAAGAAACTCAGCTGTGCAGGCCAGTAGGGAGCTCCTGCGTGGTTTAGCCATATCCCCATATAAATGGTGGAAGCTTTGGAAATTAAAAGTACACCTCAGCTTCTCAGCTTTTCTGCCACAAAATGTAGCTATAGTTCAATTATTTAGTTCCACTGTGTGTCTGTGATACGTATAACTGTTATGCTCTCATATAATCACATTTTACTAGAACTAAGTTCATCTTTAATTCCATATAAAATAAAAATACTAGTATTGGTCTTAATACCAATACCTGTGGAGTCCCATTATGAACACTCCCTTCACATGTTGGAGCTTCTTTAACAATTATCTGTGGAAATGTGTTAGCCAGTCCCTAATCCATTTTACTTATGCCTTGCTGACTCCACAGAGCATGAACTCTTTAATACAAATGTACAAAAATACAAATACAAACTCTTTAGTACAAAGTCCACCACATTGCAAAAAGTTTGTTTCATCTGTGAAATGATTTGTTATAAGGACTCTGACTGTTATTGTCACCCTGTATCACTGTCCTAGTTAAATGCCACAATTATAATCATTCTTCCCACGTAAACATACTATTTGTGTTTAACTCAACTGCTTTAACACCTGAGTTGATTCATCTCTAGTCTTTGAAGCTTTGATTGTCCTCAGTCCCCACCGAACTTGTAAAAGTTTGCTCACTGAGTACACCTGAAATCTTTGTTCAGTTGTTTCATATGCTAAACACCACATTTTACAGGATCAAATACACTTTGCACACTTGTGATTAAACAGAACTTTGTATCATGCAGTATTTATATATTTTCCCATGTACAGCATTTCAAGTTTAGCATTTCATATTTAACAGACAATAAATATAAGAAAGGCATAAACATTTTACTAGTGAATTGCAGTTAATTGGGAGAAAACCTCATCTGGGAAAAAACTCAGCTGAAACAAGGAAAAATAAATTACTGCCTTCTCTGATCTATCAGTATTCTGTACAACATATGAAAAAAAGAAATGTATGTAGCTTTTTATAAAAAGTCTAGTAGCTTTTTATAAAAAGTCTAGTTCTGGCAAATCCTGGCAACTCGCTGAGGCAGATTCATCTTGGTACGATGTTCAACAGCAGTAGGTTGTTGATCTTTTTTTCTCTTAGCAAGCAAGCACATACAGTAGGAGAATGATTTATGATTTTTGGAGGTTAAGTCGGTGAACGCACTTCGTGTTCTTTACATAAGGCTCTCCCAGCTCCCAGCAGTGTGCTGCCAAACCCCTATCAGTCATTCCTGAGGATAGGTGTGGGGCTGAGGGAGGAACTCCTGGCTTCAATGCTCTGCTGGCAACGGGGAGAGGAGTGACTGCCCTCTCTCAACAGCAAAATCGACAACAAGCAGCAATGGACATGTAAATAAATTAGAGTGTGGAAAAACTTACCAGCCAACGAGTCCTACTCAGCTCAGCAAAAGTCTGAAGTACAGGAAGCTGGACTGATTCCAACAAGATAATGTGAATGAGTGGGAAAATATTTGGGGAACTCCGTGCTCCCCAGGGAAACAATACGGCCATAGGATGGTGTCATGTGATGCAGCAGATGGGTGCTACGGGGAAGGGTTTCCCCACGCCGTAAGCTGACGCTCCACATCAAACCCTCTCGCGTGACCCAGCAGCCTCAGGTGCTGAAGCAGAAGCAGCGTGTTGGATAATACAGACCTACCTGCTAAGATTGGGGAAGTGTGGCTGGAAAGCTGCCTGGAAGAAAGAGACCTGGGGGTTCTAGTTGACAAACGGCTGAATATGAGCCGGCAGTGTGCCCAGGTGGCCAAGAAAGCCAATGGCATTCTGGCTTGTATCAAAAATAGTGTGACCAGCAGAAGTAGGGAGGTGATTGTGCCCCTGTACTGGTGAGGCCACACCTGGAGTATTGTGTCCAGTTTTGGGCACCTCAATACAAGAGAGATATTGAGGTGCTGGAGCGAGTGCAGAGGAGGGCGACGAAACTAGTGAAGGACCTGGAAGACAAATCATATGAGGAATGGCTGAGGGAGTTGGGACTGTTTAGTATGAGGAAGAGGAGGCTGAGGGGAGACCTCATCACTCTCTACAACTACGTGAAAGGACACTGTAGAGAGGTTGGTGCTGGTCTCTTCTCACAGGTAATTAACGACAGAACGAGAGGGAATGGCTTCAAGCTCCAACAGGGTAGGTTTAGATTGAACATTAGGAAAGAATTTTTCACTGAAAGAGTGACAGGGCATTGGAACAGGCTGCCCAGGGAGGTGGTGGAGTCACCATCCCTGGCTGTGTTTAAGGGCCGTTTAGATGCAGTGCTAAGGGACATGGTGTAGGGGAGGACTTTGTAGAGTAGGGTAGATGGTTGGACTCGATGATCCCAAGGGTCTCTTCCAACCTAGACGATTCTATGATTCTATGATTCTATGATCTTTGCTCTCACCAAGGCTACATGTCAAACACAACAGAAGGGGGAAGGTGAGCGGGGGATAGACGCCGACGTTACGCTGCTTTGCCTCTGTTGCAGAGTTTGCTGTGGCCCTCAGGAGAGTCACTCGCAGAGCTGTGTGCATGAGTGTGACAGTACAGAATGTCTGCTGTTCTACTATGGTTCACACATGATGCTTCAGAGGAGAAAGAAATCGTGACCACACTGTGCACTGATGGTATGTCATGCTGCTGAGGGTGGAAAAAAACCCCAAACCTTTCAGAACTCTTACCCACTTTTCTGAAATGCATGAATATATCATTATGAAAGTAATTATTAGATCCTTTGTTAAAATGCAGTTGCAGCGTGTAGCTCTGAGTCATGTCAAAGCACTGACTTCTTGAGGAATTCCAAGCAGTACTGGAATATTTTTCTTTTAATTGTCTACTTTGTGGGAGTCAACCACTTTTTCAGGGGCAGGGTTAAGGCAGTGCAATGAACTGCCTCAGAAGCGTGGATCAAGCAAAAACAATTCACGGCTTCCTTAAAGTACCACATTCACTTCTTTCACTTGGCTTTTTCTAGTATTTAGAGGAAGCAACAAGTAGCAACATAACAAAGCAAAAAACCACGCAAACTGCAAAGGATAAAGCGAGATAAACAAACACAATCTCTACCCGCTCTACCCCAAAAAGAAAGACAATTGTGCTGCAAATTCCCTGTCTGGGCGAAAGCAGACAGAGCCTCTCACTGCTCTGCCCTGGTGAGGCCCCATCTGGAGCACTGTGTCCAGTTCTGGGCCCCTCAGTTCAAGAAGGACAGAGAAATGCTGGAGAGGGTACAGCAAAGGGCCACAAAGATGATTATGGGCCTTGAACATCTCTCTTATGAGGAAAGGCTGAGGGACTTGGGTCATTTTAGTCTGGAGAAGAGAAGGCTGAGGGGTTATCTGATCAACGCCTATAAATACTTAAAGGGTGGGTGTCAAGAGGATGGGGCCAGGCTTTTTTCAGTGGTGCCCAGGGACAGGACAAGAGGAGATGGGCACAAACCTGAACATAAGAAGTTTCATCTGAACATAAAGAGGAACTTCTTTACTTTGAGGGTGGCAGAGCACTGGAACAGGCTGCCCAGAGAGGTGGTGGAATCTTCGTCTCTGGAGATATCAAAACCCAGCTGGACATGTTCCTGTGCAACCTGCTCTAGGTGGACCTGATTTGGCAGGGGGGTTGGACTAGATGATCTCCAGAGGTCCCTTCCAGCCCTATACCATTCTGTGATTCTGTGAGGCGTCAGCTTTATCATGTCAATAAATATAATTCTAGTTGAAAACAGTTGCTACAATAATGAGCAAAGGACAGTACTCTGTGTTAAACAGAGATTTCTCCTGTTAGGAAATTACATGAGTGTTTCTACTTTTTTGCAGTAGCTTTTAAATTTAGCATAGTCTACTTTTACATAATTCAGTAAAATTCTTTCTAATTCTTTCCAAGAGCAACAACCTCCTTAACCTCTCATTTTATTATAAATACCATACACTATATATTCAAAACTTATTGACTAAATGTCACGTACATGCTTCAATGTTTTTTGTCATCTACACATTACATTAATAATCGTAATATACCTTTTGCAGTGTTTTCAAGGAAGTTCTGGAGACTTCTGGAGTGGAACTGGCCCTGACAGTTTGAAGTGCAGTCGCTTTTCTCCCCACCGACAATAAAGTCTAATAGTTCCCTCTAGTGGTGAAATGACTTTTTACACAGTAAAGGCATCTTTCATACTTGTTTCCATTTGAAGATCAATACTTACCCTAAGAATAATTAATATTTCTACAGAACATGGTGAATACTCCTACATGCTGTTTTATTTCTAAAAGGACAGGACTGAGAGGAGATTCTGAGGATTCCTAACTGTTGCAACTGCAAACAACTTCTGGAGGATTTGATTTTTTTATTCTTAATTATTGATCTGTTTTTAAAAGAGGAAGAATTTGGCAAATTTCCTCAGACCTTCTGTTCCAATCTGAGTTATAATGCAGAGTCCATTACAAATAGAAGGACTTAATTTTTTTTTTCTTAAAAATAATTAAAAAAATGGGGTTTGTGAGCTAAAAGCAGTCTTCAACAAGCTTTTCCTTAGATCACGTCCTTCTTAATAAGAACTATTCTGTTTAAGATCACTGGCTTCCTGCTGTTTGCTGAAAAATATATTTAAAAAAGACTAGGTCAGACTTATAGCTGACTCAAACTGACTATGGCTGGTAGTTACGGCTTTACAACATATTATATAAACCCATGTTTTCAGGCTTCTTAAATAGCCCTGCCTGGGCTGACTGTTTTGGCCTGAAACTGCAGTTCTCTTTCAAGGTCAGTGTTCTGGAAAGCTTAAACATAAGGTATGAATGTCATCGCTTGAGGCACCCAATATACTTGACAAGAGAAAGGCATCCCGCAGCCGACTCAGTGCCTGCGTGCCTTATGGCAGAGTCTGCCTCTTTCCAGTGACTACAAAGGAATCCTAGAGCAACTACCCTTAATTTAAAAGACTCAATTAAATGCCTATTTTGTTGTGAGATAAGCACAGCAACGGCACAGCCAGTCTGTTGCTTAGCCCTATTTAAAGGTTTATTTTATGGCTATGCGCTCTGGAGCAAAGGATGGAACTTTGACAGGGACTTTTGAGGGGAGAGGGAGGACATTTTCAGGCTAACCATCATGTAGTTGCCAACTTTTATAACCTTTCACTTTTTCAGTATTGGCACAGAATTATAATCTATTGAATTCTGACTTTATAGCATACATATAAAATTTACATCAGTAGACCAGCAGCCTTCTCAGCCAACTTGAATAAAATTTATCTAGGTCTCATGATTAAAATTTTACCCTCAGGTTTTGTCCTATCTGTCGCAGTTACTGAAGGATTGGAATGCCCTGCTCTGGTGCAGTACAAATACGCTATCTACCTTTCATACATCTCTGCTAAAATTATTACCATATCTCAAATTATGAGTTCATGCTGTTGCTAAGACTTCTTTAATTGCTAACACATTTGTATTAGGTTAACCGATGCAGCTGGAAAAACAAGCAAACATTTTGGAAGAGGAGAGCTTGGGCATCTCAAGTTTTTTCCCAGTTACGTGTGTTGGTTGGTCCTTTGTAGTCGTGGAGGGAAAGAAACACTTCCAGGGGATATTTCATCTGCACTGCTTTATATAGTTGCATTAGGATGACAGGAATTGTGTCCTAAAAAGTCCCGTTTCTCTCAATTGACTGTAAAGGGAGTGAAGGGTCATTGTAACTAACTGTATTCTGATGTCTAAAGTTAGGTAAGATATATCTAAGCCCATATATTTTTTCTTTGTATTTCTCTGTATTTCCCTATTGATTTCCTAGGCTGTAAGTTTCTCGTTTATATATTGCATTCAATGTCATATTTTCCATATATTACATTGTGGACCAGTGGGAGGCTGGTTCTAACAGCTATTTCCATTTGCCAGTGAACCAGAGTAGGCTTTCAGTTAAAGATTTCCTCTTTCTTGGTGGAGAACTCTTTGCTTTTTAAGCATCTTTTTAGTTTCTGTCGTAGAACTCCCATTTTTCATTTGCTTTTTTCTACCTGTTTTTCCCCAGCCGATTTCACTCACAATTTTCATCAGCCATGGGAAATTAGCCATTTTGCAGCATCAGCTACTGTGCAGGGGATTGACCTTGCCTGTCTTGGAGACCTATTTCGAATTTAGTAACTCACATTCTGGTAGTGCCTTGCCCTTTGCATTGACTGTGGAGGGGATCTAGATGGGATTAAAGCTACCTTTTGGATAACTACCATGAGGTGAGATGAGCCATCCTGAGGCTGTAGGAGAGGTGGCATGACTTGCCTTCTAGCGGTGCCTATTTCCCTCTGCTGCCTGCAGAATGAGTTGGGGGCAACTAGTTCTAAACTCATGGCAGATGATTAAAATTACATGACATAAATCCCATCTATCACGTCCATTTATCCCTCACCGACTTCAGGCCGGGAATTAATACGGCTCTATCCATCGTAGTCAGACCGTAATTGAGTTACCCTGTATTGAGAGCAGTAATACTTTCTGTGTTAAAGGATCACAAGGAATAATTTTAGAAACTCTAATAAGTTGTGTGACCTCCATGCTACATTTCTGAAATTGAATTCTCCCATGGCAAGACAATTGCTCCCCCGCAGTCTGCCTCTCACTGCAGACAAGTCATCAGAAATAATTCTAGTATGGTTTTATGGTCTATAAAGACTCTCCCTCCTTCCCACTCTGCTGTATTCTCTTCTTGTCTTTTGTGTTTTAGCACACTGACAATTAGTTTCTGAATTATCAGGATATACAGACCAGCTAGCAGTGTCTTTGCAGTGCTACCACTGTATCATTCACTGCTTTTACGTCTTCCCCTAAACACATTTTGTCTAAAGATCTTTAGCATTCCAGTCAGGTGAACTGTCTCACCACTTGCCAGTAATACTTGCATCAGTGAGAATTTCCAGTCTCTTCTTTGTAACCTAGACTTTTAAAATTACTACCTAATGACCAGAAAAATGCTGTGCACTCCCTTGAAAATGAGGATGAAGTTGGAAATGTAGGTAATAAACTTAGACAAAGATAGCAGGGGAATGTGAATGGGAGACAGACACAGGCTACAATGAGTGGAAGTAAAAGAAACTGGGGGAGAACAGTCGCACATGAGTCTGTGTTCATTTTAGACTACAGAGCTTGTAGTATAACCTGGGGTTCCTAAGTCTGAAAAATCCTCCACAGACTGGGGAATCAGAGTCTACATTCCTGTCAGCGTCCATTAACTCGTGTGACAGAGACCTGTGCATTAGAACACAGAATCACAGAATCTTCTAGGTTGGAAGGGACCTTAAAGATCATCTTGTCCAACCGTCAACCTAACTGACAAAAATAGACACCCACACAACAAACAAGGAGCATCATCACTAAACCATACCTCCCAGCACTACATCAACCCGTCTTTTGAACACCTCCAGGGATGGTGCCTCAACCACCTCCCTGGGCAGCCCATTCCAATGTCTGATAACCCTTTCAGTGAAAAAATTTTTCTAATATCCAGCCTGAGATCCAAAGTACTGATCCTGATGTTGACTTTATGAGTATCAGTAGAATCTCACAAGGTTACTTCTCAAAACTCATTCTTTGAACTAGGCTGTGAGATTTGTTTGATGCTCAGTTTCCCATGGAACATCTCTCTTCCTCACAGCATCTCCAGTGCAGGAACTGGTTAAATTTTTGAAGGCAGTAAATATGGCAGCTGAAGAGGTAGCACCTGGATCCTGTTGCAGCTCAACACTTCAGCTACTCCTTCACTGTGTCACCTCATGGCTCAGGTGTATCCAATCATCAGCCCAACATTTTGCTGTCTTCTGCACTAGAAAACAAATGACTTGAAAGTCCAAAGCAGAAGAGAGTTTTCTCATTGACATTCTGTGTTATTCTGCATGCTCTTCAGTGATGTGTGTTATTTCCTACACCTCTAACACACTTCAGATCTGGTTTTACATGCAGAATTCAGGGTTTGGTGATTTACCCATAATAGCAGAGGAATTTGATGGCTGAACTTTGAATTCCACCAGGACTGAAGTATCTCACAATAGCATGTGGGGAAGAAAGTCAGCACAGTGCAGTTGTTGTCATTTCCTGATCTGCTTCTGAGAGAAGCTGTGTGCATGAAACGTTTGATCTTCTAGATAGGAAAAGAATGTTTTTCAACAGATTGCTTGCATAAGTGCACACAACCCCTCACTGAATTGCTGGAAAATCTCATTTCTATAGCCATACCCATTTTAATGAACTTCTTCTTTGTAATTATTCAATTATCCATCTTGCTTCTCAAAAAAAACCCAGCATAACAATGATTTAGCACAGCACTGCAGCAATTAGCACTCAGAAAACAACAAAGAAACACCTCACTAGTCAAAGAGGGATCAAAGTATGAAATCAAAAGTAACACATTACAATCATCGTAACACCACTTCAGTTCTTAGAGTAACAATCACAATGTTTTGGTGGGTTTGATTCCTTTCTTTTTAAACCTAAACAGAAGCTACAGAGCATGTTTATTCCATTTTCAGAAATATAGTAATTAAGAATTTCAAAGCCTTTCTGTTTTCTGTTGAAAAGTAGGAGCTAATAGATCAGTTGATGATTTGCTGCAGCTTTTGTCTAGTCCAACTCTGCTCACTTCAGTAAGTCTGGAGTTGAAAAAATGAACCATATATTGGGAGTTACACCTGTAGGTAGTTTAGCTGTCAATTTAAAAACTTAATCAAACTCACTTTGCCTTCTTATTGCCCAGGCAGCTGCAGATGGCTTTCTTTCCATTTGAATGGCTTTGTGATGCTGGGTTTTTTTCTCAGTACTTATTTATTTATTTCTTCTTCTTGGTGTTACATTATATTACTAGCTGATGACACAAGGGATTTTGACTACTTTTTAGGTTATTTGCACCAGACACATTCTTAACCATGCTTATTAGACCTTCAAGAGTGCTAATTTTCTCATACAAAGGGAGTGTTGAACTTTCATTAGTGTATTTCCCAAATGCTTTCATTTTCTGATACCATTTAGTATAATTATGTTTGCTTTTAATACATAAGTGTGGAAAATAATGTACATGGGGAGACAAACAACACAAAAGCTGTCATAAAAGCATAAAAGAGCAGCTGATAAGAAAAGCAGCAATGCAACATTGTTTTTAGAAGCAACGGAACACAAGAAGAGCTGACATATTGTGATGCTAACAACTTTAATTAATGATGTATAGAAGGTCAAGTATAAATGAGAAAGAGAAGATCTGTTAATGGAAAACATGTGCTAGTATACTAAAATTAGAAGTTTAGAAATGTACAATATAAAAGCAGAGAATTCTGATGAAATGTTGATTGGAAATACATTCGTTGAGGGGGGGTTTTCTCTCATGAATGGAATATGAGGCATACTTGTCAGAGACAACAAAAGGGAAATTTGGGTTACTGAGTGTAACCCAAAATATCAGTGTGAAATATGTGTCCACTTTACTGCTTCCTCATTCATATATGACAATTGTCTTTAGGGCAGAGTTCAGGATGTGTTTGTTTAACCTATGTTAATTTGAAGCAATAGCCAAGTGGGAGTACCTTTTCAGCGGGGATTTAGGAGTCATGAAAGCAAATGGCCTGTTTCACAGCCATTAATTCTCTTACTTTTGCTGATGTGCTTAATAAACTCCAACTGGGAATGATGTTCCTTAGTAGATACACTAGTGCAGTTCTTCAGTGCTGGAATTCCAAGTAATTTATCTGCAAAACACCTCCCTCCACAGCCTGCATTTGGATGTGTTAGCTCATCAGTCCCCTATCCAGCATGGCAAAGAGATTTTTAATAGTGGAATGAGCAGCAAGGCAGAAAAACACTTTCAATGAAGCTGACTGAATCTGTGGGTTCTTCTTGCCTAACCTTAACCATATTAGGCATGTAAAAAAATAAGCTAGATTTCCTATGTGAAAAAGGTACCTGAAGAAAGTGATTCACCCACTTCTCAAATAAGTGTTTTGATACAATGAATTGCTCTAAGAAAGCAGAATTGCTCTGCAGTGATGTCCTTCACTAGAGATGTTCCATTTGGCTGTCTTGGAATTTGTCTTGACTAATACTTAGCCATTTAAGGATTAGCTAATATAAGTTAATCATCTAGGCTTCTTGGGCTGAGAAGCACGTCCAGTTAAAATTGATGCCCGTTAGAGGTAGCATGAATCACCCTGTGATGTGACTCTTTTTCTACGTGCTACAGAATGAACCAAGACAATTTGCTTCAGCTGGACTTCAGACTCTTTCAGCTAAAATACAGCATAGATGGAACTCGCATGTAAAATCTGGGTGTGTGGTTTAAAGGAGGCCACTATTTTCACTTGGCCTATCTTTGCCACTTAGTTTAGGTAACTTCCGCTCACTTACTGTTGAAAACACCATAGCAAACATACTTTCTTCCTGTGTTTGTCTGGTGACATTAAGAAAAGTCAAGGCAAAATAGTTGCTTTTAGATTTCAAGTCACCTTTTGTGTTGAGGTACTCTGCTGATGGGTCCTCCAGCAGTTCCCATTATGGTGTCCTATATTTAGAAATATATAGCTCCATCAGCAAGGAAAGAATAGAACTTGGCCTTCTAGAGGGTGACATTTTTCCATGTGACATAATTAAACAGATCCACATGGATGGTAAAATTCCTTCTTTTTAAGCACTGCTGGTTGGAGAAGATGCTTTATATCCCTTCCATTCAAAAAACATTTTGTTTGGTTTACTGCATTGTAAATGGCTGATCTGTAATGAGTGTAGTAGCTCTATTTTATTTCATTTTAATGAAAAACAGAAAAAAAATCCTTGAAAAACACAAGAGAACTCAGCAACTCTGCTCAAAAGTGAGAGGCAGACAGAATCTCTGATATCATACCTCCCGCAAAACGATATAATCACAGACATTTACTGTCCCAGAGCATGTAAAATATGTCAGGGACATTAAAGAAGACAAAGCCACAATTGTTATGCAAAAATACAAAGATTTGTAGCCAGTAATCTCTGGAAAAGAAGAAAATGTGAAAATTGAAGTTTTACATAGTATAAAGATTATAATCTGTTGTCGTTATTTAAACTGGAACAGTTTGACGGAACAGCTCCCAAACTTTTCCACTGGTTCCAGCACATGCTCCTGAATTCTCTTCCTGTTGCAACTGCAGTCTTTTGTTTCTGCTTCTGGTTGTGAACCCTGCTTTTGCAATAAAACTTCTGTCGCACTCACAACCCTTACAGAGTTCTGATCTCTTGTTTATGAACCACTGCTCTCATGGTAGTTTTCACCCAGTGTATTTTTTTGCATGTACAAGTACGCCATTTGCTTTCTTCTTTTATAATGATCACCAGTCTTTTCAAGAAAGAAAAAGCATTAAAATAATGGCACTCACATAACATCATTGCCACTTGCCACTGCAAGAAGACAAATTGCATCTTTTGGTCTGCAAAGAGCCTGCCAAGTCCATGCTGCCTCAAAACGTTGTTATGTCCTGGTCCGATTGTTGGTCCGGGAGGGGTTCATAATGATTCCTGTTTTTCTGTCAGGTTCTCAGAAATATTCTGCAGCAAATTTGGTTTAGCACAGTTGAGGTAAAATGATTGTCTGCACTAAAGTGATTGCTGTTTTCACTTTCTTTGTTATCTTTCCTGTATCTGTAGCTCTTTGACATTGCAAATCACTGCTAAGAGTCAAGTGGGAAGTGTCTGTCAGCGGATGGCCCATCATCAAAACAGACCAATTAGCAATGTCTCCATCTGCTGCCTAGACTCATGCTTGCTCCCTCCCTGTTCACAGAGTCAAGACTTGAACTGGAATCTGTGGCTTTCATGCACAGCAGCAGCAGACAATTTCTCCAATGCTACACATTCTCCAGAGAACTTCTTAGAGGAGCTGGAGAATGAAAGTATTGTCAGTTCCTTTCTTGCAGAAGCTAGGCCTCTCCTCTGCAAACCTAATGCTGTTCAAGAGATCACTACAGACCACTTGGGGTCCATTTAAGACAGAAGGTTTGAGTTGGTGCCAAAAAGAGAGCTCTTACCCTGGGACTGCCCTGACTGGTAGAAGGAATCAATGTGCTGAATGTCCTCTTCATTAGGTTAAAGTCTTACGCTAATCTGAGACTGATGAAAAATGTAAAGGGAGGCTAAGGAAAGCTTGCTACAAAGCTAATCCTGTGTCTAGTAGGAATCCAAATCTATAGAATTTCAGGTTTTCAATATCGGGCATTAAATATTTGCAAACATTGACATGCAAACAGAGTCTGTTAGATTGGATCTGTATTGTAATAACAAAACGTACACTGCCTTTATTGTCATAAGCTCCTCTGTGGCCCTCAGTTACCCCTTTGGAAAGTCCTGATTACATGTAATGCAACAGGGTTCTCAACCTGTGTTCTATGATTTTACTTTCCAAAAGCTTCTCAATTTAAGGGCTGTGTGAAAGGCTTTCCACAGCAACGTTGGTGTTCTCAATCCTTTCCAGCACAACTCCAAATGGGATTTTATTGCCTGAAATTCCTCAGTGTGTGGCTGCTGAGAAGTCCAAAAGCACTCCATAAGGCACAGATAAACATCATTTTCATTGATAGGAGATGCAGCTGGAGCCCAAGAAGCTGTAACTTGCTCTGATGCAGGTTCCATGATAACTTGCATTTTCATCCTGTCCTGCTTATCTATTTCTTACCAGGTGAAGACTATAACAAGAAACACATATTTTACGAGAAGCCAAATTGAAGGAGAACACTTTCCTATGGATTTGCATCAGGTGTGGGTTGTCTGACGCCTACAAAGAGCTTCCGCTCCTGCTTTTTCCTCCAAAGGAGCGCTGACAGTCACTCTGCTTTTTGTGAAGCACTTGACAAAATTGTATATTTCTGAGGCTGTTTCCCCTTTGCCAGATGCTGTGATTGCACTAGTCTCTTTTTCTAAGGAAATCAGACTAAAATAGCTCTACAGCTGATTTTGCTTTCTCAAGCAAATTATTCAGATACATTAAAAGCAACAACAACAACAAAATATTCTGTAGCAGTTCCTTTACTCTGTGAGTCCAGTTTGGCCCCAGAAGAGGTGTCAAGATTGCTTAGTATACATAAAAGTAGGACCTGGCAGAGTTCATGTAGTTTTCTGAGGCATAAGTCAGAGAGTCAAATCTTGCTCCTGGTGTAAATCAGGAAAAATATTGAGCTCTGAGAACAAAATCTCTGTCTATCTGTATATTTCTTCTGTCAGGGCTGTTTACATTTTCTTCTTTGTTTAACAGTAGAAACTGGAGTGGGTGGAAGGGAAAAAAAACCCAGCATGATTGGCTATTCTTTTTCTAACAAAAATAATTAATTGGGAGGGATTAGAGAAGCTCCTCTCTTCTCTCCAAGGAGTCTCATCACTGATTTGCCCTATGGGATGGCTGCATCTGGTTCAGCTTAGCTGTATCTGCCTTCAGGATCAACCCTTCATCCAGTTTCACAAGTCTGCTGGAACGCTTCCTTTTCTCCCTTGCTTGCATCTTGCCATTTTTCTTTCTCTTACTACTCCTATTTCATTTTAGGCTTGTTTGCTTTACGGAACCCCCTGTAAATCATTCCAAGATCCGTTGTCAGGAAGTACGCTAGCTACAGTCATGTTGGCTTGATTTCTTTCGTGTTTTAATGCTACTTGCAGTAGCTATACTGTACAATCAAACCCTGACACTGATAAAAAGCAAAGAGAGCCAGTAGATGGCACCATTTATTATATTATAGAAGATTCATAACTGAAGCCTAGAGGGTTTTTCCCCCTTAAACCTGGCTGTCAGTAAAACATAAATCAACCCTCCATTTTTAGAGATGTTACTTACAAGCTTAGTAGAGACCTCACTTTATATCCTTTCCCAGGGCTTCCTGGGAAGGATTCAGTGGCGATGCCTTAAATGGAAAAACATTTTAGAAACAATAATGGAACTAGAGGTCAATAGGATACAGCCCAGGGGAGCTTTCTTCTGTTTTGCTCTTAAAACATACCCCGTTGCTGCTTTGCTTTCTTCATTCTATTAAACAACAGATTTGCTTTGAGGCATATCTCCAAACCCAATAACTTTGGTAAAGATTCAGGCAATGGTCAATTACAAACACGGTTTAGCTCTTCTGCAATAATGAATAGTACTATTTTCTTACAACATATAGCAGCTGTTATCTAGGGCTCTCGGAGTGCTTCAGCACACTAATGAAGCATGCCTCGCAACACCTCTGTCAGATAGGGAATATTAATTCCCCAGAAGGCCCGTTGACCTCAGTGGGTGCTTGCCTGGTTCTACACGTCTGAGAAAGAGATACTCATGTGAGTAAAGACTACAGAACCAGGAATAAACAGTGTAATATATTTTATGCCATTTATTTTTCCCAAAAGGAAAAAAAAAAAAGACAAAAGAAAGTAGTTTTGCCTTTCAGGAGTTAGCTGTAGGGGATCAGGCTGCTTGCTTGTAGGTTGGCTCCAAGTTTCCAATTGGTAGTGCATGCACTGTGTGCTTCGAAGACAGATTTAGTGACTTCAGCGTCATTTACTATTAAAGGTTAAAAGCAGTTGCTCTTTCTAATCTACCGCTACACAGCCGATCTAATTTTAATACTGTGTGCTGTAGAAAAGGAAAGAAATGCAATGCTGAAACATTTAACAGGATATATTTTTCCATCTTTATTTTAAGTTATGAAAACTGTCTGCAAAAAAGCTAGTAAGTGTTTCCAGTCAATGATAGTTTCCTGGCATCAAAAGATTTAGAAAATGAAAGGAAATATCCAGCGGAAAAAAAAAAACAAACCACCAAGAGGAGACACAATGAAGAAGAGAACAACTTGGATTTTCTATATTTATCTGTGTGTTATGTGTATCTGCTTCACTGGGCTGTCAATTTTAATTGGACTGCAACCTACTGTAGTTCGGTTCACACTGGTTCAATTAAAAAATCCTGTTGTTACTTTTTTTCCATATTGCCCATAAATAGGAGTATTGTAGGAGTAATAATGTTAACCCCAGTGTCCTGGCAGAATGCCAGCTCAGGTAATTATATTCTGCCTATGGAAATTTCAGTCGCCGTTTCAGCTGAATACATTAGTCTTTATTTTCCATTCCCAATCATCATGTTATATAGCACTGCTGTGTATTGCTAAAGAGCCACCCCAGATGTGGCTGCATTTTAGTGAGCGCTGAACTGAGTAGGAAAAAGAAATCAGGACCTCTCCTCCTAGTAAAATTCTAGGCTACTTAGAACATCAAAGTGCAATGCTGGGGGTGAGAGTTGCTTGAATTAAGGATTGCTCGATGAAAGCATGCACGGAAAGTATGGATGGACTGTATAGATAGTTAATGGTTTGTGGAAACTTTGCATAGTGATGTGGTTATGACAAAGAACAGTGGAAGGATTCTGTAGTGTCACTTAGGAAGACCTGCACAAGCAAGGTAGGTGAGGCTGAATCTTTGACTTGGTACAGCTTGGGAAAAATAATCCTTTAACAGCTTATCTGAGAGTTTTGCACAAGGACTACTCATCACCTAAGGCAAAAAGAGGAGGGGCAGTTGCTGAAAAAATGGTGATAGTGCCTCAGAGAAAAGTGGCTGGAAATAGTAATTTTGTACATCATTTTCTGCACAGCTGTCATTATGAACAGTTTAAAAAAAAAAAAAAAAAGACACACACACCTCCCCCCCAAAATAAAATAAAAATAGGACTAGCCTACTGGAATGGGTTCTTGCAGAATGTTTACTTCTGTCTGTTTTGAAAATTGCCCATGGTGCTGTTGAAAAAAAAACAGATTTTTGTCTACAAAATAATCAATAGCAGCTTAACTCAGCATCTATTGACATAAACATGAGAAAAGTGGAGAAACTCTGTCCTTTCAATCTGCCCCTCTTCCCTCTAAAATGGGGCAATAATATCTGGCTGGCCCGTGGAATAGTTAAGAACAAGGATTATGCTTGCTTTGGGTGACTTCTAAATAAAAATGAAACTTGTGTTACAAAAGGAGCAGCATAGTGATAAAGTAAAATGGGCATTCAGGAAATCAGCAGCAAAGAGACAGCATAAAGGTCAAAACACCAATCTTCTCTTTCAGAAGATCTCTGAAGCCAGGGAGGTGTGTGCTGGCTCAAACAGCGGAGAGGTATCTTATCCTTAGTGACTTTTGAGGATGGTTTGACAGCTATCTCTCGCTCGTGCTCTGGGGACATCTTCAGCTTACAAATACTATTAGCTTCGTTAAGGTGGAAACCGAAACTGCATTTTAAAATTTGTCAATCTATCTGTGTACTTAGCTTATATTATCCAACCTGTCTCACTATCTGTGTTTACTGAGCACACGTAGTGTTGCCTTGTAAACCATCTTCGTGTTTTCTCCTTTGGGATTATAAAGACCTCGTTCAGCAGACTTTTCCTCATCTAAGTAAGAGTGATTATTTTGATGAGCCTGCTTGAGTTAACCAGAGTTTCAGCGGAACTGGCCATATGGTGGAGAATCACCTACGTGACCAAGGGTGCAAGATTAGGCCCAGATCTCCCACTTTCTGAATGTGGTGGTTTTAAATTCTCCCAATTTTGATTTTTCAGATTTAGGGGTGGAACGCAGTTGTTTTCATTTTCTGATGGTGACTGGAAGATGAAAGACGAGCTGCAGGGCTGGTGACAGTTCTGGGGACTGACAGCATTAGCGTACACATATCCAATCATACAGTAACGATGCAATCGTTAGGGTAAGGTACACTGGGAGCTGTCAGGTCTGTAGCAATCCAATTAAGTTACATGGTTTCTAAAGCTAGATGATTTGAGGAAGCTTAAAACAGAGTTAACACTGCGCTGGCTCGACGGCTGTGTCAATTATCTGGTTGGATGTGCTTGTAGCTCTGTCTGCTGAAGCATGTGGTCTTTTTTTTTTTCTTTTTTTGCCCTAGAGCAAGACCAGGGAGAACACACTTAAGAGTTAATTATTACCTAGCTTTATTATTACTTATTAAATGAGAATCCTTATATATTTGAAAGACATGGTCATACCACTTGGGCAAAAAACCCCAACAGAATAAATGGATTGCATAATGCGGTTTTCAGGCTTTTTACTGAAACTGAAATATTAAGGTTCCTTTATGGTAGCTGAAGTGGCATTAATTTGTGTGGAGGTCACACAAGGTTTGACCTTTGCTGTGGGAAGCCTTTGCGGTTCTTGTCAAAACCTTTTCCTTCTAACCTTTCGCTTCAGATATCTGCCTGCACTTCTGTTTGTGCTGTTCCCATTATCTTTGCATCTGAAATGTGTGAGAGAGAAAAGGAAAGCAGCTCCAGAGCGTAGCTCTCTTTTTTTACCACTTCTCTCTTTGTGGAAAATTAATCAAAAGCCCTGTGTGAAGTCCCACCTGAGCTCAGCCCTCCATCCTTTCAAGGTGTCCAAGGACTTGCAGTCAGGTAAACCTGTCACGCTCTTAATGTGGGTTCTTCACAGGTGCGTGTGCTTCACTCTTTGTTTAATAATTTGTACACCGAGCTGCCTTATATGTTTTGTGGGAAACACAGGCAAAATTACCTTATTTCTGAGAACTCTGCTGCTTTTTAATCAGAGGGTTTGGTTCGTCCACCTACCCAAAATAATCTAGCTTCCCCTTGGCGAACAGCCTGAGGAAAGAGAGGGGTCACTCACTGTACACTAAGAGCAGCTCGCCTTCTTCATCTCCTCTGGAAATTAGAGTCACTGTCCAGTCCCTCTCTGCTCTCTGCTGCCAATTCTGAGAAGCAAAATCACGTCTGTTACAAAATTTATGATAAATTCATATTGATTTCGCTGGGACCATGATTTCGGCCCAAATAGATCTAAGAAATTACTAGCTTGATCTCATCTGCCACTTCAAAGAAGGAATCAGGAGAGCTGGCCGCATCTGTACAGGAGTGAAGACAATAATGAAGCTTGTCAGGTGCTATGTTTCAGGAGAAAGTGAATTGCAAGAACAAAGGAAAATTTACAAAATAAAGCCAAACAGGGAGGAACAGTGTGGCTGCACACCGCTTTGGAGACACCCGAGCCCAACCCAGCTCTGCAAAGGTTCCTCTACCAGAATTGATAGAATTTCCACTACCAGAGTCGGTAGAACTTTTTAATTTTTATACCATGTAAAGAAAACTGCATCTTACTCCTGTATGCCATATTGGACTCTGATGGAAAATGAAATGAGTTGGCGTGGGCCAACGTCCTGTCAGCCGATGTCTTGCAGAAAAAGTCCTGCTAAGTTCAGAGATTAGCCAAGTCTGGCCTTCTGTGAAGAATACACCACTACTGGTGCTGATATCGGTGCTTGGTTTTTGCACTGGCTTTTAAAGAGTTGAACCATCCATTGCTTTTTGCTCAATTGCTGCAGCCACCCTTTTGATATCAAGGTATTTATCAATACATATTGATATATTTCTTCCTAGCATTCTATTTGCAGGCCAGCAAAGCTGACCCATGAAGACAAGTGTATGTCTTCCAGCACAGAAATTACATCCTCAGTATAAATTCAAGTCTTCTGCTGTGAACTCGAGCACACCATCCTATGTATGTAGAAGGCAAAGGCTGGGAACGAAACAAACAAAAATGGCCCATCTGCAGTCACTGGCAAAACTCCCAAGAGAAAGGCAGGAAGAAGAAAGGGAATCAGGAGAATTTTTAAACACAGAGTTTCCCCCTTTATCATGTTTTTAATCCCATTTTCTTTGCTTCTTTTTGTCTTGCTTTGCTGTTGCTTGTCTCTAGCATGTATGTTCTCGAGGCTTTATAACGCTTCATCTTAAGGGGAAACCTGAAGAGTGCATTTAGCCTGCTAACGAATAACCTGAATTTTTTTCATCACCGAAGCCAATCAGAGGCGGGAGATTACAGTCGACGGAGGGCTGAGATTTGCATATTAACAGCACAGTTATTGAAGAATAGCTGTCTCCTATTTAGACCAAACTGTGCCCTCCGATTCGCCAGTACCGGCTGCCAGCCAATGCAGATGAGGGATTCATAGGTCAGATGGTTCTTGGTTTTGGTTTTTTTGTGTTTTTTTTTTTTTTTTTTAAGACAGAACTGTACAGTGCTAATATAAATCAGACAGCGAAAGCTGTGTGCAGGAAGCCGAGCTCTAGTGCCCAAGGTTATTGGTTTATGGTGAGGTGTTGAGTGTGGGGTTTAGTTGGTGGGTGCGGTGTTTTTGGTGGGCGTTTGGTGTGGGGTGTTTTGTATTTGTTTGGTGTGGTGGTGGGTTTTTTTTTAGGTGGTTTTTTGTTTTGTTTTTTTTTTGTTTTTTTTTTTTTTTTTTAAGAGAGAACTGTACAGTGCTAATATAAATCAGACAGCGAAAGCTGTGTGCAGGAAGCCGAGTGAGCGGAGCAAACCTGCTTGGCTCTGGCTCTGTAGCGGCACGGCCACCTTGCCCTCTCGTTGGCTCCGACGAGTCTATCCCTGCGTAATGTATCATATTGTGTATATTAATGTTTCAGCTTTACAGTTCTATTTCCATTAGGGGAAGATTGCCTGTGAGCCTCTTAGTGGATAAATAGGAATTTACAGCTTTCAAAAATTCTCTTAAAGCTTGCAGGATCCACAGAAGAAGGAATTACACACGACTATTTTTGAAGCTTTAAAAGGTCCAGAGGGCCTAATTGTGCTCTCAGATATGTCTGTGCAGCTCTGATTGAAGTCTTGGAATATAATGCATGCTTATGAGACAGCTAAAATGAGTTCTTTTTTAAATTAAAAAAAAATATCCTTCAGTTATTAAAAAATTAGACTGTAAAGTCGTCAGGGTCAAGCCAGCAACTTCCCAAGAGCTATTGAGAATGTAACAAAGTGAGGTCTTGGCTGGAACCTGGCACTGTACCAACCTACAGATAGCAAACAAATGCTGAAAGTGTTAGTGAAAATCATGCAAAAAAGGTAACACCTTCTTCTGCAGATTTGTGTGAGTGCAGTTGTGTGCACACACTTATCCAGGCAGTTCTGTGGGAGGGAAGGAGGGGACAACCCTACATTGCCGTAATGGAATAGCCTTACCAAGTGTGTTCACACTTCAGCCAGTTACGTTAAACCAAACCAACATTGGCAGAGATATTTTCTTTTACCTCTGTTTTATATCAGCCAAGGCTTAAGCAACAGTCAAGAGGAGTGTGTTTAAACTGTGTTGTAGTGTTGTATGTGGTGTCCTAAGAACAATTGCATTCAGTGCTAGGAGAAAAAGATGAAGAAGCAAATTTAACACAGATAAAGGCAACAAACACAGTAAATATATTCAGACACTGGAGTTTGTCTGATTTATTTAACTAGCCCTCGATTTTGCAAGCTAGTTCACACTACAGGCGATGTATGAGTTGTGCATGAACTTCTCCACAAGTTTTCTGTGTGCTTTTTAAAAGGTGCTTGCTTAAGAATAAACAGGTTTAGGGCCTGTGCTTTAAAAGATTGAGAAGATGTGTTTTAGTGTAAATAATACAGAAGAGGATGCTCAAGTTATAATTAAGTCTTACTTTCATCATGGCTACATTTAACAGAAATGCCTCCAGCAACTTTTCCTTTATTCAGCTGCCTGTATCGCCACTAAAAAGCAAAGCAAGAACCAGTCAGGAAATAAGTAATCCACATCTGCACTGCTGGGCCAAGAGTGGCTCCTGCTCCTCAGCACAGGTAGTTAACACTTACCTAAACCAGTGCATTAATTTCCGTGGTTTGTCCTCCACGTGTGTGTCCTTGTATTGCTCGGTATAATTTATGTCAGTATTGTTTGTTGTCACTTCTCAAACTGAAGCTGTGACACTAACTCTGCCAGCCAAGGGAAAAAAAGCTACACACGGAGGCAACACAAGCCAGCATTGTTTAAATCAGATGAGCCCAGTGGCGTGGAAATTGCCACTGTTGCGTAAGTGTGCTTGCTGGTAAACCCAAACCGATGGGCTGGTGAGCATATATGATTAGCCCAGTACCTGTGGATGTATTTCAGTATCACTTTGGTGAGAGCAGAACTGTGGAAAAAGAGAGGCAGGAGATTTTTCCATCAGGTTTTCTTCCTACCACTAGAAATCATAGCTGCCGCCTGCAATATTTAATATCTGATGTTAGTTTCCACCTTTCAGCCACAGCCACTTTTCACTTACCAACTAATCGTCACCCAGAAGTGTGCTGAAACGTATTATAAATGGGCATACAAAGGCTTTCTCCGGCACTAAATCACAACCATCTCCACAGAGGAAAGGGACTGCTCACAGCAGCCCTGCAGGGTAATTCGGGCCAGGAGAAGAACAGGCTCTTCCCACTCAAATAGCAGGAAGAGTTCGGATTAGCAGGAGCTGAGCGAGATGCAGCCACAAAAGCCTTTGTTAACTCTCTGCTCAGACGAGATGGTGAGGGGTCTGGAGCACAAGTCTTACGAGGAGAGGCTGAGGGAGCTGGGGTTATTCAGCCTGGAGAAGAGATGGCTGAGGGGAGACCTTATTGCTCTCTACAACTACCTGAAAGGAGGGTGTAGAGAGGTGGGGGTCGGTCTCTTTTCTCAAGTCACAGGTGACAGGACGAGAGGAAATGGCCTCAAGTTGCACCAGGGGAGGTTCAGGCTGGATATTAGGAAAAATTTTTTCACTGAAAGGGTTATCAGGCATTGGAATGGGCTGCCCAGGGAGGTGGTTGAGGCACCATCCCTGGAGGTGTTCAAAAGACGGGTTGATGTAGTGCTGGGAGGTATGGTTTAGTGATGATGCTCCTTGTTTGTTGTGTGGGTGTCTATTTTTGTCAGTTAGGTTGACGGTTGGACAAGATGATCTTTAAGGTCCCTTCCAACCTAGAAGATTCTGTGAATCTGTGATTCTGAGATGCTCGGCGGCATCTCTAGGAGAGGTGCTTGGCTTTGGGGAAGCACTTGTTGCCACCGGTCCCTCTGGGCCCAGCACCTTGTCCTGGGAAGAGCTGTCCTTGGCCACATGCCCCATGGGGTGGTGAAAGAAAGGTGAGGTCAGGTCCTCTCGCCACACTTGAGGCTTGTCTCCTGCCTGGGAGATGAATAAGCAAAAAATCCCAGACCCTGTAGTGAGGCTTCCCCCTAAGGGGTGCTGGTTTTAAGCCATGGCTAACTGGGAGGTGTGAGCCTCTGCAGATAAGATGTGCATCTGCAGACTGGTTATTAGGAAAAATTTCTACACCAAAAGGGTTATCAAGCAACTGGAACAGGCTGCCCAGGGAAGAGGTGGAATCTCCATCCCTGGAGGCATTTAAAAGACAGGTAGACATGGTGCTTTGCGGCGTGGTTTAGTGATGGCTTTTGTCAGCATTAGGCTGATGGTTGGACTCGATGATCTGAAAGGACCCTTCCAACCTAGCCAACTATATGATTCTCTGCGACTCCTTCTCCCAGGAGTATTTCCAGAGGAAGCAGCGATCCCATGGGATGGGGTGTAGCTCCCAAACCTGCCCAGGGCGCTGCCAACCGCGTTGGGAGGGGAGGCCTCGGGGAAAACTTGCTGCAGGATGCGGTGCCGGGGGTGCTCGTAAGGCGGTCCCCCCTTCCCCGGGCCCGCCCGCCGGGCTCTGCGCTCCCCGCCTTCCTCCTCCTCCTCCTCCTCCGGGGGGAGCCTTGCCTCCCCTGCACACCTGCCTTGCCATTTGTCGGCGGCTTGGCGAGGAGGGGAGAATTTTCCCTCGGTCCCTTGCAGCATCCCTCCCCGGCGCAGACACACATACCCAGAGACACACACACACACACACATCACTGAGCTTTTTTTTTTCCTCTTGCGGGGTTTTTTTTTTTTTTTTTTTTTTTTTTTTCCCCCTTTTTTTTTTTTTTTTTTTTTTTTTTTTAATTGCAGTTGCTGCCGCAGCGGCGGGGAGGACGGGGGCTCCCGCTGCCCACCCCCGCCGGGGAGAGCCCCGCCGCCGCGCCCCGGGCAGCCTCCCCCGCGGGGGAACACGCGTGGGCCGGCGGGCAGCGCAGCCGGGGTGGGACGGCGGGGGCCCTTCCCCGCTTCCAAACCTTCCTCTTCCCCCGCAGAGTTAGGGGGTTGCGGCTGCGAGGACCCCGGCAGCCCCCCTGCAGTTGGTAGAACAGTGCTCGGTGGCAGCTCGGGAGGTGACTGTCCCATCCTTCTCCTCCTCTTCCTCCCCCCTTCCTCGGGCGAGTGCTTTAAAACAGATTGCAGCCGAGCTGGGGGTGACAGGATCTCGGTGTGCGCCCGGTGAAGGGACAGGGGGAACGGCTGGGCACCCTTTTTTGTGACCGGCAGTGTGATTGTAGTGGGTTACCAGCTGGGGAATTGCTGGATCCTACCCTGGCGAGGAGTGGGATTGGTTGTGGGTCGTGTTCATCTCCAGCTGCTTTGATCTAATCGCTAGAAGTAGCTTGCTGTTGTCTGGGGTGGAAAAAGCTCTCTTGGCGTTTTACTCTCTTGTTCTTGAATTCTAAATGTGTATTTGATGAGGGCTCCTGGTTTCTGAAAGGAAGGTTACAGGCTGAATAAATCCATCTCTGGGCAGGAGAGACAAGAAGCTCTCAGATCCTGCCTGTGAATTGTGTATTTTCTATGTTGTGTGTTATTACTCCTTTTTTTTTTTATTATTTTTATCACTGGAAGTTCTGCTGTAATATGTCAAAAGCTTTGATGTCTTTTGCAATGTACCTTATTCATTTTTTTCCCTCAATTTAAAATGGAATGATAAAATGCACAGACATTAATAAATAAGTTGAAAGGACTTTGAAATAGTGCATGTTGTGCATGGTGTGAAATTGTAGATATACATAAAAGAGTAATAACTACTCTGCAGGTTTTATTTAAAACCTTTCTCTCTATGGCTTTGTGCTGAAGTCTCTTCATCTGACTCTCAGCTTTTAAGTGTGATGGGTTTTGGCTGTTGAGGTCCCCTCTCGTGTTTTGGGATGCCTTGATGGGCACCCACATTTGTCTGGTTTTAATAGTCTTTTAATTTCTCACTTTATGAACACTTGCCACTGTAAAACTGTGTGAGATTTGTTATTGTGGCTTTCAAATTTAGGTATCTTTTCCTGGTGCTTTTATTTATTTATTTATTTACCAGCCTATTTGTTTATTTATTTATTTATGCTACAACTGAAGGGGGGGAGGGGGAGGAGGAGAGTAAGGAGTTCTCTCCGACTCTTCTATCTGTTCGGATGTGCAAAAAAAAAAAAGCAACCCATGATTACATAAAGAAATGAAGGCACTGAAACAACCCTGAGCTGAATTCCAAGAACAAAAATGACTCCGGCGCGTGTGCTCGCCTGCACCAGGCGCTCTGCAGCATGTGGTATTTACAGAACTTGCAGCGTACAGTAGCTCTCCAGTAGTAAGAGAACGTTTTGTATCCTCAGAAGCAAGAGAGTCTTTGACAAGTCGACAAAACTAGAGATACAGTCGAGGAACGCTGATACACGTGTGAGTGCACGCGGATATAAATATCTCCAACTGCTTGAGTTTGTTTATTCTCAGGATAGTTTGTCTTCCTTGACCTGGACTATATACATCCTTTTCCCTTGAATTTTGGGGCATTTTTTTACTCTTCCTCTCTGTGTGTATGTGCTTTACTGTTAATCTCTCTGTAAAATAGAAAATAATGTGGTAATAGATTTAGAAGACTCTCTTGCCAGGCAAAGCAGGCAATAGATCATGAAATCAGACAATAGTATTTTGTTTCCTAGCAACCCCCTACTGCGAGCAGAAAACAAAACGATGGTGGATGCTTCCGCATCGTGATAGCTATATGTCGAAACCCCCAAGTAGTAGGCACAGAACTACTAATTGTGCAGGGAGATTTGCTCCTATTAGCTCCAGCTGCTTTGTTAATGTTTTCCTCTTGTGAGAAAGGGATTTGCTGGGGTTGGTGCAGTTAAATGGTTAAAATTTCACTCTGCTCTCCTAGCTTGATAACAATGCCTGTTAGAATGAAGAGGGCACAAAATTAAGTAGTAGCTGTAGAATTTTTGCCTATGAGAGTGATTTGAAATACCCTTATTGCTTGACTATTTCTAAATTTATGCTATTACAGACCCTTAAAAATCAGATTTATCATCTCCTGTGTGCAGTATCCTTTTGGACTTTGTCTCGTTAGTCATCCTTTAGCTTTGTGTATTAAAACTATGTTTGGTAGAATGTATTAAACGAGAAATCCTGTGCCGCTCCCAGGAATGGGAAGTAAAATCCTAAGTGCTGCTTTGCCACGTTTATGTTCCTGGCACCCTGCTCACCCCTTCACAAGAGCTAGAGCTATCACAGTGCGGCAGGATTGGGCCCTGAAGCCGTGATCTTTCTAAAAGTGCTTTTGATAATGCAGTAATTCCCTTAGTTAAAGTGTCTGAGCATTGAAATGGCATCTCGACCCTGGACCAATCTGGGATGCACTTTGTGCACTGCCATCTATCTGAAAAAATCCATTAGTGCAAGCTGTGGCTCTAACCCGGTATCGGTGCTTAACTGCCTGGCGGGTCTCAGCCTTCCAGCAGGTGTTAGTGCTTCCAAGGCTGCTGGAGATGCTGAACTGCAGTGGGGAAAGGAGGTGAGCAGGCACAGATGAGTAGTTCTCTATGTACAATGTAGCAGAGGAGCTTCTCTGCTTCTGTGCTTTGCCGCCTTTCCTTCTGTTACAGGAGAAAGCGGCAAAAAAAGTTGGTCACAGAGTTTTGCCTGGAAGTCTTTGCTCGCCTGTGGTGCTTACGGCGGGCACGCTGTAAGTAAACACACTGGTAGTTTTCCTAGTGGTCACACCAGTGAATCTACGACAGTGAAAGTATTATTTCCATCTGGGAAACCGTAAAATCACAAGAAAAATTTGCTGTGGGGAAGACAGCGAACTTAATCATGTATGCATTATTAAACAACAGAATTGGTGCTACATGCTGGAACGGCGTTCTCTTGAGTGACTTTGGGGTTCAGAGTGTTATTTAACAGATCCAGTATGCAGTCATCTACCATTTGTATTGCCTATAGGTATTTTTCTAGCTCATCTCAAGTACCGAGGTACAAAAGTGTTACAACAGATGCTACTTCAATGAAAAATGTGGAAGTGGAATGGCCAGAGAATATTATAATTCTGGTAAATATCAATGAGCAGCTACTTTCTCGCCTATATGTGAAATCACACTCTTTTTTTTTTTTTTTTTCCCATAGCATGTGCGGATGTTTTAGTTTAGATCATGTTAATTGAATTTTGGAAGGCTTTATGGATTGAGAGGAAATAGTCATTTTCCAATTTTTCTTCTCCGTTTCTTTCTCAGATGGCACTCCTCCCAAACCTCGAATCTTACAATTAGGTAGTCCACAGATGAAGCTTGGTATGGCTGCGTAATTGCAGTCGCCACTTAGCCTCTGCCTGTGTTTACCAGGCAGCAGAATGAAGACAGGCAAAGAAAACAAAAAGTACAAACAAGAAACAAGGGGGAAAGAAAGGTCGTGAAGTATTCTGTGTGTAAACAATGGAAGACATTTGGAAGTGATTTTAAATACTCTCCACGAAATTCCCGTTATGCCAACTGCATTTGTTGCTGGTGATGAATGTAAAAATCTTATATCTGCTGTCATGTGGGTTGGCAACTGATGGGAATAGTCAACCAATGACCAAACCCAAAAACTGGTGCCTTCCTCCCCCTTCTCCCCAATAAAAATCCATCTTTCATGGAACGGTGAGTTAAGTCCATTGCATTTAAAGGCATTTGGTAGAACTATGAATTAAGAAATGGACAGCTTTGTTCTCTCTGTTTAACTGCGCGATGATGGTAGTGGCTAATGAGCTAACAGGGGATGTGCTGCATATCTCACTGAGATACACCTGCCTTTTCAAATTTCACAGGGCTTTTTTTTTTTCCAAGAGGGAACTGCAGTAATGAGAATGTAGAGTTACTTACTGCATGTTTAAATCCTATAGACTTAATGATTACTGCAGTGTTGCATATTTACTTAGGTATTTATTTCCTATTCTTATATTAAGAAAGGAACAAAAGCATGATGTCAGTTTTGGACTCTCTTGAAGCTTCATTTTTAAATCCTGTAACATAAAAGCATTGAGCTGTCAATTCTTGCCAAATATGGAAAATAAATCATCCAAGTGATTACAGAAACTGAGGATTTGGTTCAACAAGGCACTGACTTGCATGCCTAACTTTTTTTTTTTTTTAAATATGTATGCTTAAGCTTATCTTTGCTTGCCGAGATAAACTGGATTTAAGCATGTGGTTAAAGTTAGGCATGTAATTAAATGCTTTGTTGAATAGGGGCCTCAAGCAAAACCTATAACCTTTGATACTAACGTCTTTACTTTTGAGTAAACAGAACTGAAGAAGAAATCCTACAGGGCGGTAGAGTGAAGGGAACAAATTTAGGGAGAAGGCAAGTTCATAGGGGTCTCAAATCAGGAACGTATTGATGGGTAATAGCGATGCTCTAAGGGATCTAGAATTAAGACCCAGCAGGAATTAATACATGAGTCTGCAGTGTGATTTGATTACACAACAGCACGGTTTGTGGTTGAGCTGACAAGAAAAAGGTACCATGTCCACAAACAAAGATGCGGGATCCCCAGTTTATAAGAATCTGTTGTAAACATACCTGAAAACGCTGAATATTGTCTCAACAGAAAGATATTTACAATTTGAACCAAGGTTAGAAGAGAGCAACAAAATACTTGAGGAGGGGGAGTTCTGGAGGAATTAGATGCGGGAAAATATTAAAAAATAGACGTATTTGTAGGCTGGCACTGAATCTGGGGAGATATATTAACTACATGTAGATGTTTGAAATGTATTTTAGTCAAAGGAATCTGAATTTTTGGTGCATTATGTGGGAGAATACCTAGAAATAAATGGAGAAATCAAGGAAATAAAAGCTTAAGATGAATTCTAGGCAAAAACTTAATGACAGAAAAATGTATCTGAGCCTATATTAGTCCAGGTGTAATGAGAGTCCCCCTTTTCAGATGTTTAAAATAAGAGCAGGCAAGTCACAAGGAAATATACTGGAGGAGGCAATTATGTGTTTCAAGGAGGTGGAGTAAAAGATCTAACATCCCTTTTTCATGTCTATGTTTCATTTTAGTTTTAGCTAAAGGTTATGAAAGAAACTGGGTCAGATACTGGGCCAACCATCCTTGACTTGGTTTTTCTTAAACCGGAATGTTCGTACTTTGGCCAAGTGGTTTCCAGTGCCAAGGCAGTTGTGTTTTATGCTTTTCTAAATGCATGAATCAGAACAAGGTCATCATATGGGCTCAGATTCAGTCAATGCTGGGATGGTGGATATGCAAGGATTGGCTACAGAAGATTTTTAAGTAAGTAGCTCTGGTTTATCCATTTATTTGTTTTCTCTTTTGAAAACAATGAGCGTCCTGGAGTGGTGTAGAGGGCACAGAGGTGACAGCTTCTTGTTTGTTGACAGTTTCTGCAGCATTTTGTTTGATCATCTAAGGAAGCTTACTGCCATCAGGTAGCAATGATGGATAGCAGGTACTACTGCTTCCTTCCTGTCCCCCAGTCAGATGCTCTGGGCTCAGAACAGTTGTCTCCTGTGATCTGGCCAGTCTGTGTGCAGTGCAAGTCCCAATGACTACTGCCATCAGTGGCATGTTTTCGGGAAGAGGCTGAGATGTATGGATGACCTTTCCCAAGGTGTGTTGCTCCCTCATCTATTCAAACTGGGAGACAATTCAGCCAGGGAAGGTGCAGGTTCAAGATGTAACAGCAGTTTTTTTGAGGAACACTTGCCTGGAATGATGTTACTACACTGATTTCTTGTAATTCGTTTTACTCGAAGCAAGTATTCAGAAAAAAAAATCATTGTGCAGACTGATATCATCAGGGAATGTTTTCCAACAGCCATGCCAATTGCAGAGGAGGAGGTGGATTTCCCTCTGCCATGCTTTGTGGATACCTGACAGCCAACTGTTTAAACAAGGCCTATTTCGGTAACCATAAGGTAAAAACAAGTGATTCAGAATAACCCGCCCTTGCGTGATAATGATTAAATCAGGGATCTTGCAGGAGTAACACACAGAAATGAAAGCTCATCTGGGGTAGGGCTGGTTGGTGAGACTGAACTTTAGTTTAAGTACTTGGTGGTGCAAGAAAGGGGTGTTTTGAAACTGTAGAAGACAGATTTCTTCTAGGCTTTCCGTGTGTAGGACAAGACAGAAAAAGTTGTTCTGTCTATTGAAAACCATACACTCTCAGTACACCGCAGGTGACTCCTTAAAAACAAATATTCTGAGAAGTAAGCCAGATTCAGCCCTTTCTTGAGGTTGTCTCTAGGAATTGGTTGATAACATCGGTGGTAGAGGTTTGAGAAGAGGTTGAATGAAGCTGGAGGAAGGGTTTCTTTTTAAGCAGAACGTAGGATTAAGACTGAAGTTGTTGCCAATTGCATTACTGATGTTAGAGAGACAGTTTGTTGATGGGTGGATAAGGTAGATAAAAAGAACCCATACAACTGAGTGGATCAAGTTGCTGGTAATGAAATTGAGTAGATTGGTTTACTTAGGATTTCTTGTGTATGTTAATAACACTCTTCTGTGTGTGTGTATGATCAGACTTGTTGGATGGAATCCTTTATACTGAAAGACACTGTGTAAATGTAAGATTATTATTCTGTCATCTTTGCAGGGAAAAGCTAGGTCAACAACAATCTTAATTACAATTTGTTTCTGTTAATAGATTTTTGGAGTTGTTTAATGCGGCTTTAAAGCATTTTTATACAGGTACTTTTAACATAGTGTTAGCATTTAGGATGTGGGGTTTGTTATACTAGATCTCATCAATACATGATGAGGAGCAGTCTCTCCACGGACAGATTGGATAGCACACAACTATTTTGGTATGACAGGTTGGCTTTATGTAGATTTTAAAGGGGTCTGTGCCTTACATACAGCGTAAAAATGCATCAGGACACGGCAGCTCTGTCTGGGGTAGAATACAGTCAGAGTTTAACACAATTTTTTCAACTCTGTTTAGACTTAGCCATACCTGTTAGGGAGCATTTTGACAGGGAAGCAAAGAAGAAATGAAAGAGAAGTAGCTGATAAAGGCAAGGAGTGAATTTAGGGAGATGGAATGCAATAACCAGAATGAGAGCATGCTCTTAGAATGGGCGCTGTTGCTCGTGCCCTTATGAGAAGTGTCAGGAAGACTTTCAGCCATAACAAATAAGTTTGTTTCATCTGAAAGTAGCAGATTGCTTCCTAATACTTTGCTGGTCTGACATTCTGTGAAATTGTGTTATATACTAATTCAGTGGCTCCTCTGCATGTAGAATGAGAACATGCTATTTTCTACCAAGCGAAGCAGTTCCCTCTCATTCTGCAGTGCTAGAGGCCTCTGTTTTGGTGGCAAAGATCCATGGATTAATCTCTTCTGATGACTTATGATGGATGTTGGCATTACTTCAACACTGACTCAGAAGAAAGAGTTGCATTTACCGACTAAGTGATCTACTTAGTTTATTGGGAATTTTCCTTGGAGGTGTGACCCTTGCTTTGCCATGAAATCTGCCAAGATCACAGCCCTGGGTAGTGTGGTTACAGATGCATCAAAGAAGTTTGTGGTTATGGTCCTCTGCTGGCAGATAAGGATAGCAGGCACCTGGATGTGAACAAGCACCCTGCATAGCTTTCCTAGCTGTAAATGCATGGTTTATTTGTGCATCCTTATGCCTCCTCTGCGTATGCACATCTGGCTTCCACTGTCTCCAGGAAGAGCAGAAATAGAGGTGTTGGTGGCAGGCTGTTACATGTGAAAGCTGAATGCTTAAAGGTCCTGGAAAGTACTTTTGCTTTAGAATCTTCTTTATGTTGCTTTTCCATTAGCTGGCCTAAAATGAGCATCTCTTAAGGTAATTTCATTTTAGCAAATGAAAGCACCCTTGGCTAGTTTTTTGGTTCAAGTTTATTCGTATCTTAACAGTAAGAGGAAATAATGTTTATGCTGATGACTCTCTTTCTGCAATGTAATCTCCCATTTTGTATGTACCAGCCAGCCATTGGAGCCATTGCCATTTTATTTCATTGACAGCCTGTGAGAGAGCACGTCCTCAGTTCCTAGAGGGAGCAGGGCTAAACTTGAGCTGATGCACTCCAGGTGAAAGCCTTGGTGTTCTGTTGCCAATCCACTTAGCTATCCAGTTTCTTGCCAATTCTTTAAGGCTAATGCTATTACAGAAAAACATGTGAAACCAGGTGTGGTGTGTATGTCATTAGTTGGGTTTTGCAGTTTTATTTTTCATGATGCGCTTGTTTAACTTCTGTATCATTTTGCAGAACATACGTAATGTGTAGTTTGTATTGTTTGCTTTGCAAAATAGAAGGCAGCTGTAATTTCAGCCTGGGAAGGAAACTATTACCGTTTTCTTAAGTAAAAGAGAAAGGCTGAAAAATTGGAATTTCTTTTTAAGTTTCTTGGAAAATATTAAAGGAGATTATGTAACTGCATAAGGTCTCCGGGGGAAAGAGAAGGCTCACTGATAATGAAAGAACGGAGTAACTGCTTAATGTAATCCGCTCTCCATGGGTAGTGATGAGAAGGAAGAGAATGAAGAATTCCGTGGTCAGAGCAGGGTTCATTTGTTCAAATCTGGAAGTAGGCAGCACATCTGACAGGGCAGCTTTGCATAAGCCCAGCTTGCCAGTCTCACACCTAGGTTTACCTTTTCCATATTAACAAAGTTGATTCTTTTCGGTGCTCTATACTACTAATAAAATAAAAATGATAAAAGTAATAATTTTCAGGCTCATCTTGCTCAAGAATACAGGGATTAGTGTGAAGCGAGTCAGTCAACCCACTGTAATCAAACAATTCTTCTGTACCTAAAGTATAAATGTTGCATGAGTAGCTAGACAGAAAAGACTAGTGGTCATATTGAAATCATGCGGAAAATCTGTTTCTTTTGGTTCTTCAACGTCAGACAGGCTGCCAGATGAAACTGAATATTGAATTGAAAGCAGAAGATTGAATTTGATAATCCTGAAGATGAGATGCTTTGACAGCCCTGCCATTGAAAGATAGCTGTGATGACCACTGAAGCCACTGTTCTGGTTGTTTCAGCGGCTCTTCAGTGTAATTTCTTTCTAGAGGAATCGGTTTATTATCAGCGAGGACAAAGAGCAATAGCTACTCCTACTAGGAAAATGAAGACTTCAAACTTGGCGAGAAACTTCCTTTCTTGCTAACGTTTCTATCAGCATAACACGAAGTGAGCTGTATAGGGTGAGATGTAAGCCTGGGTGTGCTGCCCTTTTAAAGACATGTAAATTCACTAGTTTGCTGTTAAATGGATGAAGGAATAGGGAAATGCCGAACTAAAAGCCCAAACCTAAAATAAACAGCACTTCTATTAATGCAAGGTGGTTCAGAGAGTGTCTATAAGCATCTGTGCAAGGAAAAATGCAGACCTTTGTAGCGCTCTCAGCCGTGTCTCTAAGGGATGCCATGGGATGACTGTATGACAAGGAGGTGTTCTGTATGTGCCTGAGGAGCAAGAGCAGTAGTGGCGGAAACAAATTGAAATGAAAACTTCTAAAGTAGGTTTGTCCTGATGCTGAGTTCATCTCTGTGAGAAAGAACCATCTGTGTATTTAGGAGTTGGCTGGAGAAAAGAGTATTTATGCTCCCTTCCTTCAGTTACTCTTGGACAGCCTCTGAGGGAAGATCTTGTCTTTATTTTTGCCTCTACTCTGTGGTCCCCAGCAATGCAAGTTTATTTAAACTGCAACTGAATGTGACTTTTGTAAAAAAATTTAATACAGCAAGATACTCCCCAGAGAATCAGTGATCATAGGAAGGCAACTAATGATGGTTTCAGAAGGATTTTGACCAGGTACAGCCTGATGGTGCTCCAGCTCAAGTGGAAACTTTCTTCCTCTACCTTGCAAATACATAACACCAAATATTTGAGAAAAATATTCAAGGAGAAGCTGTAGAAACTGAATGACAAGATTAATGCTTTGAATGGTGATGGAGAACAGGAAGAAGTCTGACACATGAGGGAGAAAAAGCCTGCAATGCCCACAGTGAATGGAGTGTAAGTAATAGGCTGAAGATGTTGCAATAAATAACAAGTTTAGGATTTTTTTTTTTTCCAGTGGTAAGGATGCAGAGAGGTCCTAGAATGGATTGTGTGAACATTATGGGGCCTTTGCTGAAGTCTTCAAGAACATGGTAGATAAAAGTGTGTTGTCTTTAAAGGATGCAACTGATCCTGTTGCATAGTTGTTACCAGCTCTATTTGCACTCACTTAACACCATACTTGATTTGAAGAAAGCAGAAATATAAACCAGCAATGGATTGTGACATATGTTGCGCAGCTGGTCCCCACCAATTTCAATTTGGATCTTTGAAATCAAATTGCAGGTCATGGAAAACATGCAAGTATAGCAAAATTTTAGGACCAGTGCTGCCAGTTACTCCTGCGCGGATGATTCAGTAAGGAAAAGGGAATGGATCTAGGCAGCAGTTTCAGCTGTATTTGCTGCCTTGGGGCAGTCCCCTTTATGGACACTGGAATTCAGGGTTCACTTTCAGGTTTTCTCAGGGATTACTGTTCAGCCTGGAGAAGAGAAGGCTCTGAGGAGACCTTATTGCGGCCTTTCATTACATAAAGGGGGCTTACAAGAAAGATGGAGTGGGACTTTTTACCAAGGCCTGTAGTGACAGGACAAGGGGCAATGGTTTTAATCTGAAAGAGGAGAGGTTTGGATTTGACATAAGGAAGAAATTTTTTACTATGGAACTGGTTGCCCAGAGAAGTTCTGGATTCCCCATCACTGGAAGTGTTCAAGATCAGATTGGACAGGAGTTCAAGCAACCTGATCTAGCAAAAGATGTCCCTGCCCGTGGCACGGGGGTGGACTAAATGATCTTCGAAGGTCCCTTCTGACTCCACACATTCTGTTTGTGTGTGATTCTCACCAAGCCTCACAGTGAGTGGGATAAAAGGAAGCAGGACAGTCAGAAGGAGTATGGTTTTATAACTTAAACTGAAATCCAGATGATCAGTCTGTTATCCCTGTTTGTGTCAGAACAGTGGGATGTGCAGCAGCCAAGATATAGGAGACACTGACAGTTGAACATGGACATTTCAGTTTTGAAAATATTTTCTTCTGTGCCCAGCTCAATGTGGAGCATTTTGCCATGTTGCACTGTTAGGCTTGAAACGTTTTGATAAATCCACTTTTTCACACATGATCCCTTGCTAACACAACTTGAGGTTCAGTCCTGCCTGATGCAGAAGCATCATAAAGCATAGGTAGAGAGAAAACTAATCTGTCTTCAAAAGGCTTATGTAGACACATCCCAAGTTGTTAAAACACAACTAAAAATAGACTTAAAAGAATGGTAGACCAGACTGTTTAGAGACTTGTGACTCAGCTACGGCATTTTTGTGTATTTTATTTAGAGTTGCATGCTTTCAGTTTTGGACCATGTTGGAGGAATAATCGTGTTACAAAGTGAATTCAGTAGTCTGTGGTTTGTTTTTTAGCTAGTAAAAGCTTTATGGACTTCTTACAGTATTTCCAGTGTCTGCCTTTGGTCAGAGGAAGAAAATTGCTAGAGTTCTGGGAAGCGCATGGGGGAAAAGACCGAGTAACAGACCCCACTTTCTGCTTTTCTCCACACATTCACTCCATAGCTAGGAGCAAAAGTATAGCATGTAGACCAATAAAAATAACATAATATTTTAGGAGTACCAGAATGCAAGTTCTTTTGGCAGCGAATTTTGAACACTCCTAGGAAACAAATTGGTTCCTGTACATTACATGTTGATGGAGATTACGTCCTTTTTACATGAGTAATGAGTCAAATGTTCTTTTAAGACGTATGGGACCAGATTCTGATCTCCAGTGATTTAAATTTTGAGTAATTCAAGAGATATTCATGAGTTACACTACAATAACAGATTACAATCTGGTTTTTATTCCGTAGGATTTTAATATGGTTATAAAAGGGATATTCATCTTCATTTTCTGAATGTGTAGCAAGTTACCTAATTAATCCAATATTGTCTTCATTCTGGAGGAGGCTGTTTAACTTGAATTTCATTGTCAAACACCATACAGACAGGCTCGTGTGGTGGTAATATTAACTAATGATAGAGTTATCCAGATATACAGTTCTATCATTAACTTGAATTACAGTGTAACTCCAGTTGTTTTCGGTAGAGAAAGACCACATTGCTGATAGGAAGAAAGCACACTATTTTTGCAGTCACTGCGCAATTAACTCATATAACCTCTGTGCTCGTCATGGTTTGTATAAGATCCAGGGTGACCAACTGTAGGTCACTCATATGAGAACAAAGACCCTGGGGCTGAGAGACAGTTTATTAAGATAATGCTGTGGTGTGAAGATCAACTGTCACAGCAGTTGCCAATGAAAGCGTGTCTGTATTTACTGTATACTTGCAGTAAATAAGAGTTGCCTGAGTTGGGATGTTTTGAATACTAAAGGATGGGGAGAATAACCAGATGAAAGGTAGTGGTGTGAGGGTAGAGCCAACTCCACCTTAGTTTCCTCAAGGTTGCTCTGTGGGTTTTTCTGATGCAAGCTTGAATACCTACCATTCAAACCATGGGATGTTTATTAATAATTTTTCTCCTTTATTCATCCACTTATTTTCATGAAAATGAAGGGACTCTGCCCTCTGTCAGTTTTGGTCGCTCTTGACCCATGTCACCCAAAGTTAGTGAAGAGAAAGGAGGAGAAACAGATCAAGATGCAGACAGAGCATCATTTATGCTTCTCTCTCAGGAAGCAGGGCTAAAAAATATTTTTCTCAGGCATTTCTCTTTCCAGATAGAAAAAAGAAAAGTTGAATTGAGTTCTTTCATCCATGTCAAGGAGTACAAAGTGTATTGTCACTTGCTTGTGCCTCAGTTTATTTGTCATTGGGAAGCCCACAGCAATGTGCTTTCTAAATGGTCTATGAAAAATTAACACACAATCTGTTTAAAACAAAATAAACTTGCTGCTTTTATCTGTTAAAGCAAACCAAAGCTGCTGTGGTCTGTAGACTGCTTGTTGCCCTCAAAGTGTGTATAATGGCAAGTCTGGTGCATTGCTACTGGCCATAGGAAGAGGAGCAAGTTCTTCCTCACAATGCCTCTTGAAACATCTTCTGTGTAAATTTTTCTTCTAAAAATCTTTGGTAATGTAGAGTTAAGTTTGAAAGTGTCTTATTTCAGCTTTACAAGAACTGCAGATTTTTCTTGCTGAAGCACGAAGAAAACCCCACACTTAAGATTCAGTTTTGCAAACCCTTCCCCCTTCTTCAGACATTCATATGGAAATACACCATTAACTGTGAAATTCCCTAGCAACCTTAACAGCCTAGAAGAAGGGATCCAAAACTCAGCAATACTCAATTCTCAGGCGAATTTGTACTGTCTATTGTTAATATTCATTATATTCTAATAAGCAATTTGAGAAATTCTTTTCAGGATCTCTTCTCCTTCTTCCTCTCAACTGTAATGGCCGTTTTGTTGGAATGGCGCAGTATTCACTGGTGGAAAGTGGAACCCAAAGCTTCTTTCTTGCCATCTGTCTCTGGAAAGCCTTCAGAAAATTCACTTTATTTCATGGTGATTCCTGTGGTAATTGCTGTAACAGCCCATTTTTATTTTTTTTTTCTGATAAATTAGTCATTGACAGCTGAGAGAAGAATTATTAGCGCTATGTAACATAATAAGTGGTTTGATAACCCGACTTAATGAGAGAATTTATAATTTTATATACATGGTGGCAGTAGTATGTGCTGCTACGTGTAGTAGCGTGACTGGATTTGTACCTCTTAATTCCCTTATATAGTAAAGACTAGTTACCTTAAAAAATCCAGAGCTGATGCTATAGTATGCAGTGTCTCAGGTGTTTAAGTGCAGAAAATCATTCAGGCATTGCTTCAGTTCAGCCTTAATCCCATGGGACCTGAGAAGTTCTGGCATAAAGTCCCACTGCTTGACAGAGACAGGACTGAGCCCTGAGCTGTCAGCATCAAATGAAGCTTCATTAGCCAATGAAATGAATTTCACTTACTTTTCATTTCAGCTCTGGTTTCTAGAGTAATTTTTGGGGAATAATGTAGAACTGTGGTTGGTTGTAAGTTGTTGTTGGGGTTTTAGTTTGTTTGGGCACTGGTTTGGTTTTTTTTTTTTTAATTTTAAACAGTCCCTTCTGTCTGTCTCACTAACCTTTTTGGTTTTGCCTTCTCTCCTTTCATTTTTATAACCCTCCTTTATTCGTCTCTTTGTGTCCATCTGTCCCATGTCTTTTTACTGTGACTTCCATGTCTTTTATATTTTAAACTTGCTATTTTCTGTTTAATACACTATCCTTGTTACTACTTTCCTTTTCTTTGCTCCCCTTGTCCTTTCTGTTTACTCTTTCCACTTGTTTTTTGTATTATGAGACTCTGTCATGCAGATCCTAATTAATTTATTTCTACAGGAATAAGATTGTAGACCTTATTTTTTCATTAGTATTTTTCTTTAATTTTATATATGAAATTTGCCACAAGTGCTCTCTTTCTGCAATACGATTTCATCTACTTGAAATTTATTTTTTTTTTTGGTATCCAGTGCAAGTGACAGAAATGTGGCAGTTGTCATACAAAATAAAGATGGGCAGTGGATGTTGCCCAGCAGCGCTGTACGGCCACACTTAATTTCTTCTTGTTCTACGGCTTAGAAACTCGAGCTTCTCTCTCTGGCTCAGGACTTGGGTAGGTTGTCCTGTCACTTGAGTTCCTTGCTCTCAAAAATAATTTTTAAATAATAATCTTTCTTTTGCTCCTTTTATTATAGCAGATCAGTATTATAAGAGGCTACTTGCTCCTAGTGTAATAGTTTTGTACAGTTCTAAGAATTTTTATGGTTTTGCTCGAAGAAAGGGGCTTATTTTTATGTGGGAATTCTTACTTTGAGGCAGTTGTTCCAAAGAAAGGAATATTTATACCTCATGGTATCTTTCTTTAGCTTTTATGGGGGTAAGTCAATTTGAGAAATGTGGTTATGTATCATTAAGGCCCATAATCTTAAATGTTCAAAAAACACACTCACATGTCTTTAGTATCAAAATGTGAGTGTGAAATAGGTAGTACTATTGGAAAGCTAAATGAGTGGTGAGTCAAAGTAATTAAGGGAAAGTAAATAATCTCTAAGGTTCTCATTCCCCATGAAACTAATTTCGTATCTTACCCTTCATGTATTTAAAAATAGTTCCCTGCTAATTCAAGATGCTTGTGTACTATGTGTGTGAAGAGCACTTCACTCCTATTGAAAGGATGGCAGATTAGGGAGTTATTTTCAATGGGCTATTATTTTAATTTTTTTTTATTTTAAGAGAGACATTCATTTGAGCAATGTAAGTGAACAATTCCTTCTGGAAAAACAGCTTGATGTGCATGCAAGACAGCAGGTGATCGCCCAATAATTTTGTGATGGCTTATAACTAGAAAACCTTTGTTGTTTTTTTTTATTTTAAAGGCATATAAATGGCAGTACTTTCTCCACAAAGGTGGCCTTTTTTTTCCAGCCTAGTAAGGCCTTAAGTATTCTGCCATATATGCTTTCCTGTTTCGCCTCCAAAAGACCTGTGTCTCGTCTGTGTCTACTATTTGGAATATGGATTTATTTGATTGTTTGTTTTTTTTCTTGAACTACTAAAATATACCTTGTAAGATGGCTGATGTGCATTAGAAGAGCTAAACTGCTCTGGAGCTGCAGGTCTACTGTGTGTGGAGGTCTGATGGGAGTGTGAGGAGATTACACTGGCAACTCCATCAATATCCTGAATAGTTGTCTTAAGAGGGTTAATACATGTGTATGATGTGTCTCCAGGTTTCTGTGCCGAAGAAAATAAATCTCACTTCTTTTTTAATTTCTCTGTACATCCTGCCCTTTGACTTCTGAGGTTTTCTGCTGCCCAAAGAGGCACATTAGCGTATGTAGATTTTTTTAATTCTTAACCATGGAGATGCATTTAGTGAAGTGATGTGGTAAAGCTGAAATAGCAAAGGGGCTCAGGTTCATACGAACAGTGTGCGTGAAGCATAGTTCTGTGCTGAAATGCACGGAGGGACAGCACAGGCTCACTCTGGGCACGTAACGTAAGTGCCCGAATTAAGAGTTTACACAGTGTATGTGTCGCAGCGCCTTGGGCTCTGAATTGCCTGCTCCAGGTGTCTGAATGTCTCAGCTTGAGTGTACAGCAACCCTACAATTACAAGGTTAAAGTCATAGCAAAGTTATGTATCTAAAGTAGACAATGTAGATGTATCCCCTCTGCATCAGATGAGGATGCCAGGTGTTACTTATTAAATAGGCATGCTGACCTGTTTCAGAGTGAATTTGGAGGAGCTGAAGGTGAGGCTTTTTTTCCAGATCTGTAGCCTTGCAAGACAAGCTGGCAAAGTTATTTTTTTTTTTTAAAATGCAAGTTAACAGAGGCTTTCTGGTTTATTAACTGGATCCTCATGTAAGTTTAGAAGGACTGGAACTTAGTCCTTATCTCCTGCTGCCATCCTCATGCTCTCTGAAATCAATGAGGAGTTTGGTGCAGAAAAAGTCAATGTTTGGCCACAGCCCTACAGATTTGGTGGAAGAAAATAAAATTGTCAGTTAGTATTCTTGAGAGCAGGGGGAACCTATTCAATGTAAAAGGGAATTCTGTAACCCGTTATCTGCAGCAGGAAAGCTGCTTTTTATTAATCGATCAAAGAAAATGTTGAAAATAATTGGAAAAATGACTTGAGGGAGGGAAAAGCAGAGTTGAGGGATATTAGGAGGCGGCTGATATTGTTTGTGAAATCAGACTATTCTTAAAGCTTTCATATGCTCTATATAGTGTATAGAAAAAAAAAACCAAACACTTCCCTTTTTTTCTCCTGAGAGAAGCCATGATTTTATCTCAGTAATTGAAAATAATCTCTGAAGTTGCTCCTTAACTAAACTTACATGAACCCCTTTTAAATCATTTGTTATCTTTCAGTGAATTTCTCAATAAATGTTTCTGCCTGCGCTTGGATGGCATGATCCTATGTAGCAAATAAGGCCAAGCACATCCTATTCATGACTCAAAGCACAACATTTCTAGCCTAATTATGGTGGCATTTGGCAGCAATGCTGTAGTTAAAGGTGCTTGTTGGTGTTTCTATTATAAATTGTATGTACTTGAATGGCTTAATTCATGCCAGGCAGAAGTCTGGCTAGCTATCTAGTTAGTAATTTTCCCCCCCTTCATTAAAAAATCTTAAGTGAAGAAAGCAATTTTGAATTCTGAATGTCTTTGATCGTATCTGTATGTCTATAAGTCTGGTTCTTACAAAAAAAAATGCTGTGCTTTTCCTTCATTTCAAAACTTTCTTCCGTTGTGCAATGTGTGGTTACTGTTCCATGGTTTGCATCACTCTCAGCACTTCGAGTTGCTCAAAGAAAGCCATTGCTGTGAAAAGAGGGAAAGGAAACACAAGAACATATGGAATTGTCTACGTTGAGCAATCTGTGCTCAATGCTGTCTGCGAGCAAAGACTGATTTCAGTCACCTCAATTGCTGCAACTGGGCAGTATTAATTCATGGACTTCTCGCTTACTAGGGATGTCGCCAAGTGAATTTCTTACAGTTCCACAATCATTGAACAATCCCTCCAGACATCACTCAGTCATATCTGTCATGCTTGCATTAATACACATGGACTAATCTGTCATTTCCCAGTGCATAATAACTGGCGCTAGATCCAGCGGTATGTATTCCACATTTTTGGGAGAGATTAAAAAAACCCAAATGGACTCAACTGGATGCAACTAGTGAATGCTACTAAGCAGTTCCCTCAAGAAAAGTGCACAGTGAGTTTTATGGAAATATTTATAAAAGTGGTTTGGTTTTTTTTTAAGTGTCTCCTATTTAGAGTTCTCGCTTTTTTGTTTGGTTGGTTGGTTTTGGGGGTTTTTTTTAGGCCAAGTGCCTCTTTTGAAGTCAGTTGAACTTAATAAGAGTTTTCTGAGTGACCTTCTAATGTCTGTTTAAGGCTGTAGAGGCCCCTGAAGTGGTAATGCTGAGAGGTGTAATTGGCCCTATAAATCTCAGTGGGTCATTAATTCTAAGTCCCAATAATGTTAGGACCAGGATGCATGTAACCGTAGCAGTGTGATGAGCATAGTAGGAAGATTTATGCAAGCATTGTCTTGCTTTGGTTTGCACAGCAATAGAAATTATTTGTAGTTTTGGCTTGGAAGCTTGCTTTCTACCTTAACATCAATTCACATGTATCACCTACGTGTTTCTGGAAATTTATAAATTTCTGGGGGGAGATGGCTGGGGATTTTTTGTGCATATCAGGAGATTATAGGACATGACTTGGAAAGTCTTTGTAAGATAGATATACGCCCCTCCGTTCTCATAATTTAACGTATAAAAACAGTTTTCAAAACATTACTGCACCTAACGCACTTGCTCTTAATAATGACATCTCAAATTTTAAAGGACATGTGCAAGTTTGTGCTTGATCTGTGGAGACAGGATCCTGAAGTATGCAGTGTCTGTAGCTGTCATGCAGGTACATCCCAAATGGGGATGCCTGCATCAGGTGCAGTATAAATCCACCATCTCTGCATGTACTCAGTGATAATTGCTGGCTAATAAAAGCCTTGCTTTTTTTTCCCTGTGATGAGAAAGGCTTTTCAGTGTGTTCCTTGGAGGAAAAAAAAAAAAAAAGACTTCACTTTGGCTCAGTGAGAACTTGTATCTCGCTTCCCTCAATCAGAAATTACTGTAATAGATCCTTACTCCATGGTTTGAGGTGGAAGTGGTTGTTGCTATATAAGTGCATAAGCAAGGAGGCAAAAATGAACCAGTGCAGTGGAATGCCTTTTGCCATATGTCATTTGACTGCCAGCCATTTGTCCAATCCATCTTAAAGTCCTATTTGCACTTTCACATGGAATAAATTTTACCCTTCTTTGCTTCAGTCCCCTCCCAGGCGTTGTTCAGAGAGGTGATCTTTGGGCCATTACCCGCAAGACAAAAAGCCTCGACTGTATCCCAGCATAGTCAGAACACTGGAAGAAAACAGTGAAGATGAATAAGGAGGAAAAAAAAATACAAACCACACAAAGAATAAAAAAATCAGACTTTTAAAAATGAAACAGGCCGTTCATGTGGGAAATCCTGAGTACTGGTATTTTTATGTTATCTGTGGTGGAAAGGGAAATGCTTGGTATCCCATAGTATTCTGCTATAAGAACACATTCAGCTTTCTCAAACTTGTGTTTGTCATCATACCTGCCTCCATTTATAACTGAAAAGAGAAATTATAAAAGCTTATTGCTTGGTCTCTGGCCTTTCTGCGCAAAAGCATGTGTACTGCCTTACCAATTCTGAGAGACTTTGTGAGGCACTATCCCTACAAATGCTTGTTATCCACTAGAGCAGCAATGGAGGCTCAAGTAGAAGGAGAAGAAAAGGCAGGGTTTCTGTGCACGCGTGTGTGCTTCCCCCCATTCTTCAGGCAAGGAATTCAATTTCAGTTTGATCTGCAATTTTCTGGCAAAGGAAGGACTTTGACTGCAGCTGTATCTGATTTTTGTCCAGTGGATGCCACAAAGCCTTCTACTGTATTTGAAATAGATCCATAATGTATTAAAAAACTCTAAATATAATCTTCTACTGGGGGCTCTAACGAACATGAGTATTCATACACAAAATAATACATGATGTACACAACCTGCCTAAACTACAGCCCAGCCCAAGGGCCCTGTAAGAGGACCTAAATTAGGGAGCATTAGATGTGCTTTGGTTCTTTTCTGGAATGTGAAAAACTAAGTCAGGACCTGGGATGAGGAGAAAAGATGTAGCAAGAACTTTGCTCCTGTAGGTGAACCATCAGACCGCTCGTTGCAAAGAGTGATCAAATTCAGAATAGCTTTGAAGCTGCTTTAAGCAAAGCCAAGCAGAGGACATGTCTGGTGTGGTTGCAGAAAAGAGTGGTCTTTGAGGAGCCCTCAGCCAGTCTGAGGGTCCCATCAATGGTGCCCAAATAAAAGGTTCTAATGAGTTTACTCCACATATGTAACCAAAACAGATTTGTAGTTTTCAAGATGGGTAGTCCTTAATTTTGTGTGATACAGTTCCTTCTGCCATTTTTGGATGCAAGTCAGAATAGTCCCAGGTTCTAGAATATATAGCATTTTCCTTGCAAAGAAACTTGTCTGAGGATAGCGGAGCTCTCTTTGTTTAGCTTTGCTACTTAGTTTATGAAGTCTTGTTTGATGTTTTTGTCTTTCTGCTTATGCCACAGAAACTGGGTTTTTGGTGTTTTTTTTTTAAAGCAACAAGTATGTTAGAGTCAGAGTTAGTGTTGAAAAATGTTCTTCCTTTTTCTACATTTGACTTTCCATTTCAGAAATAACAAGATCAGGGTAAGAACATCTGCAGGATCAACACACTCCTCTGGGTTGTCATTACAGTGACAGAAAAGAAATGTATAGTGAAGCTTCACTTCTATGTGCTCTATGTGGTGTCATTCCCTTAAATGATATGAATGGGAGAATTATCCCAGTGGATGTCTGTTATGATCGTTCTTTCTGGAAAGGTCGTTGGTAATTGCTGTTTATCGTTTTGGAGAGGATTTGTTCAAATATACCTTGAGTATTCATTTTCTATACATTTGTGTCTAGGGGACTTACAAGTGACAACAAAGAGAGTGCATGGTAGAAAATAACCATTTGCACAAAAGTTATTTTCAGTATTTTACAAGTGACGGAAGGCAGGAAGAGGGAAGGTCCTTTGTTATGATGTTTTTCACAACTTCAGCTCTTTAATTAGCTCCTCAAAACCTCCATTTCTACCCCTCTGTCCCCTCCAGTCCTGGTTAGGGACAAGAGGTTCTTTCACTTGGTGAGAGCAAAAGGAAAGATCAGTAGCGTTCATAAGAACTATGCAGTCCAAGTATTTTCCTCTGTGTGCAGTAAAGTATTTCGTTTTTTCTATTTCAGTTTTGGTTGCCAGGTTTTTAGGTGTTTTGACTGAATCTTCCATGTTTTTAATGTCAAAAATGTTGGTGTTCCTTTTTACAAGCTCTTCGAAAAACACATCTGAGGGGAGGAAAAAGACGTATAGTTTGTAGCTTTAGCCTGCTGCTATATTTTGATAAGAATATCGTTCTGACTAAGTTTTGATTTCCAATCTCATTTGTTTGGCTGCGCAGACTTGTATATCATATACATATCAGGGAAGATTATTGTGCGTCAGTGCAGGGAAATTTCTTCCCAGAAAGAAGTATAGATCTTACTTCAGCATCTGACAGGAATTTTAGGCCAGTTTAGAGTAAGAGGTAAAAAAAACGCCTCATGAAGAACAGCATTACTTGGCTTAATTCAGTGGCTTCTGTACAATGCCATTGGGATTGTACGCAGGAAATTTGAAAATAGAATTTAGTCTCTTAATTTGGGAGGATTTAGGAAGAACAGAAAAAAAGACAGGCTCTGGTTGTGTTTGATTTCAATGTTACACCAAAACTACTGAATGCTGAGTTATACGGAATCTTTTTCCATACAGAAAAGGAGGAAATCTGATGTTCTAATTACTAGGCTACTGTTGCTGTTTCACCTAGGTTCTGCAATTGGCTATTAAATGTTCATTACACCTTCATCTGGGGTGAAAAACCCCAAGAATTAATCTCCTGTCACAAAAAAAAAAGAGTATTTTTGATGCTAGCTCATTCTCTTGTTGATACAGTTACGTGCCACAAACACAAGCCTTTTAAGCCTTTTTTTTGTTTGTTTGTTTGTTTTGGAGTTGCCGATTTCCGGATTCACCGATGGACTTGCTTGATTTTTCAAAAACTCCTTCAGGAAGGAGTGAGGGTTGGTTTGGAAACTGTTGTATTTATGGAATCTCAGCATCCAGTTTATGAATTCTGGTTCAGTTGCTTTATCATGGGATGCCTCAGGCGATACGCTGTTGGGGCCCGGAGCAGGAGTGATAGATGACCGTTAGCCTTGATGGTGCTCACTGAAGTGGCAGCAACCAGTGCTGGAGTCTTAGGAAAAGAAACTTCAGCCAAATCACTTTGCAGGGAAAGCAGTGGGAACATTCAGTATTTTTCCAGAAGCAGAACAAAGAAAGTTCATAGATAAGACCTTGGGGAACTTGCTGAACTTCAGGAAGCGAGGCTGACTTCTGCAGGAAAGATGTTCACTTTGCTTGTCTGTCCAGCCTAGGAGGAAGGAAATATCCCATGGGGGTGATCAGGCAACATGACGTGGTTCAGTAGAGGAGTCACATGTTGGGAGGAAAAGGATCCCATATTCCTGTTTCTCATAAGGAAGATCCTCAAAAGGATCTCGTATTCCTATTTCTGATTTCAGTGTAAATGTATTTCAGGAAAGGGAAGCAGAGAAAGACAAGCCTAGGTAAGGTAAAACTGATGGTGTTAGGTCTGAACTATAAATCCTGAACGTCTATGAGAACATAGTCAGGAGAAAGACTATGATTTAGCTATCATGGGGTCTTCAGTGCCCAGATCACATTTCTTTGAAGACATAAAGGATGGAAGGGCAGTCCAAAAAACATGTGCCACACAGGTCAGGTAAGGAGCAAGCACTGTCTGCTAAAGGCTGCTTAGGGTCATCCTGGCTGAATGTGCTGGGACCTGGCTGCAGTCAACTTAGATGTCTGGCTGGGCAATCTGTCCAAGCCTTTTGAAAATATGTGAAAATAGGCCAACCGATTGAGATCAATTCCCTTAGAAAAAGGGAGGGAATTTTACTACAAATTCTGTCTTTAATGATACAGATTGAGAATCTATGCTCATATTGCCTAGTCCTGAATACCCACATCACCAAGAATTAGAATAAATACTTTCTTTATGGGTAAACCAAAGCTATTCTTCTAACCAGGAACCAGATAGAAGGATAGTTGTGTTTGTCATTTACTAAATGTAAATCTGAAACAAATGGTCTGCAGACCCTGGTAGTTCCTGCTGCAGCCCAGAGATCTGGAATCCTTCCTCAAGTGTGCATTTGCAAACAAGTAGGGCTTCCATAGTGTAAAACCTATCAATCATCTGCTTGTGTATCTGCAGTGTGCGGCAGAGCCAACGGGGCATGAAAATCTAGACTGCCATTTTTTGGAACTAGAGGAGGTAGCAAAAGAGGCAGTGTATTTACTGAGAGCCTCTGTGTGTGAGAATGTCTTTGCAGCCTTCATATTTTCCTTGTTGTGTTTTTTTTTTTTTTTCCTAAACTGTCTTATGTGTCAGTTTCTAAGATGTCTAGTAAACTACACGACCAAAACTGTTATGTGTCCTAGATACTCTTGATGTCTTTGATGTCACTGAGAAAATGAGGAGGTAGATCTTGAGAAAAAGTAGCCTGAATTCATCCCATTTTTAAAGTGTTTGACAAGGCCATCTATTCTAGAAACGTACAGCACCCAACTCTGAATGAAGAGAGTCCTTCCTTTATAGGTCTACATCTGTAGGTACAGATTTTGGTCTTAGTGTGTCTGAGATCTTCTGCAGATACCTATTTCTCTGCATTGACTCCACAAAAAGTCTAGGGTGGTTATGTACTTAGTTCAGGTTCTCCAGCTGAATTTAAGTACAATCTTTGTTTGATACCATGAGAGTGGTGAACAGCAGCTTTTTTCCGATATTTTTTCACCAGCTAAGTGCTGCCATGCACTAACTTGGAAATAGATGGGCTACCTATGCAATTGAGGTAGCTAATGATTGATCTTCAGCTGTGCTGACGAAAGGAACAGATGGGAATCTAGAAGTGCTGACCATCCCGGGCCTGCTGGAAGTAGAAGCAAGAAAGAAAAGGCAGCGGCTATGACTAATTTGTGCTTTCTGATAACCTTTGAAGGTACAGAGCAGACAGGTGAGACTGAGCAGTCTTTCGAGAGTTACTTTAAGGGCTGAAGAATGGTATATTCGTGTTCAGGTCCTTTAGGTCTGCCCAGTTCCAATGGAAGAGATGATGACTCCATTTTGAGGAAAAGTGAGGAAAGATGTGTCACTGATTTGTTTCAGCCCAAAGAGGTAATCTACTTTTTGAATGCACTCAAAGGTGCACTGTAGAGAGGAATACATGAGAAAAAAAGGGGTACTTTTGTAGGGTGTAGCTCTACAGAGGGATCGGTACTGTGCATATATTTCATATTGTGATGAGTTGGAATTTTTTAAAAGAGGCTCATTAGCAACTTTATTATAAGTTAAGCAAATTACATTTTTGATCATTTAACTACTGATATTTTATTGAAGAACATTATTCACTAGCTATAAATGCACTGGGCAGTACTCATATATGATTAACAATTAATTTGTATAATCACCGCATAAAAAACGGAATAAGCACTACTTCAGTCGGTGAAGTTCACTGAGGATAGTGCCATTGGTGTGTGATCAGAGCAGATGCTTTCCACACGTCTTGCCTATCTTTCTGTTCCTCCAAAGTAATATCAGGCATGGGAACTGGAAATTGTTTAACTACATTTTAGTAATATTTGTAGGGCCTAGTGTCCCTGGGGGACCTCCCTGAGACAGACTCCAAGCAGCTTGTGTCCACAAATTCAGACTGTCTTTTGGCTCTTTCCTCCAAAATGTCTGCCCTCCTTTGTATTTGGTAGCAGGCATTAAATCAGCTCAAGGTTATTTCTGAGTAATTCAAGAATTCATTAGAGAAAATCATAAGGAAAAATAAATAGCTCAGAAAACAAACACTGCTGGTCCAGAACTCTTTGATGAAGGTAGGCTGCTAGGGGGTAAGTACAGGTTCAACTATATTAATGTAAGGTGCAGAAAATTGCCTCTGGGATACATCTTACACTCATATTTCGGAGTGACTTTGGAGGCCATTCTCACACAACTGAAGTTGAGTGAGCAATTTTTCTACGCTGTATTTTATATCGGATAGGAGTTTCTGCTGTCCTAGCAACAAGCAGAACAGGGCCTTTCTGGAAATGAGGTTTGTCTTTTCCTCTGGTCTGGGAGAAGTGTAGAAGTCTGAAAGAGGCAACATGGGGCTGATGCTGTCAGCCTGCCCCTTGCTCAGGGGTAGCTCACTTGGGTGAGGTCTAGGATCCAGAAGGGATGGGCTGGGGGACAGGGGTGTCCCGAAATCAGAGAGTCACCAGGATCGGGCTGTGACTCTAAAGAGAGTTTCCTCTTAACTTCAAGTAGACAGATTATTCTTTAACGGCTTCATCTGTGTATTTTCTTCTGTTGTTTGATTTCTGGCAGTAGGATATTAGTCTAGTCCTACGCAGCAATTCTGGTGCATTGTTAAGATACAGAATTGGAAAATCTCTTTAAGAATCAATATTAAGAAATGAAATATTAAGCTCTGTTCCAAACTAAAATGAATTTGAGAGAGCTTTTTCTTGTTTTTCCCTCCTGTAAATATTTCTGTAAAGAAGCCACTATTTTTCAATGGCTAGGGCTTGCAATTTTTTGATGATTTGTAGATGGTAGTATCCCAAGATGCTGACGTGCCCACATTTCCATGTTGATTCGGCAACAGGGAGAGTTGAGTGGGTTCAAGGGGGGCTGTGTTTTGTGTGGGGCCTTGTCTGCAACTGGAATTGTATGAGTGAAAACAAGCATCATATATTCTTTATTCCACAATGGCAGTAAGAGGAGTATGCACTAGTGGTATTCTAGCTACCTTCCCATATTTTGAATGCCTTAATTATGAAGTTGAAAACTTCAATATGTGCTTGTTTCAGTCTGTGTTCTGAGCCCCCCACGTCTATTATATGCCATGGAGACTATTAAAGCTTAGCTTAGCTCCCAGCATCATTCCCCATATTACAATAACTTAATTTTTGGCTGAGGGCACTTCTGAGAACTAATCTGTGATGTGTTTACTTTGACTGGAGGAGTTGAAATGCTTTAAAGAAAAAAAATAAATTAAAAGCTTCCCAAATGTTCCTGCAGCTTTGCTTTCTGCTCTTATTATGCTAATCTGATTGTTTTTCATGTGAGGGCTTCTTTTGCCCTGGGTCCTATGTAGCCTGCAGTGTCATAAAAGGTATACCACTTTACAGCTAAGTAATGTCGACTGCCTTGTAACTTGGAAAATCTGAGGTTCTCCATTGGAACACTACACTGCATTTGAAAATATCCATTCTTTTATCCTACTTTCCTAAAATGTAGAAGCTCACCACATTTAATGTCTATAAGGTCTTACCAGGATGTCTGGTAGGCTAAGTGAGCGGAAGCTTAAGAAGCACAAAAAGTTCCAGTTTCATCTTCGGGTGTTTTTGGTCTTTTGAAAAGAAAAATAATTTCTTATATGCCTTCTTGGTTATTGCCATCACTTAGTTAACAGATTAAACCAATGTACCATTGGAATTAATTGTCCTGACTTTACTTTTCTCTTTCTGGGAAAAGGGTTTAAGAAGTGACAGTGAGATATTTGTCAGTATTTGGGAAGTTTCATTTCTTTGTTCTGTGTTAGGCAAGTTCACACCTGGGCATGGTGCAACCACAGAGAATGTTCTTGCCTGTTCTGTGGACTTCTCTTAGCAAAGACTGTGCTAACGTTCACGATTAATTCAAGGGGTGACACAGCTCCTTCGATGTGCTTGTACATCTCTTGCGAGGCTACCTAGAATTGTATAAGAATCTCTATTTCTTTCTGCTCCTCAGTTGCTTCAGAGAAATCCCAGTGGGTAATAATTTACCTTCAGGCTTTGTAGTGAGTGGTTCAGGCAAGTAGGTTCCTTTCCACGGCCACGTGCATTTAACGTGTAGACAAAGGTGGTGAAGGAGAGTGCAGTTTGGGATTCATTGATGCTGTGGTGCTGATGATATGCAGGCCCGCTGCCTTCGCGCTGGACCCAGCTGGTAATTTCCTAATGTTTGGCTGGGGTCTGGGCTTGGATGAAAGGGAGTTGGCTGTAGCTCGGGCCAGATAATTTGGAGATGCTAATGGCTCGTTTGTTAAAACAAGTAGAGGGCTTGGCACAGAGAGAGGGAGTTACTTTCTATCTCGTCTCGCCCCTCCTCTCTGCTTTCCAACTTGGCCCACTGTTCACCCATAGGGTGTTCATTTTGTGGGTGCTCTTTGGCACTGGTCACGAATGCTCTTTTCCATAGCTTTTTGTTTTCCATGATTACAAGTGTTTCTTGTGAAGATGGATCTTACTATCATCGTACATATTTCCATTTGGTGCAGTCTGGCTTGTTGCAGTGGTTTGCCCACGAGTGTATCTTTGCAAACCACTTAAGAAGAGAGAGAGAAAGAAATGTCAGCTGTTGCAGGCTATTGGCTGCCAGTTACTGATTTGGGCTGGCTGGCATGAACACATTTATGTCTGTGGTTAAAAGCGAGCTCTAGATTTCTTTTCTCTGCTGGCGTAGATTCAAGGGGCTTTACGTAGAATAGTGTAGCTTTACATGTGATTTATGGCTGGAGTTCAGACTGCAGCTTTCTCATGTGCATTTGTAGCAGATGAGGTCTGTCTATACGTTATACTGTGTTTGATGTACCTCAGGATGTGATTTGCCCTCTTGGCTGTCGCTCCTATTTAGCCTGCTGTTGACCAGCACCCCCAGAACCCTCTCTGCAGGTCTGCTCTCCAGCCACTCCTCTCCCAATTTATACTTGTGCCTGGCATTACTCCTTCCCAGGTGTAGAATCTGGCATTTGACTTGTTTCATCTCATCAATCATAGCCTAATGCTCCCATCTATCCAGGTCCCCCTGCAAAGCCTCTTGTCCCTCAAGAAAGTCAACAGCGCCTCCCAGTTTGGTATCATCATCAAACTTGCTAATGGGGTATTCAAACCCTGCATCCATATCATTGATATTGAGCAGAACTGTCCTTAGAATTGAACTCTGAGGGACACTGCTGGTGACCAGTCGCCAGCTGGATGTAGCCCCATTCACTACAAACCTTTGAGCTCTGTTCTTCAGCCATATCTTCACCTGGTGCACCATGAACCTGCTTATTCCCCAGCTGGACAACTTTCCGAGAATGATGCTGTGATGGACAGTATCAAAAGCCTTACTATAACCAGCTGGTCAAAAGAGGTGATTACCCCACTATATTAAGTGTTGGTGCGGCCTCACCTTGAATACTGTGTGCAGTCCAGGGCCCCAAAATTTAAGAAGGATGTGAAGGTCCTTGAATATATCCAGAGGAGGGCAACAAAGCTGGTGAAAGGGCTGGAAGGAATGTCCTATGAGGAGCAGCTAAGGACTCTGGTTTTGTCTAGTTTGGAGAAAAGGAGACTGAGGGGTGACCTCGTTGCTCGCTGCAGGTTCCTGAAGAGGGGATGTGGAGATGGAGGTGCTGAGCTCTTCTCCCTGGGATCCAGTGACAGGACGCTGGGAATGGTACAGGGGAGGTTCAGACAGGACATTTGGAAGTGTGTCTTTAGTGTGTTATAGACGGTGCACACACAAGTCTCTCCTTAAGGGCCATGCTCTCTGCTCCCTGTGCAGAAACCATCATGCACTGATCATGTTTCCTCACCCAGAGAATCAGTTGCAGAAGGAAGTGAACTTTCTAATTATGAGATTGTGGCTTCTGTTATGGCAAATAAATATCTTGTGTTGCTTCTTGAAGGAGGGAATTCTGTACTCAGATTTTTTGGCTGTCTTTAGCAGATGAGCCACAGCTCAAGAGTTTGAGATTAGGTACTTTAAGTTGTTTTATCAGCGTGATCAACGTTGGGTTTAGTGCTGTGTGAAGACAATTTCTTATAGGATAGTCAGACCCTTATTCTCTACTAGTTGCAGAAGAATTTTAAAGCATGCAACACAATAGTGATATTTTTAGTATATATATAAAAGATATAATTGATATATTTTTACCCACTCCATATCTACTAGCTCCAATTTGGAAACATATGACTGCATGTTTTACAAGCTGTAGCTTTCGTTGTCAGCTGTAAGTAAGAAACATTATGGACAGGACAAGGGGTAATGGTTTTAAATTGGAAGAGGGCAGATTTAGATTAGATATTAGGAAGAAATTCTTAACTGTGAGGGTGGTGAGACACTGGAACAGGTTGCCCAGGGAAGTTGTGGATGCCCCATCCCTGGAAGTGTTCAAGGCCAGGCTGGATGGGGCTTTGAGCAACCTGCTCTAGTGGGAGGTGTCCCTGCCCATGGCAGGGGGGTTGGAACTCAATGATTTTTCAGTTCCCTTCCAACTCTAACCATTCTATGATTCTATGAAGTGACAGTAGGATGGACCGCTGTGGTCAGGTCTGTGTCTGGGTGGAGCAGGTGAAATTCTGCCAGGTAGTAATGAAGAAAAGATACTTCTGGCCACTATTTACAAATGAGGTGTCCAGGCACAGAGATACAAAATTTGAACATGCACCAAGAGGTACTGGATCTCATTTAAAGTACTGCAAACTTAGTGAAAATATGCTTGTTGACAGCCCTTGCCATCCTGGATTCAGCCCAGAATGAACACTGCTGAATACTAGAAAATAAATGGGAAATGGACCTTGAAGTGGGCTTTCAGGTTTGTGTACAGGGTATACTTACATAGGTGTTTACTGTTTTTTGGTACTCACTTTATATTTCAAAAGATTCTCTAATTAGCTGCAATTATAATATTATTAATATTTTTTCTTTTAATTTAACAGAAACTATGCTGTGTTATAAACGTGGTTTTGTTCACTTAGCAGGGATAGTAAAAACCCTTTGATACAGCTTTCTCTAGCTGGCAATGTACAAGTTACCTCTTCATTTACAGTGTATATGCATCATAAAGGGATCAAAATAAACTATAATGAAGTAACTTTGTTTCCAGGGCAATTCTTTCCTCATTTATTTTTATGCACTCACCATTTCGCATGCCCTTAATTGAACTGTTTCATTTTAATCATTTGTATCGCTTTATAGTGGTGATTTTGTTCTTGTTGCAGTTTGGGCTTTGTCATTTCACTTGGCACTTTACCTGGGAAGTCAGAACGTTGAATAAGTGTAGAAATGATTTGCTGTACATCAATTTTGATTATCCTGAATGCAGTTTAGATCTATAAACACATGTACAGATATTTTAAGCATGGAGGCAATTCTGCTAAACTTGATGAGTCTGTTTTCAAAGTTAGAGAAATGAATAGGAGTTTCTAAGCAGTGAGTGGACAGACCCTCACTTGTCTCTGAAATTCATTATTTCCAGAGTGTGGTTTACTAAAGCAGGAGTGTATATTCTTTTAACTGAACTAATAGGAAAAAAAGTTAGAGGGAAGGAAGGTCTCCCGGTGACATGAAGTTGACAGTTTGAAAGATGCTGCGTGTGGTCTGTTTTACAGCTGATGCCCCTTCTACCCACAGCTGACAGCAGCAGCAGAACAACAAAATCTTGCTGCTTAAATTTGATGGTTCATCTGTAGTGATCAGCTTTTTTTGGCTAGTAAATCACACTAGCTAATAAGAGGTTTTAAAATATGAGACTATATTTTAATAGCTATCTGGTATAACTATTAAATTATTATATTGCCCATTAAACTTACTAATTAATGAAAATTTTATTCTGAAAAGGTGATTCCCTACCCCCATCTCCTTTTGTCTCCAAGGAAGCTTTATTAATTTCAACAGAGAATAGCTAGCTTCCATTTTACAAGTAGGTTGGAGCTCCTTTTAGTAGGGGCTCTGGGTGTTTTGGGAAGCAAAGACATTAAAAAATAAAGAAGAGTTGGGTTGTTCAGGGAGAAAGGAGAAGGAACAAAATAGGAACATTGTAAATCAAGGTGAACACTTAATAGAGCTCACAGAATAAAAATATCCCTAAGCTGGAGGGGGGTGGGGGGAAAGACCATGATGAAGGGGCAAGAGAAAGAAAATAACAAAATAAAGCAAACTGCTGTGCATTGCCCAGGAGTTTATACAAAGAGCCCTAAAAATGTCTGCAAAAGTAACGTTTTCTACATATTGTGATGGAATTTGGGGCATTTTTGTTGTTAATTTTGCTGGTTTTGACTGACTTTTTTTACGACTGAAAAACACAGTTTATCAAGGGTTTTTCTTTTCCGCAGTTGTTCCGTTCAGGAATTCCTTCTTCATGCAGGGGAAGATCTGCTTCTTGCAACAAGTTTCTTTCATTGGAGAAGTGACAGTGATGCACCTGGTATTGCACACTGATGTTAGCGTTGTAATAGCCACCCTGAGCAGAGCAGAGGCTTTGTAGTCCCTGCTAAAACCCCAAGAACTTACCTTGTTTGGAGAGCTGGCAAGAGCTTTTACTCAGGAGGCACTAGTAAAGATCAGTATGTTATTCACGCTGTGAAAGCCCTAAAGATGCAACGGTCCCTAAGCACCATCAAACAGAAGGGGAGATCCTTGTGTCATGAAAAAGCCAAGCGTTCCTTTGGCTCCGCTTCAGGGAACAGAGAGATCCCGATAGCCAGCAGGAACACAATACAGCAGCGCTAGAAAGGGCACTACTGCAACTAAAATTATCATGGCAATGCAGCAGGACTGCATGGAAAGGGCTTACAAAATTTTTGTTTCAAATACCCAGGTGCAACTGCCTTTTTCCATAAAGGAAATGAGAATATTTTTGAATTTTTTTTGTTTGATGGTTTGTTTGTGGGGGCCCTTCTACTCTTCTCACCCTCTGCTTTCTCCAGGTGACATATCCGTGCCAGGCAATTTCAGCACAGTGACAATTATTTCCTTGCAAATTTCACATCCTCTCCATGAAAGAATCATTGCAACTTCCTCTTTTAATCTCGTTTTGCATCCCAACCCTCTCCCTGCTGAGAAACCTCTCACTCCTATTTCACAAGGTCAGGCTATGGTACCACAGTTGCTTAGTTTTTCTTTGAAGGGAGTGTGATTATGTTCAAAATTGTTAAAAAACCGTAATTTTGAATCATCAATGAGGCGGGAGGGGGAGCAGAGCAAATGTGGGGGACATTTTCCAGTATTAGATTATTTATTTTTTTTTAAATATATGGAGATAATAAGACGTATTATTAATATGCCAGGAGTATAATTACGGCTTAAATCCAGCACGAATATTGCAAGGTGCAGAAGCTTTCGCCAAGCAACCTGTTTTCAGCCATCAATACTTTCATAATCTCTATGGAAGTAAATAAATAGATATCTATCTGATCTGTTTGGTAAATTCTTTTGAGTTCCTTGTTTCTTGGTAATGTGCTGCTGTAGGACTGTTATAAAAGTATGCTAGATTTACCTACAAAGGTAAAGTAGGCCATGCCTTAGGATCTCTAAATGTGTGCAACATGGAGAACAAAGTCTCGAGTCTTCCAGCACCGTTTAGAAAAGCAGGGCTTTATCAGTGCTGCCACTGGCATCAGCACAGCAGCTGTTTGCCCTTTTCCTCAGCCTTTACACTTAACATCCAGAGCACACAGCGGAGAGGACAGTATCAGCTGTAAAATGTGTGACATATCTCTGGGACAAGCGGAGAAGCTCCAACGATTAAATGTTCAGGGGCCTTTTGGTGGCATTACAGGGGAGCCTCTCTGGTCTGTAATCTCCTCTGTAAAGACAGAAGAAAGGAAAGGTGTGGTGGGTTGACCTTGGCTGGTACCCGGGTGCCCACCCAGCTGCTCTCTTACTCCCCCTCCTCAACAGGACAAGGGGGAAAAAATAAGATGAAAAATATCGTGCGTTGAGAAAAAGGCAGTCTAATTAAGAGAAACAAAGGCTGCATGTGGAAGCAAAGCAAAAAGATGTATCTCTGCTTCCCATCAGCAGGTGATGTCCAGCCACTTTGGGGGAAGCAGAACTCCAGTATGCATAGCAGTTGCTTCAGAAGACTAACACCTTAATAACAAATGCTCCCACTCCTCCTTCTTGCTCTTATCTTTTATTGCTTAGCATAACATTGGATGATATGGAGTATCTCTTTGCTCATTTGGGGTCAGCTGTCCTGGCTGTGCCCCCTCCCAACATCTTGCCTTTGGGGGTGTTGGAGAGACAACCAGCCTTGGTGCTGTGCGGGTCCTGCTCAGCAGCAGCCAACACATGGGTGCCTCACCAACACCCTCCTGGCCACAAAGTGCCAAGCGCTTTGTGAGGACTACTATGGGGAGCTAACTCCATCCCAGCCAGACCCAGTACAAAAAGGAAAGAAATCCTTCCATGAAGAGGCAAAAGGATGGAGAAGCTGTCATGTCCTACAGTCTTCACAAAGCAATTTTTATAAGAAGTCACTGTTCAAGGTTTTCAGCAGACGTGCAGTACTTTCAACATCTGATGCCCAGAGCTAGTAATGATCATAAATTCAGAGACTTAAACTTCTGCAATTAGCAATGATGGCTCCTGACAGTACTGTTCACCACTGTAAAGAGAATTCAATCAAAAATCCTACACTTACAGATACTTGTGATCAAATAGCACAAACATGAGCAACATTTTAAAATGAGACACTTTAACATGTGGAATAAAGTTTGAACTATTCTGTGATGTGGTTAGTTACTACAAGAAAAATCTGCATATATTTATTCATGCGGTACGTGGCTTTATTACTCATGCTGTTTCTTCAGTGAGTTATTTTTGACTAAAGTGCCACAGTTTCACAAAATGACCCATCAACTTATAATAAAATGCCCTTTTAGTAAGTTACTGCTGAAAAGATGTATAGAGAAAGTAATGAAAATCTACCAGGCTTCATAACACAAGTTTTCATTTCCGTTCTTTCAGTCTGTTGCAAAGTTTCCAGACAGGACATCCATAACAGGGTCCTGATAATTTGCTAAGGAAGCTGCCTTTGCTGCATTTAACATATTTTTTTTTTGCTCAATATCTCATATTTCTATATCCTACTTCATTAATAAGGTTGAAAAATACTGCTATTGCAAATTAGTTATGGGTCAGCAGCTGCTAATTTTACAAGGCTGCACCATTTCCTTCTCAGCTTTGCCGACATGCTCATATGTCATTCTGTGGCTGCCCAGGGTAGATGTGAATATCAACTAGAATTGGGAATATTGTTTTTTTCTTGTATCCAAATGCCTAGCCAATGGTTCCACTAAAATTTGGAAGGGTAAATTAAGTAGTCTAGAAGTGAGGGGTTGTATGCATAGCTCTCCTCATAACAAGGGTAACAGTTGTGAAGGGTTTTTTTGGGAAAAAAAAAATAATCCTATTGCTCATGGATATGGCCAGCCTGTGAAAATATGAGAGAACCAGGTGTGGTAAGCATAGTGTTGAGAAACAATTTATGTTTATGAACAGTGATTTGTGGTGTTGATCACAAGAACCATCTCATGGGCTCATGAGTGATCTCAGGAGAATCAGAAACCTCTCCTTTTCTTCTTCCCACCACTTCTGTAAGAACTTAAAATTTTTGCCATTTTTAATACTGGTGGCAGTGACATTTTCTTTACTGCAAATGATCTCTTTGGGCAAACAGTTCCAGCACCAGGCTGAGTAGCTGTTGACCAGGCGTGACTGCCAGAGGGGAGAGTAGAAGGCTTTTAGAGGAATACATTTCTCCATATTGAAAGAGAATTTCATCCCTCCCAGCACAGTTTTGAGGTAAGATCAGCACAGATACCTAGAAGCGGTTGTTCTGCAGTGTGTCTCTCATCTTCACCGTTTACCTCTCAGCCTCCAAATTCAGTTTGACCTTAATGTACGGCTGCTGAGGAAGAAATGAAATACAAACTGTGTTGTTTCTCAGCACTGAGCTTATGCTTCCTCAACCTGGAAGCAGCAATTTCCTGAGAGAGGCTGTGCCAGGGAAAGTTCATCTCACCCTCTTCTCATGTTCCTTTTTCTAGAGGAGTTAAGAAACCTTGTGGCTTCTGCCACTGCTACGTGACTGATTGCAAATATAGTGTATTAGTGACTGCCATGGAGGTGAATATAGTATTTCCTCCACATTAGTTGATGTAAGTTTCAAAATGCTGCTGTGGTGCACAGAGAGAAGGAAAAAACTGTCCATGAAATGTTTGGAAAGAATCTGGGGAATTAATGTGCTTTGATCAGTGTGGTTCATAGCTGTGGTTTCAGTGGGAAGTTGGTGAAAGCCAGATGTGTGGAGCCAGTTTTTTAGAAATGTTTCTTCTACCTCAGCGAGAGCATGAGAAGGAGGGATGAGGGAAGAGCAAGCCCAGCAGACCTCTCCTGTAGACAAGCCCAGGAACCCCCTCTAGATTCTTACTTCTGGCCTCCTGAATCTGAGATTCTTGGGGCTTGTCTACATATTACCTTACAGAAGATGCCTCATGCCCTTGCTAGGGTCTTTGTAATGAAGTGTCAGGAGGAACTGTACCTACATAAATGGTGGATTGGAAATTTTTTTTTTTTTGGTTGGTTTTCTGAGAAGACCAAAGGTCAAACGGGCTTTTGGGAAAAGTTCAAAGGATTGATAAGGTGATGTTTCTTCTTTTATTTATGGGTTTGGTATGACTTGGAGCTCAGTTCAGCAAACAGGTAGGCATATTGCTGGTTCTAGATACTCACTGATGTAGTCTCAGGTTGCAAACTACAGAAAGTATATACAATAAGGTCCTATTACAGATTTTAGGCCCATTTTTAAACACGCTTGAATGGACTTCACATGAAGTTGCACTTTAGAAAGTTTTTCAGCCAGCAGCTGATTCTTTTTTGTGATGCCTCGGAGATGTGGGTTTATCAAAGACCTTGAATAGAACAACTTGTTGCTTCTGTAGTTCAGCTGGCAGGGCTGCAGGCAAGAGAACAGGCACCACCAGTTCCAGTCTCTGCCACGAACATTTCTTCCTGCTTAGGATGGTGATTTCCCCAGTCCTCACTGGTAGGCTTTCTGTCCCTTTTTATAGCAAATAGTACTCTGTGCAGAAGCAGTCCAGTGCTTAAAATCGAGAATAAGGAGTCGTGAGGGTTCCAAAACCAAAATGTTGGGTCCTAGACATCTGAGTCGACTTGCATGTCTTCCAGAACCCTCCTCCAAAATACATCCATCTTTGCATCTCATTCTCTTTTCTGTACATCTGTCTATTGTGAATGTGCTTAATATCAATTGCAAGTCCACAAACCCATAGCTGATTCCAACAGAACACTTTTTTTTTTTTTCCCCATGTGTACAATGTTGTTTTTATCTTTTTTTCTTTTGTTCTGGACTCCAAAAAATGTAGCCAAAAAAAAGTAGTTACAACCAACACTGCAGCTTTGGCTAAACTCAGAAGAGCCAAGCAGGAGTTGAAGTTGAAAATTGTGTCTTATAATTCACTATTCAGCTCATTTTGTTGTTGGTGATTACATTAGTGTCTAAGAAAATGTGTGATCTTATATATTACGCATGCTATAGTCCTTAGGCATATTAGGGTTAGTTGAGGACAGGGTGTCAGATGTAGTATTTGTCATTACCGTTGATTTGCCTAGTTGCATGCTGTTGTGGATTTGTGTTGAACTATTAATAGTTGAATGTAGATTTTTCTCTGACTCGGTGACTTTTTTTTTTTAAAAAAAATCCTTCTTGGCATGCTTTATTTCCTTGTTATTTTCAATAGCAGAAATGTTTGCTGTTAAATGCAGTTTGTCTCCAGTTTTGATTCTTTTTTAAAGAAAACATCATGTTAAAATGAATGGTACAAATTCAACTGTTTGCTTCTCTTTTGTAAATGCTGGTAATGTGTGTTATTAATTACATGGCTATTGTACGGTAAAAAACATTTTTTTTCTGTTCAGTAACTCTACCTTCTGTTGTGTAACTGCTCCATAAAGGTCATCTTTTTACCAGACAATAATCTTAAATGTCATGCTTTCCAATATGTTTAACCAGTTCATATCTAGATATATACTTGGTGGAGCAGAGCACTTTGCTAAATGAGTTTCGGAGACTGGCAAAGTAATTTAATTCAAAATAAATTGAACTTCAGTATTCTTCTTCCTGTGCTGGTACCTTGCTACTTTGATATCATCAGCCAATTTTGAGAATACATATAGTTGATCTCTGTTTTCTGTTTATAAATGTGTCTGATGTACTTTATTCCAAAAAAACCTGTGGTTAACACAATGGCGATGATTTAAGAAAAAGAAACACTTTATGCCTGAAAGCCGTTTGCCTTCTGGCGTTCTCTTGGGATTCCGGTAAAACATAAGGAAGTGAAACAACTACCTGCGTGTTTGAGTAAGTCTGTAAATGCTGAAGATGCATGTGTCTGACCAGAGGCACTCATATGTGGTGGTTATGTATTTTTGGAGCAGCGTTTTGAATATTTCATAGTAGTTCATTTGGGCATACATGTGTTAGGTGTGGGCATGAAGTGCACGCCGTGGCAGAAAGTGACCTGTAACCTCTACAACATTAAAAGCTTTTAGTGCAGGATTTAGCCTAGCAGTTCAAATACTCTTTCTCTGTGCTGGATGTACTCCAGGGAGAATGCAAGCCTGCCAGCATTTTGCTCCTATTCTCACCTCTTTTAATTTCCATTATTGTTCCAGACTGTTTGCATTTCCCTTAGACACTTACCATTTTGCCACGTTCTTTCCCCTCCTCTTATATACAGAATAGTGGTTTAGAAGGAACTAACAAGGAGGGGTGGGAAGGCTTCCTAGTACCTCATAGAGGGAAAATCTACTTCATGAAGCAAAGAGTTAAGCTGCCTCACACAGCCAATTAAGTCTACACTGTCATTTACTATGCATGCGTGCATGCCCTTGTGCAGTAAAATGTAATTTATGTAGGTAGCATATGCCGTTCTTGCTTGGTGACCTGGGCTCAGACTGTGACACATTGAGTGCAGCCTGACAGTGAGGAAAGAAGACCTACAGATAGACACAGGTGTAAGACAGGATTGTTGAAACTGAGATAGTAAGGTGAAGTTAAAGATCGTATTGTCTGCTTATCATTTGCAAGCAGATAAAAATCAGGTCTGGCAATTCTTGCAAGGTCCTTGACCAGTCATTAAACTACTTGCCTTAAGAAAGACCTGCCAAGTTAGCAATTAATGAGACTTAATCTGATTAAGAATGTTTTAAAATTAGTCATGTATGAAATTGTGGTTTAAGTTTCTTTCACCTCCCTGCAATTTCTGCTGGTACGTAAGTGGTGAATTACTGCTGGTCTATCCTTGAGCTGGAACTGAGCTTGTCTGAAATGACACTAAATGTAGAGATAATTTTGTACTTTCTGAGATTTGAAAATGTGTTGTCATCTTTAAAAGATACATACTGAAATGTAAAGCAAGAATAGACTTTAAATAAATTAGGTTGGTTTTTTTTTTTTTTCTGAGATTACATATGTATATGTAGTCACAAAAATATATGGGTATATATGGGTATATGTGTATAGTATATGTATTTTATAAAATACTTTACATGTGCATTAGAGCTATTCTGGTCTGATTTTCAGGGATGTGTTTCTTTTCATGTCACTGAGAAGATGGTTTGGTTGACTTTGAGAAAAGCATCAGCAAAACCAGTCTTCCCTTTTGACACCATTATAATGGGGTTGCTTCTTGGTGCCTCAGACATAGTAATACTCATTTCCTTATTCCTGTGCGTGAGATCTCATAGACTACCAATACTATTTACTGGCCTTAGTGTCTAGGAACGTGAATTGTGACCAAGGGCCCTCTCTTTACATGGACACAAACCAGAGATGTACTTAAGCCATTTAGGAAAGCAACTAAAGGAGTATGAGGTAAAAGGTAACAGATGGCTCCAGACAGACTGGAGGAGTACAGGGGAATGATGAGATAGTAATGACCAGCAATAGTTGATAAGCAATAATTTTCAGGATGTTGAGAATAAAAGTATTTTGGAGGCATCTTGACAAAAGCATATTTTAGCCGTCTCTGCTTGGAAATGTTTAGCTCGTAGAAAGTGGAATTTGGCATTGTTGAAAGAGCTGACATCAGCATAAAAAGTAAGAAAATACTTCAGGTGTGAGATGAGCAGTAAAAGAGCCTTAAAAGTGAGGACAAATTATATTCGATGCATCAAAGACAAAGAGGAGCAACATGAATGACCATGGAAAACAACCTTTGCAACAGGCGAGATTGCGTGTGTCAAGTATAAAGAAGAGGATGCCTATGATGATGTAAAGATGAGAGCTTTGGGCAGGAGCACAAGCTCTGTGCATGGATAGGAAAAGCTGTATCATAGAGAGGTTACGTAGAACAAATCCACTGAACTGACACGTAACTGGGATTTGAGAGACTGAGTTGAAAATGCCATCCATGTTGTGGTTTGCATGCCAGGCAAGAAGTGATATTGCTCAGAATGATTAGAGGAAGATACAGAGAGCTGAGATAGGGGAAGATGCTTTGTATTACTCATGCTGGTCTTCAGCAAGACATCTTATGCAGGAGGAAGAGGGAGAAGGACTACAAGAGGGATGTTAGTGTTGGAGGAAGAGGGTTTAATGAGAACAGTAGAAGGCAAGCCAAGAGGAGAAATAGTAGATTTATGGATCATCCACTGGGAATTTCTGTTTGCTGATGTTGTGCAGAGATAAGGCATGGGTAGAATGAGATTAAGGACAGAGCTGCTTTGAGTTCCCCACATGAAGCTGCTGGAGAAGGAGAAGGCCACTTGAAATTTGGTAGCTGTTGGATTAAGAAGGAATAAAATATCCATGAAAGTTTCACTTGTATTTTAGCATGTATCTACAATGCAAGACCCTAGGATATAGTATTTTTGGTGATAATTTCCAAAGACAGCCAACTTTATCACCAAAAACATGTGGATTGGAGCAACTTTTAAAAGACTGCTGAAAACTGATTTGGAGTAGCATGTGCTTTAGGGAACAATGATGACTCTGCCAGAAGATTACTGACTCGTTGAGGTGCCATATTTTAGATGAGAATAAGCTCTAACTTTTTGAAGACAACCGTGAGAACAAAAAAAATGACGTTCTCTCCAGATCATCCAGTACTGCAAATAACCATAGATCAGAACTTGTGCATAAACCATATTAGTAGCTAAGTAAATATATTAGTGTTTTAGAGGTGATGAGCACTTGTTCTTTCCTCTTTTGAACAATGATTTCTGTGTTGCAGACTTCAAAGAAAAGGGAAGAAAGCACAGTGTCCCCTGGGATTCTGGCTGTATTCAGGAAGTCAAGGAGTACTTTAGAATTCACTTGATTTTTTAGATTTCACTAATTTATAGGATCTAGATTGTCAGTTTATGTAAACTGGCATAAAGCTGTTGAAATGAAGAGTGCAGAAGAACTGACGATATACATTAAAAAGTGTCTTTGGAGCAGAATTTATGTTAAAAACCAAACCAATTATTTTTTCGGTTGCTCAGAGAACTTCTTTTGCTGTGTGAGACTCAAATCTAAGAGATTTTTTTTTTTGCGTAGAAGGTCCCAAGTGACATCTGAAAATAAGTACATGGAATAATAACTTGGAACATAAGATTAGCCATTTGTTGTCGTCCCAGACTTGATTATGGAAAGACTAAGGAAGTAAATTCTGTTCAGTACTCTAATTTGTAAACTGGCAGCTCAGTATGTTGAGAAAATCCTAAGTGATGTTTCCAATGGTGCATTTAAATAATTTATGTCAATAAAAAAGAACAAAAGCATGAAACTTCTGAAAAAAACAACCCCAAACCCAAAACAGAAGTTATTCCCAATCTTAGTAATTTGTGGAAGATAAGGTAACGTTTTTGAGTTAGTGAGTAAAAAAAATCCCACGTATTTGATAAAGAATATATTTTTCTGCATTCTTTATGCAGTTGTTCTTTGTTTTGATACATTCTGCTTTAATAGTACAGTGCTGAATGCAGTAGAGTTTTTAATTAAACAAGTTGAATAACTGGAGTTTTCAAGTCAGAAGGGTTATGCAGAGACATTTATTTTATTGTATGTATTTGCTTTGTCTCTCCTTTTTTGTACCAGGGGTTATGAATTATGAGTGAATGCTGTGAAGGGCCAGACCCTGGTCAGTATTGCAGAACAGTATGAAAGGGCCCTTTGAATATAGTCTGAAAGGAGAACTGAAAACTTACAGTCTGCAGGGGACCACCAGTGGGCTGAAGCTGGTATTTCTGGCTTTCTGCCAGACCTTTCCCTCTGTGTGATTAACTTCAGGGTTGGACAAGGAGGGATCTGCAGGTGGCTTAGCGTCCTGTTCTTCCTTCTCTCTGTTCCACTGACTGAACTCACCTGTAGTACAGGCAAAATGAGTCAATCCTACATTCAGAGGTTGGGCAATACATAAAAATAAGGAAAAAAAGAGCCAAAATAAATCCCAAAATACAAGAAGAAAACTTAAAATCCATGGATTTTGCTGGCAAAATCAACAGACTGAGTTTCCCCATAGCTTCATAGAAATTCTAGCTGTAGGAGACCTTTGGAGGTGTGTAGTCAAATTTCCTGCTCCAAGCAGGACCATTACTAACACTACTTCAGGTCAGCCAGGCTTTCCTTGGTGTACTTTGATGAGATGGTTTCATGCACTGGAGCATTGTGCAGTCAAGGAACCTTTTTACAGAAAACACAGCTCCCTCTTCTTTTTGTCTCTGTCTTCCCTTCTCAAACAGCCTGCATCCATGACCATACCCTGGTCATGTATGGTAGCCCAGGTCTGTGATTCCGATCATGCCATAGCTCTGCTATCATATACAGCCTGTTCATTGCTCAAGCTCTGTGCAGTGGTGGACAGCTGTTTGAGATGTCTGAATGTCCTCCGTTTCATGGCCTCCTCCAGCATGTGCTTGCCCTTTATCTGCACTGCTTCCTTGCTTACTTCTATATTTGGATACCATCTCCTCATGAACCTAGTTTAAAGCTTTCTCCACTTGGTACCAAGCCTGTTTGCAAAGACATTCTTCCTCTATCATGTGAAGTCGCTCTCCTCATCCTAGTTCTCAGGACTTTTTATCTTTTACCAGGATCTTGATCCAATCCAGGATCATCCAATATCTCCTGTCTGAAAACATGGGACTGGGGAAGGAAGAAGAAACGACCCTGGGTAGTTGATTGAGGTTGAAATGTTACTTCACATTTTCACAGCCAGACCTTACTGCCATGATAAGGCGATGAAATTCACCTGAACACAGTGACCTCCTGCTGTGTCCTTAGTGCATGAGTTTTATCAAACTGGCTAAGCAAGGACTGATGTAGCTTGCAGGCTCTTGTGTGAGCTGTTCTGAAGTTAATGAACTGAATTAATTCTAAGAAAACCGAAAATAAAGTCTCAACTATATATAGAGAGATATGTATAGATACGTATATAGCTGTTGAAGAGAACGTTCCTGGGGAGGAAAAAGAGTTAATGAGGCATTTCAATGTCTTTATATGGAGCTGTATAAATTTCAGCCACTTAACTTTAGCAGGAATATCCTGGAGCGTTTGAAGTGTGGTGAATAATTTAAAATAAATAAGGTTAATGAAGAAGACCCTGTTTGCCAGTCTGAAATGTAAATTTTGAAGACCCTTTAAAGTTTTTGCTCACGCAGAAAAAAAAGAGCACAAATGATTAGGTCCTGCATTTTATAAACAGTTGGGGTGAAGACAGGTTTGGTTAACTCAGCATTCTGATGTAGATCTTTCAGCATGTGGTCATCTGTCTTTATTGTGTGAAAATTTAACTGATTTTTTTTTTCAAATGCTCTTGAAAGTGCATCCAAGAGGGTTTATGAAGACCAGATGAGGTTTGTTAGGGTAGTTTCCTCAGAAGCCGTCTGTGTAAAATATGACATCCTTTAAAAACATTATTAAAGCTGTTATTTCCTATTCCAGCATTGCTCTTGGCTTTAGGAATAAGTAAAATTTTTATCATGATATTTGCATTCTCTGCTATTAAATAGGTGAGTTTGTTCTGCAGTTTTACTTCGGGGTAGGTATTTGGCAAATACAGCAACTCTGGCTAATTGGTCTGGATTCTTTTCTGAAATTTTTATTGCCTGTGTAAGCACAGTGTGGATGCCTGCAGTAAAATTTAAAGTATATATAGCAGATACCACAAAAAAGATCATTCACCAATGGTTTAGTTTGTTGGGTTTTTTTTTTGTAAATGTATTAGTAATCATGAAAACACTCAGACAAACTTTGTCTTTTGACAGCTTTTGGTGGTGAGTAAGGTGTGGTTATTGTGGGAACTCTTTTTCTCACTTGTCTCACATACATCACCAGACTGCAATAGACCAAGATATTGAATTATTGGCATTATTGAATTATTGAATATGGCAAAGTGAAGTGCAGTGTACATTGGTGTGATGCTTGAGTTAGATTTCATACTTCATCTTGTGCGTGGCTCTAATAAAAGATATGTGAGAGGTAACCATTACGACTGAATTAATAACAGTGTCTGCCTTAAAATAAGGGGAGCCAGACTGTTCAGTCACAGTAGCTTTAGTGAAGGAGGTGAACTGCACCAGCAAGGTGGTTGGTCCAGGATCTCACTACTTAATTGTTATAGTCTCACTTAAGAGTTACTCATGAGTCAGAAGAAAGGACCTGTTGCATGGCTATGGGTTTGACTAGTACTCACCCTATTTCTTTTTTAACTTTCCAAGAAGGCATAAGGGAGCTCAGGTTAAGCTCCACTCATCTCCTTTGCTCTTTCTGAAGGTCTGTGTTGGCACACTACGAGGGCACACTGTGTGTAGATGTGGCTGTCACTGCATGTCTGCCACAAGTTCTAATCCTTATGAATTGCTGGGAAAAAAATCACTCTGACAGATGTTCCTTTGTGAACTGGCCCTGGGAATTACTGAATGTCATTGGCACACATGAATGTGCATCTGACCCAGGGATGAGTAACTCTTGAGTTTTGTTAACCCATGAGAGCACTGAGCGCTCACAGAAAAGACATTCAGAGGCCTCCTGGGCTATCCTGGTATCCCAGGCCAGGATCAGCTGTATTCTGGGAGATCTCTAGTTTGTTCTTAAAAACCTCATATTCCAGTGTTGCAATGTTCTTACTGTTAGAAAATAAAACCTTCCTTGCTGCAATTTGAACAAATTACTTACCACCCTGTCTCCCATAGATGTCTGTTCCTATTTTCAGCAGCCATTTTGGTATATGACACCTCACAGAGTTACTTCTTGGTGTCCTTTTTGATGCATTAAACAATCCTCACTCTCTACATGTTTCCTCATAAGTTATGTTTTTTAGAAATCTCTCTCTGCGGTTGTTCTTCATCTTTCCTGGAGTGTGGTGCCCAGAACTGAATGTAAGACAGCTCTTTTTAGAGAGGAGTGCTTCACATGTCTCACTGCCTATGATGACAGAATTCTGTTATGGTGGGGGTTTTTTTATGCAGTAGTAAGATAGATATTTTTTACTAGAGATCCTCTTCTACAGAAATGCGACTGAAAAAGTAGTTCCTCCTCCTGCATTTATATAGTTCATTATTTATACAGTTCATTATTTATGCAGTTCATTATACAGTTAATTATGAAGATATCCAAGTGTCTTGCATGTATTCCTACTAATTGACTCCTATGCTGCCCTCAAACTGTAGATTGGATCCAGCTTCAGGTTATAAACATCCAAATGTAGGTTGCCTAAATGCACACAGTATGTTAGCTGGGTCACTAAATTCCCAATCTAGTCAATGGAGCCTGGCCAATTGGACATGTCTTACTGGGGGTCAGCTGAAGAGTCTCATTAGAGTCCCCAAACACCAATGACTGTATTGACTTGTCCTCCATTAACTGTAGAAATAATTTGTTTACAATCTGGACTTGAATCCTATTCCATCTCTCCAGTTTACCCATATCATTTTGAATTCTAATCCTGCCTTCCACGATACTTGCAGTCTCTTGGAGCCCAGTATCATCTGTGAATTTCATAAACATACCTTCTATTCCACTGTTGAAGCCATTGATATAAATATTGAATGGCATTGGACCTGAAACACAACCCTGTGGAGCCCTACTCAATATGCTGCTCCTTTGTGATTGCAGCGATTGTTTTCTGAGTGTTTCTTCAACTCGACAGCACCCATGGATGTATTTTAATAATTTATTTAAGCCTGCTATTGAAAAATGCTTTGCTGTTTTGTGGTTTTGCATGCTCAGTATTATGAACTCTGTTACTTTACAGTGACATTAGAAGAGCCATGCTATTCCCCTCCTCCCTTTACTAGCCGCTCTCTTTACCTTCTATATCAAAAGCCGACTTCAGTTTATTCTGAATTTTTGCTGAACAAAATGTCCTGATGTATTTCTTTCTCAACTACTCCCAGATGTGGGAGTAGTTAAAATACATTATTCCAGTCCTGTACTCTGGATGATTCTGCCAGTTGTTTCAAAAACTCTTTTCTCCCTTATTTCCCTGGCTTGGTGGTTTGAAATAGATTCTCACCATGGGAATGTTCCTGCTTTTTTCTTCTCTAACTTTGTAATCATTACATGGAAGTTTCCCCAAGATCCGAATTTCCTTATGGCCTGGAACTACATCAGTTGTGTATGTTCTTGATGCACAACGCAGTACCCTTTTTCCATTGCCAGTACTTAGGAAAGAGCAGTACCTCTTTACATTCATATTTAAGACACATGGGTCAGCCGAGTCTCTGTTACTCCACTTAAATAGTGCAGAGTTTCTTTAGATATCTGACTTCTCCAGTTTGCTTCCAGTACTCTAATGTAGGTACATAGAAGTTCAGTAGACTCATTCGCTATTCTTTCTTGACGTTCTTCTTAATTAGTTTATTTCAAGTAGCTTTTAGACCCTTCTCAATGTTATTCCTCTCCATACATCCCCACAGGATTTTGTTATTTCTCTCTGACCCACACCAATCCTGACTTAATTCAGTTAATGTAATCGATCAGTGTGTAAAGATGCTTTCCCCTTTTTCATGAGATAAGGTACACGCCTATGGGTTTGTTTACACAGTGCTGCCTGCTTGCTAAGGAAACCAAATTCTTCAGTGTCATAGACTCATACACTTGTCTAGGTTGGAAGGGACCTTTCAGATCATCGAGTCCAACCATCAACCTACCACTGACAAGAAACATCACTAAACCATGTCCCTAAGCACCACGTCTGCACATCTTTTAAATACCTCCAGGGATGACAGTTCTACCACTTCCCCTGTGCAGCCTGTTCCAATGCTTGATAATGTTTTTGGTGAAGAAACTTTTCATAATGTACAATCTAAACCTCCACTGGTGGAACTTGAGGCCATTTCCTCCTGTCCTATTGCCTGTTACTTGGGAGAAGAGACTGACTCTCACCTCCCTACTGGCTCCTTTCAGGTAACTGTAGAGAGTGATGAGGTCTGCCCTCAGCATGCCATCTTCAAAGTCTAAAATAGAAAAATGTCTCATCAGAAAGAGGAAGAGTTTATAGACCTTTTGTTTATAGACCTAGCAAGTTCTTTCACTGTTTTCTGCAGTGGTGGCACTGGCAGCAGTTGTGGTAATGGTAAGTTGCCATCATCCACTGTGTTTCTTCTCCTTAGTGCTCCTAAACTGGAGCCTGTTTGTGTTGGAGATGAGACTTTCCCAGCCACTTTGGGCATTGCACGGGACTGGAATACTGTCTTTCAGATTTCGCTGCAAAACTTAGTTCTTTGATCTTTCAGTTCCATTTCAGCACGTATAATTTCAGTCAGTGCTTGTGACAGCGCAAATAAGAGCCCTGCAACTCTTAACCTGGGCTCCTTGTGTTCAAACTGGTTTCCTCATCAAGGGTTTAGAAATCAGCCACGCTTTGATGTGGCAGGCTGAGAATTGCATCTCATTTTAGAATTTTATGATACCAGGGTTTCATAAATATAAGATGTGGTGTTACAGCTAGGATACTTGATCTCTGAGTGTTTATTTTCCATTTGAATAAATTGATTTTACATTGTTCTGATGAGGTCATGGTGCCAGACTTTAGGTTTGCTTGATCTTAGGAGCAGCGGGTGTTATGCTAAAGAAATTCCACAGCACTGGGAGAGTTTGAACCTTGTGGTTTTGGCAACTGTGGCTTTTGGCTTGCCAGCAGACGTGGGAGATACCGCAGTATCTATTGTGAACAGCAGTGAAATAGTTAACAATGCCGACGTTTAAAACAGCTGGAGTTACTTCTCTGATGTTGCCATCTAAAGAGCGGAGTAGGGCCTTGAGCGTGGACCTCCATGATGGCAAAGTGGGAGCACAGCCAGACTCAGGGGCGTTCAGACCCATTATATAGTGTATAGTGCCAAGTGACTTCAGGTGGAAAATGTTTCTTGAAAGCTGGATAAAGCAGAAGTGAAATTGTAAACTATAGGCAAATATATATCTCACGTTCTCTTCTGGACCAAATAATTTTAAACTGCTTTTATCTCCTTCCTTATAGGTATAAAGTCCTGCCCTTAAGCTCATTGGTAATACACCAGTTTTTAGTTCCAAAGGATCCATCTAAGTCTTGGGTATTGGCCATTGGTTGGGAGTCTCCAGGTGTGAAACGGTGTCATTTTTCTCTTTGAACTGGTTAGTTCACCAGTGCTAGGAAGAGATGTGCAGAGTGGGGGCCTTTCCCTTTTCATGGCTCAAAGGGCCTGCGTATGCTTATGAGATGTCTAATCAAATGGAATTAGTGGGAGGATGCACACTGTGGTTTTGATTCCTATTAATAACAGCCTGAAGGATGACTTTCCTGCGTGATCTCTGGTGTTCACTATGTTATTTAAAGACCTAATGTTCTGTCATGTATGATTTATGCAATAGAGGTGCGTTTCTATTACATTAGATGCAGAAGGAAGCAGCAGTAAAATCTGTATATTTACATTTTTTTTAAGTGATAAAGAGATATCACAAAAGATCAGGCTCTTTGAACAGCCTTTTTCCTACATGTTTCTTTTTTCTGCTCACAAAATCATAGAATCAGAACTATTTTAGGCTGCAGTGGATCTCTGGAGGCCATCTGGTCCAACCTCTGCTCAAAGTAGGGCCAAATACGTCAAGTTCCTCAGAGAATTGTCCAGTTGGATTTTGACCGTCTCCAAGAATGGAGATCCCAGTTTCTGTGGATATGCATTCCACTGCATGACTGCTCTCATGGCAATTTCCCCCACCCTTGTGTTCAGTGAGAATGTCCCTTATTGTAAATTGTGCTTGTTGCCTTTTGTGTTTTCGCTGTGCATCTTTGGGAAGAGTTTGGATTTGTCTTCTCTATACCCTCCTGTTAGGTAGCGACAGTAATAAAAACTCTCCTTAGCATTTTCTTCTTAAGGCTGGAAAAAAAATGAGGTCCTCAGCCTCACCTTGTATGTCATTTCCTCCAGAAATCCATTTTTTCTGAGAAAAAAATATAATGCAACTTTAAAAAATTATTTTATTTTAAAAAGTGCAAAATAAATCCTCAGATGTAGCATGTATGTACTTTGAAGGATAGCTCTTTGTGAAATAGTAGATCGCTGTTGTGTGCAGTTGTTTTTTTGTAGAGCATATTTGTTATCATATGTTTTTGAAGTTTCTCTAGATTACTATATGTAGAACTTTAATCTTTTTTTTTTGGTAAGTAAACATGAAAATAATATCAAATGGAAATCTACAGTAATGTGTTATATCCATCTGTGTATATACCTACAGCAGTGTGATATAAGAGAGAGGGAAAAGTGCCCTGTCCTTGAAGTTTTATCTCACCAGAAGTATACAGCATCACCTGTTGATGATTTCTTCTGTTCAGCTTGGAGGACATGAGCTTTAACTAGATTCCTCTGAGACCTAATCAGAGTCAGTGCTACTGTTGGGATTAGCGATGAGAAATTGCTGTGCTCTCCTTGGCAACTCTTGCCCAACTCTGGATCATTTGCTGTCAACAGAAAGACTGAATTCTGCCTCTGCCACCAAACCTGACGGCAGACGGGAGACCGTTCCGCTAGAGCATCACGTCGCTCTGCTAGAAAGGTGAGGAGGCTGCTGGCAAAGGTGCATATTCAAGGAATCTGGCGAGTTTGCTGACCAAACTAAGCCCTCTTGGCAGACAGGTTTGCAAATTTAAATGAAAGATTACAGAAACTTTAAATTTCACTTTAAACATAGATACCATTGTTTTCTAAGTGAGGAAGTTGCAGGTACCCAGAACCTTTAGGCTGCCTTCTGTAAGGCTGTGCAAACTAATTGCTTGTCAGAGAAGGCAGTAATTGATACTGTCCTTGAGCCTGCTGCAAGCCCTTGGTTTTGGGACAGAGCTTATAACTCAAATATGAAAAAGCCAGGAATTAACACACAAACCTGCAGCTCCCTGATCTTTGCAGATGGCCAGCTCCTTTTCCTCCTGTTCTTTTGGGTTTCCTGGAAAAGGATATTCCCCTTAATTTTTCTCTGGTCTTTGACTTGTCTGTTTTTCCTCTGAGCCAATGAACAAGTGAGGTCCAGAATACACATGATTTTCAGGAGATACTAAGTGGTATATTGTATCCAAACTATGGGATGCCCTATACATATACATAGTCACAGGGCCACGTACTAGTATATCAGCCAAGGTTTGGTCCCCTTCATAGATCACAGCCATTTAAGAGATTCCTGACTGGTAACTGAGCTGTACACTCTTTTAGCAAGGAAGTATCTTGGTATCTGATCTGCTGATTTCTTCAGGAAGACTTGCTCATTTACAGGTATTTTTTTTTTCCTACTTGGAAGGAATTTTATGCATACTGGATACCCTTTGTCTTCTAGCTCTCATTAAAAAAAAAGTATTTCTGATCTTCTCCTAAGTTCTTAAGCTTTGCTGGAGAGTGTACCTTGTCATGGTAGCCAAATGTGAATCCTTTCCATGTGAAGAGATTTTTGATCCTTTTACCTCAAAATTTAAATGTCTGTGATAAGATACTTACTTCCTACATATAAGGTCAAACAAATATTTGTACAGCAAATTTTATCTCCTTGGTAATATATAACTAGATATTAACTGTAACCATTATTTTCAGAGTCTTGGTACTCAAATATGTAGGAATTTATCTAAAAACTATGTATATGGTCATCTTCCTGAGCTCATTCTTCCCACTTTGCTTGCTGTAGCTCAGTAAATTTATAGTTTTCTTTCATATTTCTATCACTGAATGCTGCAAAACTCACATTTTTGGACACCCCATAAATGCCCATATCCCAGAGCCTTTGTCTGCCTTTGCTGTTTTCTTTTCCTTGACGATGAACCATCTTCCTCAACGTCTTCTTTACAAATTGCCACTTTTCCAACGCTGCCTGGCGGCTTATGTGGTAAGACCCCCTCTTCATGTTGTGCCGTGGAGGACAGGCAGGTTGGGAACTGGAAAATACAGCAATGAGCAGAGCAAAGAGTCAAGGTATCAGAAGAGAGGGACTTCTGAAGTGGCCTCTTTGCTCACTGAAGAGCCCTGTCATGGTGCCCTGCCTGAGAGCAGATGAGGAGTAGGGAGGAGACAAGCTGAAACTGCGGTGGCTTATCTCCGAGTGCTTCTCCGTTGCACTGTTTTTCATGCCTCCAGCTCAGCTGTAACGCAATAATTAACCTGAGCCTTTTAATTTCTCCCAGTTGGCTTTAAATTAACTCTGTTGTCCTGTTGCGTGGAGTAATCCTTCAAGCATCTGTGGGGTACACTACAATTTAAATTGTTTATGAGTGCATGGGTATTTACTGTTTGGTCAGTATTTATTTTACTATTACCATAATCTTCATTATTTTTTTGATTTTCATGTTTGTGGAGGAGACTTAATAATGGGCCTTATTGTCTTAGATACTGCACGCATAAAGAATAAAAAGCAAAATCCCTGCTCTGTTGGTGCTGCAGGGAAGTCCAAAGCTCTTTGACAGTACTCATGGCCAAAACTCCTAATGTGAAATAAAATGTGGCAAATTAGTTTGAGGAAATTTCAGATCAAAATCCTGTTGTTAGCAGAGCTTTGTTTCCTGAATAGACTGTTGCTTCTTTAGATGTATTGAAGTAGTATTGTTTGCAGTTGTTTTAGGTACAGACAGCTCTTTTTAATGCAGGAAAATTTTGGATTTCTTGTAAATGGCATTCTTAGAATAGTTTGTAGCAGGAAAGAGACAAGGAGAAGACAGAATCTTTATTTCAGCTAATTAAATCTTTCACACAGGCTCTCACAAGTCTCAAAATAGTATCAAAACAGTGGAACAAGGTGGTTTTTTGTGTTTTGTTTTTTTTCTTTTTTTAAAATCACAGATCTCTTTGTGCTCTATTTAATGGGGAGTCTAAAACTGCTATTTTATTAATGTTGTGCAGTAATACGGTCCATAACTATAGAGCCTATTAAACACTTCATAAAGTGTTCAGGGAAACTTCTTTCCAACATTACACTGTGTTTTTCTAAGTTATAATGCTCTGGAAATTGGCTTATTATCAGTTTTCCATCGAAGTAAAGTGTTCCAGGAGAGTGGAGGATGACCTAATGTGATCTAGATTGAAAGCATCAGTGAAACTTGATGATTATCCTTGTTTTGATATTTTATATGTTAACAGTGGATTCCTGTCAAAGCACATGTAGATAGATGCAAAGCAAGCTCGAAAGACATACCTTGAAATTAAGGTTGCTGCTTGTATCACTGTAATAATAATGATTTCAAAAGTGAAGCTGTAACCCTCTTATTTATCTGTGAATTGAGTGGCAGAAACTCCAGCACAGGACAAGATAATATAGATATGGTGAACTTTAAATATTCAGAACATGAACTCACTTCTTTGCATTTGTAAAATGATGGTATGAAAATCTAGTAGCGTACAAAAACTAATCTAGCAGTGTGCCAAAGTAATTAAAGCAAAGTAAATAATCTCCAGTGTTCTTATTCCCCACAGAAATTGTTTAATATCTTATCTTTCCAAACTAGTTTTCTTCTAATTCATGATGTCTTTGTAAGACTCTCCTTATTCAACCGGTGCTGTTGTTTTTCATGGTGTGGGAATATCTCCCTTCTGTCCTGAGGGGACACGTAGTGGGTAATGTCCACATTCCAAACAAAGATGTTTCTTCCATACAGTGGAGATGCCGAGCATGAAGCGAACAGCTGTAGACCTCTCTGCTCATTAATTGTTTACTTAGCGGAAGGACTTCGAGTGCCTAAAGTGTATACGTTGTATGACATTTCTACCAGTCTTGGTGCTGTGGGATGTTTTGCTGCTGGAAACCAGGGACCTGATGCTGATCTTGTTTTTGGTACATGTTAGAGGTAGCTCTGTTGAAGTAGGTGAAGCGTAAGGCTTTTGTGAGGCGGATCAGATTATCTCCCGTTGAGTTGTCCCTAAATATTACACCCCGATGACCTGTGGCTCTTAAAGTTCCGTGTTACTGCAGACAAAAGGCAGGAGAGATGGAGGAGGACATAAATTATGTTAAAATAGTCCAGTATTCCTACATAGAAGAGTGTGTGTCCTTATATATCTACATATCCTGAAGCATATTTTTAACCAAGAAAAATAAGTATAGTACAAATTGGTGCTGTAGTGCAAGTGTTATGACCTGAAACTTTTCCTTTACTTTCCTTTCTGGTGCTGATTAGAAGAATGTGCTATTGTATGTAGACAAGGTAAATGACACCAGACCGCAAAAGCAGACACTAGACAATTATCATCCCTTTTTGACCAAAAGAAAATAAAAAAATTGGCTGTTTCTAAACAAAAGATCCTTTGGAGACTGCTGTGACAATCTTTCCATCTGGGTTTTCTGTCTCTGCCACAGCTATTGTGCGAGGATCACGACCCCAGCAGTTGGCTATGGATCACCAGTTCTGTACATCACTTTAGGTCCAAATAGATGGGAGTTTGTACATGATGGATAACACTTCTCTTGAGAACTTCCAAATGCTGTGGGTAGCTGGTCCTGGATCCTCTCTTTCCCATGGTGCCTCACCCCCAGAGACACACAGGTCCCCAGTCTCTCTGGCAGCTGGCTAGGTCTCCCCTGGTCCCTGAGGTGGTGTTAGCCACCTTCTCTGGTGGTCTCACCCTTGAAGACACAGGTGGCTCCCAGGCCAGTTCACTGGCTCACCAGCTAGTCCAGCTTGGTGTTTGCTAGCACTTCCATGGTGATGCACACACCTTTGTTCGCTCTGGTTGCTGGTACCCTGGGCACAGGGTGCTTTGCAGCCCCGGTCTCACTCCAGCTGCTGCAGTCAGAGCCCCCAGCCTCTGCAATCCCTGGAGAGAGCCCCTTGCCCAGGGGAAGAGTTATAAATGGTGTTTAATGAGGAGAGAGGATGGACTGCACTGATTAGGGCAGGGCATGGCCAGGCAAGTGCGGTGACCAGCCATCTGTTCACATGCAGTGAGCCTCTCGTATCCCCTTATCCCTCTGTTTTCCCTCCCCAAATAGCCTCGATCATTCCCTCACCTCACCTTTGGTTCCACCCTTGGCTCTTAGGTAATCCTGAAATGTTCTTCCCCTGTACCCCACGGTGTGCCCCATGTCCCCCCCCCAGGCTGTGACCCTTATCAGGCTATGACGCTGTCAGGCTATAGGGTGACCCAAAGACCCTCTCCTATGGACTCCTGGTGATGGCTGTCCACCTCAGTCCCCGAGGCTGAGGCTACTTTGTAGGGGTCCAGGTTGGGGCTCATGTCTCCCAGGGTTTCTTGGGGCTCCCCTGGCTGCCACGGTGCCTCCAGGCTCCCTGTGTGCTGCAGATGGGATGGCTTCAGCGACAGGCTTTGTGGGAGCAGGGCAGGAGATGATTTGGGTCCCCCCCACCAATGATCCCCCTGTGCAAAGGACTGGGTGCATGCAGAGCAGTTTTTTATCACAAAACCTAGCACCAGGTAGCTAGGCAGAGTAAGTTCAGTGGAGCAGCTTCTTTTTAATGTTTCTTGACATTAACAGCTCCATTTCTCAATTAGAATTGAAAATAAAGTTGATTATGCGTGTCTGCAGGGTGACACTGTACTTTTGACCAGTAACTGTAAAGCAAATGGGAAAGGTCACAATAAACAGTATTTTAGTTTAATTATTCCTAGAAGAGTACAGTGACTCACTGCAGAGTTTTTTGGTGTTTCTGTTCCTACAGCTAGCAAGCAAAGTTTAAAAGATTTATTCTATATATTTATAAAGGGACAGATTTGGATGACACGGTGCTGTTTTTTTCAATGACTCTTTCTGTAAATACAGAAAAGTTGCTGTGCGTGTTTCTTTAGTATAATTTCCATGTATTTATTTTGGTTTTGGTAAATAATTGCAAGCTTAAGCCTGCCAATAAAACAAGTTCCGTCTTCGCATGCGAACTCTGACAGAAATTGCATTCCGAGATGAGATCTACAGATGATGAAATATGAAGAAAATAGTGGATTTACTTAGATAATATTGATGCTTTCATAAGGTCATTAATAAAGATCTACCAGAGCTAACAAAAACTCTCTAGAGAGTACAAAGCAGAAGTGTTTCGTGTTAACTTCAGTTTTATTTTTGCTAGTTAGACCACACTTGTTTCCTCCAAGGAAAACAGGACTGATTATTTTTGCTGATTAGAAATACATCAGTGGTCTGAATCACATCTGTAATTAGTAGCAAGATTTTAAGTAGATGTTGGAGATTTTTTTTGGAGTATGATTTGCATTGTTAATTTGCTATACATGCATACGTATGTGTATCTACAGATTGAATGAACAAAAGGAACAGCTGGTTGTTTTTCAAAGCAATCAGTTAAAGGTGCTTCGTAGTCTGACATTGCTATTCCTTCTGCTCGGGGCTGAGTTTGCTGCTTCTGGACAGCTCGAGTTTGTCACCGGAAAGTAAGTGGGGTTGGGAAACCAGAAAATAAACCCATGCTTTACCTCTGTCATCCGCTCAGCCCGGTAATTCACTCCCCAGAAGTGTTGGTGGAAATAGCACTCCTTAGGTTCGCTCGGTTGACTTCTGAGACAAATAAAGAAAAAAAAACGCTGAAGGGAGGGAATGATTTTGAGGGAAGGCTTGCAAGCGAAGCAGGCCCAGAAGATGGAAGAGCTGGGTTGGAACGTGGCTCGTGTTCCCCTGCTGTGTCCAAAATGAACCACTGAATAGGTGCAAATGTAGATGGCAGGATAAAAATGGAAACTATTCAAACCAAAAGCAATTAACTTGTATACAGATGGCTTTCTGGCATTCACAGCAGCATGGATTTTGGTTGTGTACTTTTTTAGATGTGCCATGGAAGGTTAAAGCCTCTATAGGTCCGTCTCCAGCTGTTCATGCACATAAAATAGATAAGGAAATGAAGCCAAGTGAGCATTGTGTGTAGCGTCAGACTTGCTTGCAGAGATAGGCATCTCAAACATTAGTGCAACATCCTGTCCTGTCAAATAGCCCTTGTATCGGCCTTTTATGAGAAGAAATTGCAGATTTTACATCAAAGGAGTCACTCCAATTTCATAAAAATGAAATATGGGGAAGTGCTAAGTATACGTCATATCTCTAGGATAAAGCCTAGGGCTGAGAATCCTGAACAGAAGTGGAGGATTGCTTGAAAGTATGAAACCTGAGTTCTTCAAGCAGCTTCAGTATATCCTGGTGCCTGAGTCTCTGGAAAGCCTAAGATTTAAGCTGTTTCACGTAAAAACAAAGAATACTGTTTATGTGCTCTGATCCTTTGTATGGCAATGCAAGCAATTAACTTTTCAAAAAACTTTAAAAAAACTTTAAAAAAAATCCAAAACATTTTTAGTTATCATGTAATCTACGTTGATCTGCATTTTCACGTAGAACATCATAAATACTGGTTTGTGTCAGTAGAAACTTGCATTTTTGTTTTGCATTTCTTCACCCTCTTTAAAAATCTTGTTAAGATGGTCAAAATGTTTAGACTGGGCTTTCGAAAGTGTGGTATAGGTACCTCTCTGAATATTTCAAGCTGGTACAAGACTGCCAACTACCACCCCATGTGCACATAGTGGCCATGAGTTTTCATTACTAATGGAGAGACTGCTCCAGAAGAACAGTTGAAGCCCTGGTGTAGACTTTTCAGAATTTGTTTCTCAGATTCTTTTTGGTGACACTGTTAATTGGAATGATTTGTCAGTAGCTTCAGGATTTTATTTTTTTTTTTGAGTGAAAAACTCATTTGTCTGTTTTACTTTTGGTCCAACTTCCTGCAGATAAGCACCGTTGCCACCACCTAGTGAAGCCCAGTTGGCTTGCAGACCTGTTGGAGTCCCGTCCAGGGGGCCCGAGTCTTTCCTTATCGCATCATGTACAGTAGAGATTGGGATATGGATTGCTCTTAGTCTCTGCGTGTTCCTGCTGTGTTGGCACAGTGGTGAGTCTGCAGTCGTAGGAGCCATGTTTTCTTCCTACTTGTTTCCTATGGAGTTCCCTTTCGGCGAGTAGGTACCTGGGAAGGGATATCAAGAGTCCAGCCTGTATTCCATTGTGGAAGGTGGGGACCTAGTCTTTCAGAGAGGGATTTTCTATTGGAAAGGAAGGGGCCCATCGCGCCATTTCTAGAGGAATGTTGCACTTGTTTACTTGTCACTAATAAGACTTCTCTATTTAATGTTCTCTGGGGTATGTGTTTCTCCCTTGATCCACTTGAAGCGCTTTCTCATGGTTAATGATCTGAATTTGCCAAGCACACTGACTCATTTCAGTGCTGTTTTTCATTATGTAAGCTATTAACGGGTCACTGCTCAGATGCTGAAAAATCTGTTTCAGGCTAATAGCGAGGTGCACAAGTGCCTCTCCATGGTATATTTGCTACCTGTGCACACGTGTTCTGGCTTGATAGTTGGTAGAAAATCCCACGGCGATGCGGGACGCAGCATCCATGCCATTAGCAGTCAATTCCTAATCAGCCCTTCATTAACACATGCAACACTTCACCTTTTCTAGGATTTTTGCACAATGTGACTGGAGGAGGGTGAGAGGAAACACGCTGATGTGCAGAGGAAGGTGTTGATAAGTAAAGGAAATAAAATTCTTCCCAGGAGAAACAGTGTTCTTACAGTAGAGGAGGTAATAATGCAGGATAAGGAACTGTCTTGGAGACGCATATGAAAATCTGGCTCTCTGGCATAGAGTATTTTCTCTGAAACTCAGTAACAAGGCTGTGGAGGAACCCGAATTTATGAAGGCAATTTGGAAGAGGAGTAGTTGGACACAGGAAAGCCTTGAAGAAAACATGGAGGGGGTTATTTTAGGTCCCAAGTTTTGACAACTCAAAATTACACTGTTACAGCAGACAGTAATTACTACAGGAGCAGATCCTCCTGTTGCCTTTTCTTTTTTACACTCGGATAATGTCCTTTGCTTACAGATGGTTGCCTTCACATGCACACAGAGATTTTTAGTGTTTCCTTCAGTGTACAGGCAAATTGTTTGAGAATGGATGAATGAAAATTAGAGATGGGTCCAAGCTTGGTTTTTATTTCTGAACTGCATCCCTTTTCCAGGAGGAGAAGGGAGGATGACACTTCCTGCTTGTGGCAGAACTTCTAGAAGAAAGCAGTTCAAGGTTATTTTCTTTTTATACGTTGTTTCTATGGTTAAAAGCCATTTTTAATCTTCTTTTTTCGTTCTCTTTCCCTAAGTGGTATATGAAAATCCTTTTGGGAACCGGAGAGGAAAAAAAACCCAAAAAAACCCCTCCCCAAACAACTCACCATTCACACCTCATTCATTTTGGAGAAAGGTCTAAAATTGGCTTCTCCTAACTAGGACAATCGTAGGAGGAGCCTTCATCAGTGCAAAGATTCACAGCCCAGCAGGTAGAGCTGAAGATCGTGGAGGTTAATGCCTTCTCTTACTGGGGTGAAAATGAAAAAGACAATCTTCAGATACTCTTGCACAGGAAGGAAATATTACAGTTTACGTGTGTGCTGAGGTCTGAAAAATCTTTTCAGCATAAAGCAGTGCACAGACAGTTTCCCAACAAGGAAAAAGGGACACTGAAGGATTTATTGTTTTGCGGTATTTATTATGTAAGAGGTATTTGCATGGTAAAGAGAGAATGCAGATTTTATTCAGAATAAAGAGGACAGGATGAATGATGTTAATGAAAAGCTGATTGATGGAAGCAGGAGTTTGTCTACCATGCCACTCATATTTTCTCAACCCCAACAATCATTTTATGGACATCTGAGTTAAATGATGGGTAGATTAATCCTTTGGCATGCTAAATTTGTATAGTGAGTCTCCTGTGCCAAGATGGAGGTGGGATGAATCCAGATCTGATCCTACAGATGTTAGTTAGGTGCCTGTTCTGCCCATGCAGCCAAGAGAGCAGCTTCAGAGAGTGATTCAGCCCAGCGATGTTTTGCCTTGCATTTTGGCATTACCTATCTACCCCCACGCTGTATGGAAATGGGATGCAGCAACAGCTTGGATTTGCTCCATCCACCCCTAGGTCTTTAACCAGCCATCTCAGTCAGGAGTCCAGTTGCCATAAGCTCCTTGTTTTACTCCACTGAATATAGAGGGTACCTAGATGGTAGTTCAGATGCCTCTGTTTTTCTAGAAATACAGGAAACCTCATGATTAATTGGAGGTATTCTTGACAGCTGGGATTGTTCCGTTTATTTTAGTTCTTGTTCTAAGAATAAGGCTGCTTGAGTGGCTATGTTAATAAATATGATCCCAAGTAGAGGCATGTGTTTTGCAGACTTTTTTTGTTATCTGATTTGGCTTCTCCACATCCTGCTTTTGTGACTAAGTCGAACCCACAGTCTGCCAAGTGTCTGCCAGGATAAGAACCCACCTACCAGACTTGATGCCATTAATCATTTCCCTATTTTGTTTATTTCAGCTAACATTTCTAAACATCATAAGGAGACCTTATAGTGTCTCTAAATGCTACAACGAGACTTTATAGCAGCCATTGAGTACTTAAAGGGGGCCTACAGGAGAGATGGGGAGGCACTCTTTATCAGGAACTGTAGTTACAGGACAAGGGGTAGTGGTTTTTAACTGAAAGGGAGATTTAGATTAGATATCAGGAAGAAATTCTTTACTGTGATGGTGGTGAGACACTGGAATGGGTTGCCCAGAGAATTTGTGGATGCCTCATTCCTGGAGGTGTTCAAGGCCAGGCTGGATGGTGCGTTGAGCAACCTGGTCTGATGGGAGGTGTCCCTGCCCATAGCAGGGGGGTTGGAACTCGATGATCTTTCAGCTCCCTTCCAACTCTAACCATTCTGTGATTCTATGATCGTCTAGCAGGTCCTGAAAAGAGCTTCTCAGGTAGATTCAGTATCCTGATTTTTCTTTGACATCTACTAGTGCTGTGTTGGTGGCCATCATTGGTAGAACACAGCATTCCAAAAAAGTTCTCTATGGCATTGCCAGAGCTTTGAGCCCCTTTTGTACCAGATAAAAACTTCTGATAAGAATTTAACTCTGCAGGGATCCAGGGCTTGTAAAGCACATGTCCAGAATGACACCTTGAACTCAGGAGCTGTGAAAAGCCAAGTTATGTGCCCTCACTTGAAGTCTAGCAATCAAGCCGACAGCGTAGAGATTGTCTCGTGATACAGTATTATCAATTAACCACCTGTCAGGGATTTTCTGTGACTCAAAGAGGTAATGATTGGCTGACTGCTGCTTTCTAGGTAGTCCCTCATAATATGGTCGTATGTCCTCTGTGTTAGATAAAATTTAATCCTTGACATTGCAAACGATTTGTGTTCATTCTCATTATGTGATGCATGTCTGTGGGATGAATCAGCCACACAACTCATCATGACCAAGACAGCTGAAATTATGCCATGCTACAGAAGATACTGATTTAGTTGCTATTACTGTTTTCTCTAATACATGGGAAATCAACCATATGTTAATTATTTTTCTTCAGAACAGCCCCATTAAAATTTAAACTGGTGTTATTAGTGGCTAGAAGGTCTCTTTCAGTCATGTGAAAATGCTATATTTTTGTCTCAGGATTGTGTGCTTGGGATGTAAATCCTTCAAAAATGGTGTGCTGGGCTGTGCCTTTCTTTCCTAAGTGCAAGATGGGACTCTAGTCTTCTGTATTTATGATTAGTCTTGATTAGTTACACGTATTTGAAATTTCACACTTTGTGTACAACCTGTTTCCCTTTACCTGAACTCGTAGAGGAATCTAACCCAGGAGGACCATGATGTGATATTTTAAGTTTGCAGTGGGTGTGGTGGTTAAAAAACCTAGGCTTTTGCTCTTGATGAGGTTGTGAGATCTGTGCCTCCAGACCCCTGTTTTCTGAATTATAAAATCTGTTCAATGCTTTCAATATTTAGTCCTATGTGTTTTAGGGAGGTTTAAGATGAAACATCCAACCCACCTGGGATCTGAAGGAAAACTGGAAAGATTTTTTTCCTTTCAAGTGTTGAATGGTTTCATGTGCAGAAAGGGAGTATTATCTAACTGATTGGGATCATTTTAAAATATGATATGCCTGCACTGCGTGAATAAATTTGACAATTTGGGGCTTAATTGGGTAATGCAATTGCACTCACAGACACTTCAACATTGTGGCAACAATTAATGCATGTAAACTTGCTGGATTTTTGTGCGTAGTTATAGCACATTTAAGAGTCTCATTTATGATGAATTAGTCTCCTTTTCTTCTAATTGAGAATGCCAAGCAAATTTTGTTATCTTTTTGTAAGTGTTTCTAGTTTTATGAAGGCCTGTAATTGTTACATTTGCTCAGCGTAATGTTATGCAGTGGAGGGGGAGCCCAGGAGCATTTCGGCTTTGCAAGGATCTGAGCGTGTCACCTGCTAGACATAAAAAGCCTTAGTCCCTAAAAACTCTTGGGACACACTGCAGACATGTATGAATACTTTCTAAAGATGATCCTCTCATTCTACTCCCTTTAGTCTCCCTCACCCCCAAAACTCAAAACCATCCAAACTCCTTGCAAGAGTCCTCAGGACAGTAGCTTAAGATGTGCGTCTCAAAGGAAAACAAGAAAGGTGCCACTGATAGCAATTGAAGCTTAAAAATCAAGACTCAACCCCTAAATCAGAAGATTTTAAGAATACAGAAAGCTTTTCTTCCCGATCTTCATGCATTTTCATTTCCTGCAACTTCTCTCACTGTGCCTGTGAGGGGGTGGGAAATAATTTGATGTTGAAAAGTGCACCTTTAATTCAGATCCTTCTCTGCTTTCTCCATCTCCATCTCCTTTCACTTACCCTGAAACAAGTAGAACTGCTCCATGCTCTTATCATTGTCCTGGTTCTTCCTTCCTATTTCACCACCTGTTCCCCTGGAGTCCCTGCTGCAGTAGGACTATTAAATGTTAGTGTACAAAATCCCAAGCCCCAAAATGCTTTTCCTGACTTTCAAGTTATTCATTTCAGTTGAATAACAAGGTATTATTTTTTTGCAGTTTCTTTCCATTTTCCATTAACTTTTCAGTAATAACCTGAGCTTGTGGCAGGACTTCGTATCAGGCAGTTTCAGTTTCCTAAAAGTGAGCACACTGAATCAACGACCCCCGCCAAACTTCTGATTCCCAATGCTGAGTGTTACAGTTCATGATACTAAACTAGAACCAAATTACTCTTAATAGAGAAAACTGTGACCTGCTATGAATGACAGCCTGAAAAAAAAGGGGCTGAAAACAGGGCTGCCCCCCTGCAGGTGGTCTCTTTGGGAGAGTCTTTTCCTCTGGTCTTTCTTTCCAGCCTGCAGCTCTCAAGTTTAACCACAGACGCTGTGAAACCCTCAGTGGAAGATCTCCATGAGCGAAGTCCCTTTCTTTCTGTCACCTCTGGAGCCATGCTGTGAGTTTGCTCCCTGCTCATCTCTGCAGGAACAGCCATCTCTCCCTTCCCTACCCTGTGTCTGAACGTACTCCATCATTAAATCATTCCTCTCTCCAGATATTCCCATGTAACTCCAGAAACCTTCATTAGGAAATCGTGTATCCTTCATGGCTGCTGCCTGGCCACATGTCTTTTAAAAGAGCAAAGCAAAGCTGGACAAAGAAATCAAGTAGTTAACTCTGCTGTAAAGCTGTGAAGGTATTTAGATGTCATAGCATCTTTGCTGTGTTGACAGTCCCACTAACTGCTGGAAAAAGCCACCCTTCAAGCTGAGCTTTGTGTTGTCCTTACATGTGATTAGTTTTCTATGTTTGATTCTTACCCATTTAGTTAAAACAGAAATATAATATTTCCTCTCCATTTTTTTTTCATAATTATTTAAATGTTGTAAATCAGTGAAAAATTATAGCGAGGTTAGCTTTTGGTTAAAATATCATAATTAGAAATAGCTGTCTGAGTTAAGTATTATACAGCCAATTTCTTAAATTGGATGATAATTTCCTAAAAATAATTTAAAAATATTCCTTCCAATTCTCCCTTGATCTGCCCCTCTGTGTGGGATTTGGAAAACGCTTTAATCAGCTTTTCCATTCCTCTGTCTCATCATACCCTGGTTTTGGAATTTGTTTTTTTCTTTGCTTAGACATCAAGCAGAAAAGAAGCCCAAGGGCAGCAGCAGAGACTTTGTTGCTGGGTTCGCGTACAGAGCACTGCCCAGGTTGCCCAGAACGCTGCAGGATGAAAGGAGCTGCTCACATCTTTAGGGTTTCCTGGCAGGCAATGTCTTCTGCCTCATGGTCATTTTGGGGGTGATAAAATGCTGCTTCATATGGGCCCCCTTTTGCTTCTGCTGTTTTTCCTACCCCTGTTGTGTACCAGCACCCCTGCGGTCCACAGCCCTGCCTCTTGGCCTCCAGAGCCTTCCTGCTGATTACCTTCCATCTTTTACTGCATCTCAGCCTCTTCTTTGAACACTGTCCCGCAGCAGTGTGTGTCCAACCCCTTTGAACTAGACTGCGGCAGCCAGTTTTCCTCTCGGCATAGGTTCAGACCTAAATTAAAAGCAATGGGTCACCTTTACTAAGGCAATCTCGGTTTCAGGAGCAGGTGGACTGCAGGGACACGGCTGCCACTTCATTGCCTCAATTTTGTCACCAGGAGTGGGAATTAGCAGCTGTAACAGTAGAAGGGTAATTTATGTTTTATGTTTCTTACTATCTTAGGACAAGAGAGAAGGAAAAATTTAGAAGGATCTGACATGTTAAAGATTCTAATATTTGGTTTCTCTTAACTCCTTTGACAAAGGAAAGAAGGTAGGAAAATAGCGATCTAGATTCCGGTTTGGCAAGTTCATTGGATAAGGGGAAGAAATCAAGGAGAAATTATGTGAATAACTCAGAGTCAGTGGTGGAAGCTGTGAGCTGTTGATCACTGTTTTGTTATGCAGACATAGATTTCCATTAATATTCCTTCTTTTGAAAAACAGAAATCCCGTCTCTGCTGTTGTATGCTTAATTGAGCACTTGAGGCAAAAAAACACCCACACAAACAAAAAAACCACCCCAACAACAACAACAAAACAACCAAAAAAACCCTATGGTATGCAGATCTGTTCTTCAAATGATGATGTTATTTTAAAATCTTTTTTTAAAAAAAGTTATCCCCTTCTCTACATCCTCATTACATTCTCTGAATTCTCAGACCTCTCCATGAAGTGGGTAGAAGAGGTTTGGTCTGCGTTGCAGACTGCGATTGCTGTGGGAAAAGTGGAGTTGCAATAGGTTGTAGAAAGCTAGTGTTACACTTGAAAGCACTTTCTTCAGAAAGTATTTATATATATATATTGTTAAGACCATCTAATATTCCCTTGAGAGGAAAACCAAATCCACAATTAAATTGAATAGTCATTCTTTAAGAAGACTTCTGTTATTTGTGGCTGAAGTATAACAGAAAACAGAGTATAGTAACACAGACTCTCAGCAAGATATTTTAGCCATAAAATGTCAAAGCCTCTTCAAAATAGAGTAAACTATTGCACGGCTTTAAAAATGAGTATCATAACTTTAAGAAAACATTGTTACCCTACTCCTTGTAGATCAACATGTGGCAAGATTATTTCAGTGGAAATATGTGCCTACAGGCTATTTATTTTTTGTGTTTTGTTTAACACCACTTGGCATCTGAGATCAAGGAAGCTTAAACCAATTATGAGTAGCTGGTGCAGCAAAAATCATGATTGATACATTTACAACACAGGGTCGATTCTTCTGGTAATGTTATTTTATTAAGGAGTGGAACAAGGGGGAGCAGGGTACATCAAGCATACGACTTCGTAGCATGGAATTAACACGATACTCTGACCACATACAGATGTTGCTTCCCTCAGTGCAATCAGTGCAAGACCCACTGATTGCAGCATGCAGGCTTTGGAGAAGAGACGGCTGTGCAGTTGTTGCTAAGCCTATTTCCCTCTTCCCTTTGGCTTATTGGATTATTTCATACAGCGGAATGATAGGAATTTAAAAATGAAAAAGTGCTGTTGAGTCATCTAGTCCATCTTGCAGCTAATGCAGGATTGTTCTCTGTGGATCTTCGTCCAGTTGGCTTTAGATGTGATTGGACTTCAGCCAATTTCCTTTGGAAGATTATTCTACAATAGAATACACTTCATTATTAGGAATTTTTTCCCTGTCAGCCTAATTTTTACTTTGCTCAGTATAATCACATTACTCTTAGCTATAGTTTCCTGAAAATCCCTATTAAAAAAAAATCCTTACTGTGTGCATCCTTCCAGAGGATGTAGATAATTATCATATTTCTCTTTCAATAGTGGCTTTAGTCAAGCTATACATATTTAGTTATTGTAATATTTTCTCATATATCAGTATTCCTAGATTAATGATGACTTTTATTACTGCTATCATTGAGCCAAATCTCAAATTCTTCTATTTAAAATTCAACAAGAAAAGGCTGGACTGAATAAAGACTTACAGATTAGATCACGGTGTCATTGAAAAGCCATCCTTTGAACCTGTTTGTGACTTTAGATCTGTCTGACCGCTAGCTCTCCTGAGGCAGACTTCAGCAGTAAGATTTGTCTCAACTACCTTGGATTATCTACAGCGTAAGTGCCCACATCAAAGCTACTGTCCCTAGATTCCTTTTATGATCATTGGACCCTATAGTTGGGTGCAATTCATCTCAGCTATTTTAGCTATCCGCATTAGGACGAGAGGAATTGAGCCCTAGAGGCACCTATTTCTCTCTCTCAATTAAGGGTAGCCCAAGGTGATGAGCTCAGATATTGACATGTGCAGTTAGTGAGACAAATCCCCTCTAGGTGCTGAAGCCTTGGAGATCAGCACAGAACAGCTGTGCTGGAGGGCCACCTGATATACATGGATCAATCCTTCTGTCCTGGACCTCACACTTCCTTGGGTATTTAAAGGTAGGGTCTGCAGATGTTCAGACATCATGGTTCAAAGAAGTGAGAAATCTTGGTGCTCTCCATGGCAATGCCACCAGAGCTTGGAGATGGCAGCAAGGTGCATTGGCCCTCAGAGAGGTTAGATGCATTTTGTGTCCTGAGACCATTCCTAAAACATTTGAATGGCATTAGAATTCAACACAAAACTCTCATGATTACATTGAAAAGGAGAGGGTGGATAAAATTGCTTTTGTATAGACATAGGATCATAGAATATGTCAAGTTGGAATGGACCCACAGCAATCATCGAGTCCAACTCCCTGCTCCTTGCAGGACAACCTAAAATCAACCCATATGACTAAGAGCATCATTCCAGATGCTCCTTGAACTCTGAAAGGCTTGGTGCTGTGACCACTTCCCTAGGGAGCCTGTTCCAGTGATCGATGACCTTCCCCTTTCAGTCAAGAACCTTTTCCTAATGTCCAGTCTGAACTGAAGCAGGTGCAGCATTTACCTAGAGAGTAGAAGACCTAGATGCCAGATACATTAGTTTTCAGGTCTCTTTTGGCTGGAGGAAGTCGATGATCAACATCTTTCACTTTCTGAGGCCTCTAACAAGGTGGTTCTTGCATGACAGATGCCTGCTGCTCTCCCAGCCTCTATTTATTAGGTATTCATTCTTCACTGACAGCTTAGTGCTCCAGATCCTAACTGCAGCCCTAGACAGATGCCTGCTTAGATGCAGTTCTTGCCTCTTGGCTAGCCATAGGTTATAGTTTGCTCTCCATGCAGATATAATAATTCCTGGTTTATACTAGAGTAACTAGGAAAATAAATCAGAGTGTGTCTTATGTTCATTAGTAAAAAAAATATATTTTATATATTTTCCCAGTGGATGGTTACCTTCTGACAGACTTTCGGACAAAATATGCTAAGCCTCTATTTCCTATAATTGGTATATAATATCCAGGAAAAAACTTTGTTCTAAATGCCTTTGGAGGAGAAACACCAGGGAGGGAGGAGAACTGCTGAAATTGAAGGATGATATCAGTGCAAGATAGTATGTTTATTAATTAGTCCTGAATGAATTTAGACTGCAAATTAAAAAAATTTTTCAAGCATCCCAAGAGGTGAAGTTCTGGAATAAGCTCCAAATGCATTAGTTGAATGGAAAACCAAAGTAACTTGAAGACGGAATTTGGTAAATTTAGGGAAGATTTTGTGAGAATGCATAGAAGCATTTAGAGATGTTAACAAAAAAAAAAAAGAAGGAGCATGCAATATGAAGCCATAGTGTTACCAAACGAGCTAGAAAGGAGACTGTCCACTCTTCATGTGTTTGCTCTATCACCTATATTATGTTTAATCCAGTGGTTGGTAGATTGTACTGTTTACTAACAGATGCTGGAAGGTCCCAGTCTGAGAGGTCAGTGTAAGAAATGCCTTGCTGTTGCCGGACCCTTGAAGTGGGGGTCTGGCAAAACACGTTTGGGATATTGGTCTTGGTCTCTTGGTGGTGATGTTAGGAAGGGATGATGTGGTGTGCATGTGACTCCGTGGAACAGACCCTGTGTGGCCCTCATGGACACAGGAAGATCAGGAAGACAAGATCCAGTTCGTCCTTCTGTGTAGTGTATTCCTTCAATGCTACAGCCCAAGCACTGTACCCAGACTCTTCCCAGCTGGAGCCTGTGCTGAAAGCTTGCCAGGCAACGGGGTTCTGCTCCTAATTCACAGTAACTGGAACAAAATGCAGCTATTCGTACAGACACACAACCCTCAGAGACTACAGGCCTGCCACAGCGTACAGTGCTTCATCTTGACACTAGCAGACAGACAGGGTTGTCTGTTGGGACATTTACCTTTGAAGCATCACCATACTGGAGATGAGAAGGACAAGGAGGAGTGTGTGTTGGGCAGGTATTTTTAGCTACCTCTCCTTAAAGTTGCTCTGCTTTCCTAATACTGTTTTATCATGACTGTGGAGAACTAATTCTGCCACTAGCCTGTCTGCTAATAATCCTTATCTTGATAAGATATTCCTCATTATTTCTGCCTTTTCAGAGAATGACATCTTGGTGCCTGTCTTCCACTTCTAGCAGGAGGCATGACTGACTGCTTAAAAAGGCTGTCTGGACTCCTCTCAAGTTGTTTGATCCTGCTCCTTTTCACAGCTCCAGCTTCTGTTTTTTCTCCTGAGCCAGAGGGAATATTGGCCTTTCTTTTCTGTGTTTCTAAAAGTGATGTGAGCAAACACCTGTGAATTGCAGCTGGTACCCGTTAACAATATATGTCCATTGCAAGGAGGACATGATGGTCTTCTTGTTTCTTCTATGGATTTTTTGACCCACCTGTGATTTCTGAGGCTGGACTTCACTGGTGGCTACTTCTGAATGGTTCCTCCATTTCTGCGGGAATGAGGTATAATAATCTTCAAATATTGTGGTGCTGGTTATTATTTAAGGGCCTTCCAGGACAACTGAATGTCATGGGCATGCTGAACTTCCCCATGATGTCCTCAACAGGTCTTACTCTTGAAAAGTGTGATCTATATTCAATTTACTGGAATCCCTTTTTGCATTCCCTGTGATTATCTGAACGGGGATTTCCCAGCAGTTGTCACTGTAGTTAAAGAAGGGAAGGGTTAGAGATTTATTGCGTCTGTTACATTCAGCTGCTGACACAGTCTTTCACTGCGATGAAATAATGCAGCTTCGTGCTTCTGCCTTTCTTTTAAAAGAGAAAAAAAAAAAAAGGTATGTATTTCCTCACACAGTTTCTATTGCAGCCTCTGGACTGCAATGGTGACAGCACTTTTCTGCATATCTCAGACCCTCCATAGAGATTCAGCTCTGTGTTGTCAAACCAAAAACAGTAGCCGTGTTGTGGGTCTTTTCTGCCTGTGTCGGGGCAGGTGAGGACCCTTTCCCTTCAGAAGTGCCTGCCACGATAAAGTTGCTCAATACCTTGTACTTTCACAGAAATATTTTGGGTTGGGAGTCTTTGCATCTTGGATGCTTCTTTTGAGACAGACTTTAGAGCATTTTCCCATTTCCCATAGTGCATTTTCAGCCATTAGAAATTAGCTTTCTTTGAGTAGAAAAAAGTCTACGTTCTTACAAAACTTCTCACTTTCCTTTTTTCAACAGGGAGCATGGGTTAGTACTAGCTCTCCAAGAAGCTAATCAAAGAAAGGACTTCACTTTCTAGTCTACCTCGCTGTCAGTTCAGGATAGTCCCAGAAGCATTTGCTTTTGCTATTGGTGACACTGCTGTCCTGTAGAGGTACCTTGTGACAGCGATGGGTGAACACCCTCACTGCAGTGGGTGTTACATTCTCCCTGCGATGGGTGGCAGGGGGCTGCTAGCAGGTAGGGATGTGGGACTGGGTGGACTGGTTCTGCTTCCCACCCATTTTGTTAAAGCAGCGTGCCCTGACTTTAAACACTGATGTCCCCGATGGAAAAAAAGCCCCAAAGTAACAACCAAAAAAAAATGTTTTAGTGCATGATCATGTAGCACACCCCATTGCACACAACCTGACTGTAATTTTGTCAGTGATGATGTGCAGGTTAATACACTTTATTGAAGCTGGTTTACTTGACTGAGACTGGAGTCTGTACAGGAGGCTCTTTTTTACCCTGAAATCTGTTAGATGTTGTGTCTTAGGGGAGCTGTAAGAAGATTGACTCCCAAGAATAATCTTTTCCTCCTTCTTTCAGGGAAAAGTTAAAATGTTTAATTTTACTTACGATAATTTCTATAATTTCATATGGGTTCAGGACATAAGAGAGGAGGTGTGACATGGAGTTTCCTTAATTTGCCTTTATTAACTACATCAACTGAGAATCTGTTGGCCTTGATGTACAGTTGAAAGGGGAGACATTTTTCTGTACTTCTAGGCTTATGTTAGAAATAACAAATTTAGAATAGGGATGGTAATGATGGAACGTGAAATAATTACTCTGAGAAATGAGGTTTAATAAAGGAAGGCTTGGCATGCTCCTTTATTGCCAGATTTCAGTCTTTGACTGAATGCGAAACCAGAGAACCCACCATATTGCAAATTTAAATGCAAAAAAGATGTAAAAATGAAAACAGTCTGCTTTGTTAAATATTGCTACCTGGCATCTAAAAGTGATACAGAGTCTTAAAGATATCACCCCTTTAATTGTCAGTGATACAAACTCAATTCTACAAAAATGTTATAAGCAGTCTAATGTATATTCATTTGCAGAGAAATAAAAATGTTTTCCACAGTGCCTGACACATACTGAATATTCAGCGTAACAGAATGGAAGGGATTTTACAAGTTAATGCCTTTAAAATTAGGAGATCACAATGCATTTCTGACACAGTGCTTTAGCCTGGACTCTTATTTTACAGTTTAGTTAATTCTCAAGGCAGAAACTGTGGTCCCGTGATGCAGAGATTTGAGGATCTGGGTACTGCCCAACTTTGTTGCTTTGCCTAAGGCACTGAGCAAAACTTGTGTCTAGCTTTGATAGTAACAGCAATTACTTCTGTCGTAACGCGAAACATATAATGGATGATACAAAATAAGAGTTGAAACTGTTTAGCTATTAGACTACTACATCGGGGATTCTTCTAGCATAACATAACCAAGAACCATCCAAGAGAGTGTTACTGAAGGGTGTTTGTTTGTTTTCCTTTTGTGGTCCCAGGCCAAGAGTTCCTTTGATTTCCTATGAAAACTCAAATTCTGTAGAATGGGATGGACACCCTCCAGCTGGAGAGTTGTAGGCCAAATAAAGAGCATGTAAAAAAACTGGGAAACTGCACCCTGGACCTCGTCCATCACAGAAACAGTGAGCCCCAAGGCACCACTAGCTCTACATGCACTCTCCAACAGATGTTTTCAGAGAAAAAAAAAAAAAAGGTCCTTAAAAGGAGATAATCATGATACTTCACAATCCTCTTTGTCTTTTCACACCTGCTCAGCCTAAATAATCTTGCATCAGGCAAGATCTCTGCACCTTCTAGGTTCTGATACACTTATTATGCCGTGTTCTTTTCCATGTATTTTTTTCCAAGTAAATAATTAGAGAAGTTCTTTATTTTTCCATAAATTCATAAAGGATGATTGTGGATTTTAGCTTCTTTGACAAAAAAACCCGTGAAAATGCGTATTTTTTTCCAAGTAAGTTGGTCAAAAGAACTTTCAGTTGTCAGGGGGCAAAAAGCTCTAGAAAATGTTGGATTTTTCATCGAAAATCATTTTAGCTCATAAGCCGTTCTTTCATTACCTTGATGAAAAGAAAATGATCAGATCTCTAGATCAATAATGTCGAAAACAGCAACAGCAGTGATCATCCTGGATGCATGTTGTTTTCTAATGTGCTTTCATATCTGAGCAGTTCCTCGTGCTGTAAATATCAGCCTGACTTACATGCAGGCTTCAAGCTCACATCAAGCAAGGGTGAAAAAAATAGGAGCCGTTTAAATGCAGCAAGGCTTGGAAATAACAATTTTTTTAAAATGCCAGCATGTCAAAACATTGAAGGAAAATATTGAAGTGTACCAGTGTGCTTCCAGTTTGTCTGTTGCAGAATGCTTTTCCTATTGAATAATTACATCTTCTCGGGTCTAAAGCGGTGGTTCATTGTATGTAATGCATTGCTGTCACGCCACGAGGCATTAAAAAAAAAGAGATTGAAATTATCTGGAGGAAACCAAATCGCTTTATTTCAAAGACAAATTAGATTGATCTATCTTACTGTTCTCCATAGATTTCATAAGCACATTACTTGTTGAAGTGGTATCGGGCATTTTATATATTATAGCAATTTGCATACGTTCATTAAGCTGTGCTTTGTAAAGCTTTCTGACAGGGGCATTTGATGCATCCTTTCGTGAACTGCGTTGTTTCTTTACACGGAGCAATCTGTTAAATCATGCCTTTGTCCTTCAGTTTGTCAGAATCAGTAAATGAAGCAGATGTTAATAACTATGGGAGGGTTTGGGGGTTTTTCAGTGTTTGCAGAATATGGGATAACTGTGAAGGGCATGGTGTGTATGTAAAAGCGACAGCTGGTGTTATTAAAGAGAGAAAGTATGCTAAAAGTAAAAACTTTCCCTGGCATCTTTTAGCAAATCTATGAGGTTTTTTGGAACAGTCAGATGGGTGGTCACTTCTCAAATAACCATTGCCAACATTATGCACAGCAAATCGTGTGCATCTACTTACAATTGTTCTTAACTTGGGCTGCATATATTCTGTCACAGAGCTGTCTCAGCCATGCAATAATTCATTATGTTTCTCTGTAAATATGTCATAAGAAATTCTCAGGTCAACAATCCCTTGAGATGTGTCTTTGAGCAACATCGTTTCATGCGTTACTGCATTAGTAGAATTTTACACCTGGTTGGTGTTTCAAAGGTTACCTTTACAACACAAGTTTTGCTGGACCTGACAGTTCAGCCCTGGAATCCACTACCTGTCGTGAAGGTCACTTAGCTGATGATGTTCCACCTGGGGAACAGCATGTGTGTAGGTGATTAACGTGCTTCAACTTTGGGGTTAGTGCTGGCGGTATCGGGCATTTTATATATTATAGCAATTTGCATACGTTCATTAAGCTGTGCTTTGTAAAGCTTTCTGACAGGGGCATTTGATGCATCCTTTCGTGAACTGCGTTGTTTCTTTACACGGAGCAATCTGTTAAATCATGCCTTTGTCCTTCAGTTTGTCAGAATCAGTAAATGAAGCAGATGTTAATAACTATGGGAGGGTTTGGGGGTTTTTCAGTGTTTGCAGAATATGGGATAACTGTGAAGGGCATGGTGTGTATGTAAAAGCGACAGCTGGTGTTATTAAAGAGAGAAAGTATGCTAAAAGTAAAAACTTTCCCTGGCATCTTTTAGCAAATCTATGAGGTTTTTTGGAACAGTCAGATGGGTGGTCACTTCTCAAATAACCATTGCCAACATTATGCACAGCAAATCGTGTGCATCTACTTACAATTGTTCTTAACTTGGGCTGCATATATTCTGTCACAGAGCTGTCTCAGCCATGCAATAATTCATTATGTTTCTCTGTAAATATGTCATAAGAAATTCTCAGGTCAACAATCCCTTGAGATGTGTCTTTGAGCAACATCGTTTCATGCGTTACTGCATTAGTAGAATTTTACACCTGGTTGGTGTTTCAAAGGTTACCTTTACAACACAAGTTTTGCTGGACCTGACAGTTCAGCCCTGGAATCCACTACCTGTCGTGAAGGTCACTTAGCTGATGATGTTCCACCTGGGGAACAGCATGTGTGTAGGTGATTAACGTGCTTCAACTTTGGGGTTAGTGCTGGCTTTGGGGCCAGTCTTTTTTTCAGTGGTGCCCAGTTACAGGACAAGAGGAAATGGGCACAAACTCGAACCTAAGAAGTTCCACCTAAACATGAGGAGGAACTTCTTCACTTTGAGGGTGGCAGAGCACTGGAACAGGCTGCCCAGGGAGGTGGTGGAGTCTCTGTCTCTGGAGACATTCAAAACCCGCCTGGACATGTTCCTGTGCAACCTGCTCTAGGTGGACCTGCTTTGGCAGGGGGGTTGGACTAGATGATCTCTAGAGGTCCCTTCCAACCCCATATCATTCTGTGATTCTGTCACTGACGGGTGGTAACTCCTGTCAACATGTGGTAACATGACTGCTTGTAGTCAGCTGTAGAGGCCTTGCAAGTGAAAATGAAAACATGCAGCCAAAAAATGGTAAGAGATGAGGGAGATAGGTAAGAGGGGAAAGCAAAGCATGGGGAATGAATGTATGTGGAAAAAAAAACTTACAAGGCTAGTTGATGGAGAAGGAAATGCAGAAAAAACAGTGGACATTACTGTAAAAAAAAAACAGTAGAAAGTAAAGGGTAAACTTTGGCCACCCTCTGATCTTGCAGATTTTTATCGGTATTACCTAGTAAATAGCCCTCACTCCTATTAGAGGCGATATTTGGCTGATTTTCACATTAACTTTAATGGCATTCTCTTTGTGATTTCCCTATGCCTTATTGTGGAAGTCTCTTTTGGGGAATTGAGTAGGAGATGCAAAGGGCAGAGATGTAGTGGTGTTACTTGTGCCTCTGTGATGGAATCTGAGCTTCTCTGCAGTTGACATCAACAACAGGGATGGCAACATAGTGCCCAGAATAAATAATCCTAGAAGTTGTCATGTTTATAGAGATTGCCTTAAAATATGTAGAGAAGACCAGTGAGGGATTTCTGTAGCTGTTGTTCTTGCACATGAAATTAGGCAGCAGCTACAAATCAACGAACTGTTGCTTTTGTAAGAAGAATTGGCAGAATCTTTCATGTAGTTGCTAGATAAAAATTTCTACTGCTTCTGTTTCTCAGAGCAATCCTTATCTTTCTGTCTGATTATCTCGCAACAAATGAGCAATGAAATAATTATCCATGCTGATATTTACATTTTGTCTCTGCTTGAAAATTACCAGCTCGCAGAAGGGAACAGAGGGAGTCTAGGACTCCTTCGGTTGGCCAAGCCTTTGGAGAAGAAAATGCTGGCTTTTCAGCTGGAGCACATAGGTGCTCCCAGCCAGGTGACCATTGATGCGTAGTGGGTATAGGCTATTCTATAACTGATTCATCTCAGCTCCACTGGGGTGATTCACTTGGCCTACACTGGGAATCCTGCGGTGGGTACCAGTGGGGCAGCTGCAGGCAAAAGCTCAGGCAAAATTGTGGGGAAAGGAAAGAGGCAAGACTTTTTCTAATGTGGACTCCTAATAATCTTCTTAAGAGCTGTGGCTGCGTGGCAGCGCTGTGTGAAACAGTGTTTCCTGCTGCAGAATTCAAAGATGCTAAAGGTGCCACAGAAATACTCAGTACAGCATGTACTCATGATGGTGAAGATGATGTGCTCATCTTGGAAGTCATTGTCCAGAACAAAGATCGTACCAAGTGCATTTGGCCAGATGAACTATTTTTTCCTCTTTTCTTCCTCCTTTGTGTCTTTCTTTGGTCTGCTGAGCCTGTTTCTTTCTCCTGATGCGTCCTCCTCCTCTTTTTTGCTTTCTTAAGCACATTAGACTTATCAAATGCATTATGCTCAGGGTCACTGTGTGAAAATCGCCAGGAAAATTTACAGAGACTCTGGGACTAATTGTGATTAGGTGTTGTACATATGCTTACAAAAATGTACATCTAGAATTTCACACCTGTGGCAGAACTGTCATGTTCAGCATTTTTTGGACAAGAAAGCGGTAATGCATATAATGATATCCTTGATTTTTCATGTGGTTTCCCTATTCATGCCATTGTGTTGCTGCAAACTAAAGGCAGAATATTACTTAAGTGTATATAGGGATGCTTGTAGTTTCCTAAATCATTTATATTTTCTAATATGCCGCTGGCAGTTTTGCATATTCAATATGTCGGTTTTGTTCTTTCATTACAAATTGTTGTAGTAAAATTGCTATTTGAAAATTTGATGTGTTTTGAGAGTTTTCTACTAATTTTTAACTTGTACGTAGACATTGCCTGAGAATTGATATAATATTATATATCTTAAATTTAGTATCCTATAAATTATCATACCATCACTGTTACCACCCACAACATTTCTGAGGTGATGGATAACTTCAGAAGGACTAGCTCATAAATCCATTTCTAAATAGTAATTTTGCACAATAATTTTTTTTCTTTTATATGCTTAAGTCATATACCTTTAGTGACTTTTAAAAATATATATTACCTCCTTTTCAGATCTTGGACTCTGAACTTGAAGAGTTGGTTATATACTTCTTGAAACTCGGAGAGTATCTGCAATAAATAGGTACGTTTAATAGATATATTCATGTTTTGTGTTGGATGATTTGGAGTGTGTGTGAGTTTTGTTGACAGTTTAATGCTGAACTTCTTAAAGCTCTTGATAAATCTCAGCTGCCATGAATGGGACAGTATGATGGATCTTTGCAGGCTGAATTTTCAATAGCACGTGGTAAATGTGTGGCAGAAATTGGGAAGGGCATTATGCTCACAGTTACTCAAAGAGAAATGTGTAGACAAACTTAAAAAACTTCAGACTGAACAAAAAGGTGAGTCTCTGAGCAAGTAAGAAGTTTTGAAGGTAAAATCACTGCGTTGGAAGAATTAGATTTACTCTTGATCCCCCAATGCCTAAGGCTGTGCTTTAACTGGGTTTCTTGTCTGTGTTTCCTTTGGTTTTCTTTGTAACTCCTAAAGTTAGTAAAGGTACGAATGTGACTAAATAGTGAAGAAAAAGGCCATAAAGGTCAAAAGCTTGGGCACACTGAAGTTCCTGGAAATTTTCTCAAGTATTTCAGTGAGGCTGGTGTCTCACTTGGAACATTTACAGAAGATATTCAGGCAGTTTCAGAAATACATTCTTGCATACAGCAAAGCAATTTTTAGGTGATTTCTTTTTTAAAAGTCGGGTCACATTTTATGATGCTTGAAACTCTGCTGAGCTCCTAGCAATGGAGAAAGGGAAACAGAAGATTTTGAAGGTTTTATTCTTTCTAAAGAGTTTATAGACCTAGATGGTTTTTTGAGTCTCGGCTCTAAAGAGGAAAAAGGTTTCTCAAAGATATAGATGTAACAGTTGAACTTACCTTGATCTGTATAAAAAACTTTGAAGAGATTTATAATGGGGGAGAGATGGAATTCTTTGTATGGAATAAAATCCAGGAGCAATTTTTGATGTAGGGGACCCCTCCACAAAAATGGATTTTCACAGTACTAAGTTGCTTGTTCTGTAAGAATTAAAATGCAAAATATTTTCAGTGTGCTGCATCTGTAGCTGTTTGGCAAAAGCTAAAGAGGAACCATTGTCTCCATTTTATGTACATGGTCAAATACTTGCCTGGATCACTAAATGTATGACTGTGTTACTACTGGATCTCCTGGATGTTCAGACCTGCATCCAGGCCTGTCAGAGAATCCTATGTCTAGTGATGCTTTCAGAGTATGTGCAGAAGATCTCAGCAGTGTTTCTGATTGCTTTTCCTTAATATTTCTCAAATCTGTAGATGTGCCTTTACTTCTCTGCTTTGCCTCTATTCTCTCTTTGTGGTGTGTTTCTTCGGTCTCATTTGTTCTGCTTTGTTTTCTCTTTTTCTCCTTTATTTTGGTTCCCTATGGTTTTTTGCTTTTTCCTCCTCTTTTTAATTCATTTTCAGTCTCTGGAGATTGGCAGCAGTGGGATCTTAGACAAGGAGGAGCTTCAGAAAAAAAATCATAGCAGAATGAGCTTCCCTTTTACTGCCTCTCTAGAGGCTCTGCTCTAAGAGGCAACTTGCTGTCATTCCTGTAAATTTTCTTTTGCAGCCAGCTCTGCTGGGTGTCCCCTTTTGTGCCCTGTGAACATCTGTGTTGCAGCTTATGTCTGAATCCAACTGGAGAACAAATGTGTGAACCTGCTTCTTATTTTGAGCAGGAAGCTGCTGCTATTAGTAGGGCACGTGCCCTTGGTTCACCTGTGACTTCTAATCCCCACCTGGGAGCAAACCAGCCGCCAGTCCTCTCCCCTCTCACCACCCGTGCCCTTGTCCGTGGGGCAGCACGTTTCCCTGCTTTCCTCAAGACACTGCCCAGTGCCCATCAGTTGTCAGCATTCATTTTCTCCCTCATTTTTTCCCAAGACGTCATGCAGAAAGGAAGAAAGCAGTAAGCGCTGCAGGACTTTTTATGGCACAGCTCACTTTCTGTTGCTCCTGGAAACTTCTCCCTGCATGCACACAGTCATGCAGGCACCACCCAGAAGCACCACCCTTCTGCAGAAGGAAGAAATCTTCAAGCCATGAAGTGTTTAGGCTCAGGGGATGCCGGGGTGGAAGAGGAAGCCCCATTCTCCGGGCTGTGCTTGGGATTCCAGGAAAAAGCCATTTTGGACACGGCCCAAGACAGCTCGTCGAGCGTAAATTGTCAACTTAACCTCAAACGACATGCTTTAAGCAACTTTTTATTTAAAAGAAGAAAAAAAAAAAACAAAGAAGGGATGAATAAAAAGAAGCAGCAGTGCTGCCCTGTTTGCAAAAGCTCTGTCCCACTCGAGCGCGCTCAGCAGCGTTTGAAGAGCGTAGGTGATGAACTGCGGTCCTCGCGGCGTGTGTGTGCTGCCGAGAGAAAAACCAAATCTGTTGTGTCAAGTTGGCCTCGGCTTGTGCTCGAGGGGTTGTTGTGACGAGCCTGGAAGGTGCAGAAGCTTTTGTCAAAGATCAGGTGCGATGGCAGGGAACGACTGTAACTCTTTGGAGGATTTGAGGTCAGTCTAAATCGGCAGCCGTCAGCTGGGACGGGAGCACGGCTGATTTAGCAAGAGCCTGCAACAATTCAGCAACTTCTCTCACATGCTTGTGTTGGAAGGACACAGAAATAGCAAATCTTCCTGGCTGACGTTAGCTGAAGTGGCTACTGGGCAACCTTGTTTTCCTTCCCGTTCAGTAAATGAGCTCCCTTTTTGGCAGAAAGGTACCTGAGTTTCAGAGCTTTCCAAGCCAGGTTAGAAAAAACTGGCGCCTTTCTTTCCAAAACTAATCGTCGCAGCAGTCCCAGTGCACCACAGACGTCTCTGCCTGTGTGAATCCTGTGCAGGCAATGGACTCCCTTGTTCATTTGTGTGTGCACTTGTTACTGAGAGAAGGGTTGGTCTGGCTGATTGTACGACTGGGAGTGCTAAACAGCTAAAATTTCTAAACAAAAAAATCTGGTCCTCTTTAAACGTTGGCGGACAGATATCTGTCTCCCATCTGCGGCAGCCTGTGCCAAATAGCAGAAGAACTGCAAAGTTTGTGTTCTGAAACCTTGGAGAAATAACTGGCACGCTCCAACTTATATTTTTTTTTAAACTGCACGCAAATGTGAAACATTAAACACAGAAACCAATGTTGAATTGTGACAAGCAGGCAGAAGCTGGGAAGTTCAGCTGGAAAGGTTGTGCCTCTTCTGTCCATACAGCGAAGCTCCGATACAGGGCACGGACACCACTGTGGGCTAAAGTGGGCATCGGTCGCCCACTAGGCAGACAGTCCCCTGGCTGTCCCCTGCAGTTGGGTTACCCAAGGTAGTGCACAGCCTGATGTAACGGGGAGGAAGGTGGCTTGTACTCTTGCAGGTGTGTATGGCTCACAAGATCCCCCCCGAACGTGTTTTCCTCCTCTTACATCCAGAGAGGTTGTACACCACAGCGAACAGTGCCAGGTTTGAACAACTGTTTTCTCCTTGCTGGAGCACTTGAGCAAGGGAGCTCTGTTGAGGGGAGAGGGGAACGTGGATGAAACAGCAGGCTCTGTTCACTTCTTAGGGCCAGGGAATCACAGAATCATAGAATGGTTTAGGTTGGAAGGGTGATGGGTGGAAGGGTGGATGACCTAAAGGTCATCAAGTTCCAACCCTCCTGCCATGGGCAGGGACACCTCCCACCAGACCAGGTTGCTCAAAGCCCCATCCAGCCTGATCTTGAACACTTCAGGGATGGGGCATCCACAGTTTCCCTGGGCAACCTGTTCCAGTGTCTCACCACCCTTAGAGTAAAAAATTTTTTCCTGATATCTAATCTAAATTTACCATCTTCCAGTTTGAAGCCATTACCCCTCATCCTACCACTACATGTCTTTGTAAAAAGTCCCCCTCCAGCTTTCTTGTAGGTGCCCTTTGGATACTGGAAGGCTGCTATAAGGTCTCTGTGGAGCTTTCTCTTCTCCAGGCTGAACAGCCCCAACTCTCACAGCCTTTCTTCACAGGAAGGGTGCTCTACCATCTTCTCAGTGATCATTTTCATGGTCCTCCTCTGGACCTGCTCCAACTTGTCCATGTCCTTCTCATGTTGGGGTTGCCCTGACCTATGTGCGAGACCTTGCACTTGGTCTTGTTGAACTTCATGAGGTTCTCACAGGCCCACTTCACAGGGCTGGGGTTACAACAGCCCTCAGCCAGCCATGAGTTACATACCGATGCTTTGTCTAGTCTTGTTCTTAATTGGGGCTTCATCAAAAAAGGACTGTGTTGCTCTCAGTGAGCTTTGGTGCAGCCCCGTGGAGCAGCTGGGGAAACAAAGTGGTTCTGTGCGTCAGCCAGTACCAACTGGGCAATAGTAATTTGGTTTGGTTAGAGAAGGTGTCAGCTTTTAATGGTTCCCTGTTCATTTTTAATTTGCTTCCCCATCCAGGCACTGCACCGTCTTTAGTAATGTGCATCTCTGCTGTGTTGTCCCTTCTATTTATCAAAGTTATGCAAAGAAGTTATGTGTTAAAATGCTTCCCTTTTCTGGTCCTTGTGACCGTTTGTCTCCCTTTGCAGCGCTAGAAACTGTGTGTTTACAAGAGGTGATTACAAGGATGTCACTTTGGTACCTAGGAACCTGGGAGCAATGTCTTCTAATTCACTGGGACTGTGGTGGCTGAGTCACGCTGCTGAACGTGCCATATGTTACCAAGTAACACACCGTGTTACTCATTGAGGATGTCAGGAGCGCGTTACACAACTGTCAGACTTAAAAATTAAGGCACTAATAAGGAGCTTTGGAATAGTCTTGTTTCAAATTGGTTACTGTTTATAACACCAGTAATTCTGAACACAAATTTGATTCCAAATGCAAGAAAATGAAGGAAAATGAAAGCAGTCTTGCTGCTTAAATGGCTTAATGACTTTGAGTAGTTAAGAAACCAGCAGTCCCCTTATGATGGGAGTGTGTTTTGTCCACCTTACAGTACTCGCCTAGCTGGCTGTCACCTGCAAGAAGCAATTATTTAGAGTTCCTGAAGCTCCATTGCAGAGTTGCTGCCTCTCACTACAGGCACGGGGGGAAGATGGTAAATGTCCGAGTGGGTTTTTTAGTGTGTACACTCAAGAAACCCATGCCAACAGTGAAGAAGTGGGTACAATCTGCTGTTGATTCCGTTGTGCCTTTTTACTGTGTCTATTTGAAGAAGATGTTTACGGATTGGAGAGGCAGGTGCAGGCTCACGTGTGGTGCTTTCTGTATAGACACTAATCCCTCCTCCCGCTTCCCGTCCCTGTGCATCCCAGCGATGCCTATTGCTAGTCACTGCACAATCCTTGGGTCTCCCATCCCACCCACGTGTGTGGTAGCCAAGTGTGGCAGCAGGGGAACGAAGTATCATTTTTTTTGTCAAGACAAGATACCCAGCGCTGAGTATCATAAATTGATCCCAAGAGGACAGACCTAGAATATAAACTGCAGTGCTTTGAATATATACGCGTGTTATAATTGTATTAAACGCTTTGCAGCAATTTGTATTGTATTACAGCTGACAAAGTATTTTACCTCCTAGTAACTAACTAATGTAAATAGCGCTGATATTTTTCTTTTCCGTATTTATAATTACATTAATTGCTTTGCATATTAATAACAAACAGTTAAGTGTCAGAGCCCAAGCTGTAGCTGCTAGTAATCCACAAGCAACTTGTTTGCATATTCAACGTACGAAACTGAAGAGTAATTGCCCTTTTTCCAAGCGTATATCTTCACAGCTTAAATTTTACATAGAAAAGCCCAGTGTGTTACCTAAACATTGTCATGTTCAATATGAAATCTAGTGCTAATAGAGCATCTTTCGGAAATGAAGAGAAACTTTGTGCTAAGAGATCAGAAGACATCTGATGAAAAATAAATGAATAGCTCACATTAGTTAGGAATCGTGACTTATTTCCAAACAAAGCTAAACTTTGAAAAAGACGTTTCCTGTTTTTGAAAACAGCCTTTTTTCAGAAGGCAGAGCTGGAAGATCCACATGCAGTGCAATTTTTGTTTCTGTAATGTGATTTAATTGGGCTAAGAGTGTGTCACAAAGCAGCATTCCAGGAGTGACTAAATTTTTCAGACGGGAGCTATTTTTTTGGAAAGTTTCCAAAGAAATAATCTTTCTGCATTGGTATTTTGCAGACTTTAGCATTGTTGTTCTTACAGACAAAGCAAATTGTGATTTCAGCATAAATCTGCCCAAAACTGCAGTTAAAGAAAGCCTCCTCTTCAGGTTTCTTGGTTGGTTTTTTTTTCGGTTTTTGTTTTCTCTGTAATTAGGATGCTTTATTTGTGTTGAACTCCTTGCTGGAGACCAGCATTTGATAGAGTTGTCGGTTTTGAAAGTTTGCAAACCGCTGGTGTTTGTGAGGTCTGCGGAGTGAAGAGTCAATTCCAACTTAATATTGCAGATGTACACTGAACTATCCAGGGAAGAGCAAAGGTTGATTAAATTCACAAAATAAGGTGATTCTTAGTTTTCTAAATATGTCACTGAACCTAAAATTAAGTCGATTATTTACCAGTCACACACATGCTAATGAATCCTGACAATCTCAATCGACCTGCTGCGATGAACTTCACTCTCACCTAATATTATTTCCTCTGTTTTTTTCCCTAAAAGGGAAGAGTGATTGTAGCATTTATCACATACAAAGCAAAAGCGCTCAGGGATTTTATTATTTTTTTAATACCTGCAATTTCAGGGCAGTAGTAAATTAATTAAATTTAATTAGTAAGGCTATAAAAGAGGCACTTATTTTTTTGTGAGTGTCTCCTAAATTTTAATCCCCCAGAGATTTCTTGTGTGATAGTGATGAAAGTGCCTGCTTCTAAGTCGGCATCAATCATATTATTTAAGAAATAAAGTTGAGGTTATCTTTTTATGCAAAATGTGCCAAATTTATAAAGATATTAAGATAATACAGTAAATATGATTTATTATTATTTCTAATGTTAGAATCACCTTGGAACAGCATTTTTCAGCTGTGTGTTACCAGTAGCTATAAGAAGTATGTAAGAAATTTTTAAGTGAGCCAAAATCTTAAATGGGTTTATCTACATTCCTGCTAAATACAGAAATTTATCATTTAAATAAAAAGGTGGTTATCCTGCATTTGTACTTGAGTTATGGGTAAATGTCAAAAAGGCTGCCCTGGATTCTGAAATAGTACCTCTCTTTCCCTTCACAAGGTTTTCCCTCCAAAGCTTTACAAAATCCTGGATGACAATCTACAGCGATCCATAAAATAGACATCACTGTCGCATCGACATGGGCAGGGAACAACAGCTGAAGAGATTTCTGGCCTATGGTTATTTCTGTCAGGAAAATAGAGCTAGATAAAGACATATATGTAATATTTAAAGCTGCTGGGCACTGGCAGGCTATTTGCAGACAGCTGCATGTTCAGCCTTTTTGGCTAGAACGGTTAAGGGGCTAATTAAGTGGACAAGTCAGGTCTCAGCATGGCCTTAGGGGGAAGTCTGCTGTGCCTCAGCTTCCCATGAAAGTTTTGGCAGAGATGGGTTTGTTGCAGCAATCTCATTGTGAGATGTGGTGCTGGGTACGAGATGGGCTTGCTAGAACCCATTTTACTGGATTTTACTCCGTCGCTGCCACCCACAGAGAAACATAAAAAGTTAAAAAAAAACCCTGCAATTTTGAGAGCTGAAATTAAGTCATCACATTCAATTGAATTTCTTTCCGGGTTGTTCCAAATTGTTACTGAATTTGTTTAGATGGCTGGTTGGTTGACTTTTTATGGGGTTTTTTTAATCATTTCCATGATTTTCTTACTTGATTCATTCAGTGACATCAGCTATGTGACCAAACAGTTGTTTCCCTGGTGACAAATTACAGTGTTAGAAGCATCCTTGAATGAATCAGGTAAGAGAAACAGATACTAAAACCAGAGAAAGTTTTCTTGCAATAATAAACCAGAAGTATTTGGTAAAGTTTGGAGGAGAATGGCTTGGAAATCTAAAAATTATTATAGTATAGCTGAGTCTTAAAAACATCCAAAGATGTCAGCATGTCTAGTTTCATAGTGAGGCACAGAGAAATCTGTCCACATCTGGTAACAGCAACCAGCTGGAGAACACTTAAAATAGATAAGAAAACTCCATAAAAGAGTGAGCGGATTTAACTGCAAGAAAAAAATAAAGCTTCTTGCTTATCTGCTACGCTATCGCAACTACCATCACAGTGCATTGTGATTAAGGTCTATCTCCTTAACAAGTTGCGTCTTAAAAGGATCTTGAGTACTTCTGTTATATCACAGATCCAGTTCCAATTCCATACTGGTGCGAGCCAGACCACTGAAGATGATGGAGTTGCATCGGGCTGATGTAAATGCAGGTGAAATCTGACTTGTGTTCAGTACATGTAGCAGAGAACATAGTTCCAAATTAGGAAGCCCCAGATGATACTGTTGTATGTTATACAGTATCATCATGGATTTAAATGCTATTTGGGGTACATGCTAATAATGCCAAAAAGACCCTGGATGTGTACAGTGACAGTAAGAATTAATTCCACTCCTGTCACGACAACTCTCAGAGGGAATATTTTGCCTTGCCTAGGCTCAGACGTTATTTCCAATAAGTACGGAAATAATGGCTCACGGTGCTGCAGAGTGTTAGGAGATCTCAAGGGAAATCTCATCAGATTATGTGATAGGTTTGAAATTAATCCGTGTCCCCACTGTATTTACACAATATATGATTGTCTCTCTGATGGCTTATAAGGAAAGGTAAATGCTACCGTCCTAAATCAGCACAGGGACTTGCTGCAATACATTCTCTTGGTAGAGACTACATTTCTTTCTGAGTTGATGGATGCAACTCAGAAAATGATTTTATAACTTTCTTACGCTGCAGACGTATTGTTGTCTGGTTTGTAACCTTATTATGCCACATCATCATCTTTCTTGCAGTTCTCCTTGCAGCCAGTTCAGCAGACAATAATTTTTACATTATCCATATATAAAATCTGAAAGGGGAAAATCGTTGAGAACTTCTTGCTTCCAGTGTGGATATTGCCCAGCCATAGACCCATCCATCCACCTGTCACTCCTAGATTGCTCTTTGGTGAAGCCTTCTTTACAGAACTTCTCTTGCCTCTTTGCAGACTGGTTTGGGGTTGTACCAGGCTTTGCTTGTTCAGGTGTGCAGAACTGTGTTATTTTAGGCCAAAAACTGTCTTCTTGCTGTTTTTCCTCGAGGAGCAAGGGATTATCATCCATGGAAGAGTTCACACTTCAGCTAGTGAATATCTCAAGAAGCATATGCCAAACTTGCCAGCCCATAGGTTGAGTTTCTTGACTTCTACCTGCTAAAAGCTCAATTACAATTCTTTATGAAAATTTAAGCACGCAGGAAAGATGTTTTCTAGTCAAGAAGTCTTAAATGGACTGGAAGAGGAAAGGTCTTCCTCAGTGATCCTTTTTTAGACTAAAGTTCGAATACCAGCGCTAAGTAGTTTTGGAAGCCCAGGGCAAAGGGAAGTTAGAACAGTGTGAAATGCCATGAGATGTGCTAACCTGGACTAGACCTTTACTTTTTTTCAAGCAAAGTGAGCTTCTACATTCCTTTTGTGAACACGGAAATAAAACGGGGGAGACTGTGCATTTCTGCAGCTCCTCTCTCCTCTCTCTGATTTAGCTTCATTTGTATCTGGCTTCCACATTTAGCTCCTAGTCTTCCCTGAATTTCCTTCCCATTGTAAAATCCATCCTTTCTCCAAAGGCATTTTCTTTTCACCTTTGTAAGCTCTTTCTTTTCCTCAAACATTCAGCAACCCAGTGAAGAACCTCTAGGACCATTTCTATTGACTTTTCTTCTTCCCTCATAGCTCGTCTACAGACAGCCTTACAGCTCTTTTTCCTTATTGTCAATGCTTGCTTTTATTCTTAAGAGGACCCATCTCCTTTTCCTTCCAACAGCCACTAGCTGTGGTAGGCAAAGGGTTGATTGGAAATGCTCTTTCTGCTCTTTCTGTCTTTCTGCAAATTTGTTAGGTTCCTGTAACCATTTGATACAAAGAGTGGTTTTGGTTTGCTATAAAATCTAGTTCTACTTGGAGCTTCTTTTTTTTTTTCCTTCTCCATCTTGATAGACTGTTGGATCAGTGTATCAGCAGTCACATCTGACACTGGTGTCAAAACACAATAGATACCTGGCTCCCTTTAATTAATCACATAGAAAACAAGAGAAAACCCACACAATAGTTTATTTCCTCTAATGCTGATGCTTCCAGATTCCAATCATCTTTATCAGCTTTTAAAAACCACCTGAGTATATATTAGAATCTCGTACATTTTATCTGATAGATACAAATGCAAACACCTTCTTTTCTACTTGTTATTCATGGTAGCTGCATTTTGTATGTAATTTGTAATTGTATTTTTCCCTCGTATGCATTGGGGGAGGAGAAAGGACTATATAGCTCTTTATTCTTGTTTACCTTCCCGAGCCAAAGCTGTTAGAATGAGGCATGCTTCATCCAAAGAGCCGTACATTAAATTCCGATCGATTAATCACTGAGATGACTGAAATGGAAACATGGATTGGTGATACGGCTGCTGCTGACAGCACAAATACGAGACAGTGAGGTTGCAGCAGGAGGATCTGAGGAATCATTACGACTGGTAATGATGTTTGAGATGGAAAGAAATCAGGTTGTTTCAGAATCAGCGTTGGCTTTATAAGTGACAGTCGAGGGAAAAACAATTGTTATTACTTATCAACTGAGCTGTCTTTCAGTTGAATTGTTTGGGCTTTTTAAACTTTATATGCTGAGGAATTAATAATTTAAGTACACCTCTTCATACTTTCTGAAGCATTGAAAAATATGAACCTGAATAGTGTATGGTACTTAAAATTGTATTTTGTATAGAGGTATTTATCTATTTGTCATGTGGAAGGAAAATTAATAATCTTCTTTGTGCACCAAAACTTTTATACTGAATGTTTTCTGAAATTTCATTATGTGGAAGCCCTATGGAAGCTGTGCTGTTCAAAACATTTTTGTTTTCATGTACTGTAATGTGTATTTGTTCAAACAAAGAAATGCTTATCTATTGAAAAGATAGCAGTGATAAATTACTTCAGCTTTCATGCTTACCTACTGTTTTCCATTTGGCATTAAATTCCTGGTTGGATCCCAGAGGTAGGTAGATCTGAATTAAAAAAGTTACCTTGATGCCTTTTTTAGCCAACCCCTGTGACCTGATGATAAAAAGGAAATTTAGTTGTCTAAAGGACCATCCTTCTTCTATAGTTTAAGCTCCATTACATACCGAATGGATTGCAATTTTTACCTTTTTCTCTGAACTGTATTAATTTTCAGAGGATGTACAGGACCTCTACCTTTACTGTCACAACAACAGCACTTTAGATATCAACAGTGTAACTATCTGTTGAATCTAAATAGCATGCAAATTGAGCTTCCCATACTCATTCTACCTCATTATGGGTAAAGCTGCATATGCTCTGTTAATCCTTTTGAAAAATTATTGACTCCTCAATAACTTTCTTTTACTACTATAAATCATATCTTCATGTGGGTTTTTTTTTTTTCTGTCATTGACTTTTAAGTTCAAGGGTCTGTTTTATTTCTCATCAGAAAACAAATTCTCTCTGTGCTTAACATGAAGTATTCCAGGCTCGTGTTTTCCATTTTAATGGAGGTTCATCAGTCTCCCTCATCTTCTGCTCACTGAATAAATGATCTTTATGCAATGCACAATGGGAGCATACAAAAAGAGAAGAGTAACAAAACAGTTTAAAAAACTAAAGGCAACATACCATAAGCTAGCTGTATAAGCATATTTGAATTTGTAAGAAAAAGTAATTGGAACTCTTCCCTCATTTGCCAATCAGTTGATGGAATAATTGTTATTTACAGAATACCAGGATTAGCCTTCAGATAGGACACACAGAATCATAGAATTGTTTAGGTTGGAAAAGGCCTTTAAGATCATTGACTCCAACCGTAAACATAACACTGCCAAGTCCACCACTAAACCATGTCCCTATGTGCCACATCTACACATCTTTTAACTATCTCCAGGGATGTTGACAGCCACTTCCCTGCACAGCCTGTTCCAATTCTTGATAACCCTTTTGGTCAAGAAATTTTTGTTAGCATCCAATCCCTGCTCCCTGATGCAACTTGAGGCCGTTCCTATCACTTGTTACTTGGGAAAAGACACCAACACCCACCTTGCTACAACCTCTTTTCCAGCAGTTGTAGAGAGTGATAAAGTGTCCCCTCAGCCTCCTTCTCTCCAGCCTAAACAATCCCAGTTCCCTCAGCTGCTCTTCATAAGACTTGCGCTCCAGACCCCTCACCAGCTTTGTTGCCCTTCTTTTGACATGCTGCAGCATCTTAATGTCCTTCTTGTAGTGGGAGACCCAAAACTGACTGACTTTTGATGTTGGTATCTTCATCAGCATTTTGGCTGGTCCATATTGGCTGCCCACTGAATGACTGTAGACATCTGCTTATGAGTGAGATGAAGTTTCTTACAGGGCCTGAGGAGGAGAATTTCTTTCCCTGGGATGAACAAACATTTGCACTTAGTCAAGCGCTTAACGTCAGCATGTGCCAGTTTCTATCTGATGAGTATGAAAGGAGCCTGAGCTAACTGGGTTTGATGTGGACAGTGATATTTTATCCGATGAGTCCAACCTAGTGTGTCCAGAGATTTCTGCCTGCTATTTTTTCTTTTGATAGGCCAAGATTTCTCCAGAGCAATTTTGCACTATTATTTCTATCACTGCTCTTCTTTTTGAATCACAAAAAGTGATATGGATCACAGCTTAACCCTTTTTCCTTACTCTGGCTCAAAACAGTCTTTTGTTTGAGTCTTGTGCTTCAGTATGGAGTCACACACACGCACTAACTAAAGCCCAGAGTTCAAATATTTAGGCATGTTTTACTTGCTCTACCACAGACTTTCCATTGGGCCATGATGGTATTGGCCTGCATTCTGGTTGCCCTGTCTCTTAAATGGGAGTGTTCTTAATGATGGTTGCTAATGTACTAGAACAGAATAGTTGAGTTGGAAGGGACTTAGGACGATCATCTAGTCCAACTGCCTGACCACTTCAGGGTTGAAATGTAGCTACTGTGCCACATAAGCCGAGAAATGGGGCATCTTCTGTTGTAAGGTATTGTTACTGCTAAGTAATTCTGCTGAGCTCAAGAAACTACTCATTATTAGAATTATTATTAACATCATTACTATTATAACTTCTAGATTCCAACTGGGTTCTCTGCGTTCCTAAAGGGATTGCTTTTAGTCTAAAATCCTACCAGGAAAGGTGCACTTTTAAATAATGAAAGTCAAGGACACTTGGTATGTTCCAGGACTGGTTCTACAGCAAAGGCAATATTACTGTTACTTTGAGGCTGTCAGAATTCAAACCCTTCCCATGTGGAAGAGCCGTCTGACAGAGTGATTTCGAAAATGCTACTTCACATTAAAAGTAGCAGGAGAAAATTGTCCCCAGGAAGGTATTATCTGTGTGTAGCCAGTAGTTTAACAAGGAGCTCTTCCAGATATGGAGAGTAGATTCCTACTCTTTTGAAAAAAATCTGTTTTCTGGAGTACATTAGCCTGCAGAGGGGAAGAAACGGGGAAGCTATTAATATGTTTTTCCATTTAAACATAAATGCTTTCTCCTAACTCTAACGGAGAATAGAGGTAGTTCTCTTTTGGCAAGCAAATGCCTGTTAAGGGTGCTTTGCTGGACGTGTTTGTGCTATTCTGTAATCTTGGTGGTCTACACAAATGGGCACAATCCCCAGAAAAATGACAGCAGGCATAAGGTAATTAAACAAAAGAACCACATTGCCGTGTTGGTGGAAGAGGAGAGCGCACAGCTCACCTCCTGCCAATAAAGTGCTTCACTTCCTTTGTGATTTCCCAACCCTGCAGTCCTTCCCTTCAGAGAGGGCAGGGTTTTGGTGGTGGGAGTTAAAAGTAGGGGGATTTTGCCAGGAAATACCCTCTGAGAGGTATGCAGCTGGGCTGCTGCAATTCTTTCTTCCCAAAGGAAATACATATGTTTGTGTATATATATATGATTTTATTGATAGCATTTAGAACGGTTAATTTGAAATGTGAGCAGAGCAGGCAAGCTGTGTTTTGTGGAGTCTGAGAGCATCCTCTTTCTGAAAAATCTTTCGAAACTATCTCATGGTGACTAGAATTTGATCCATTCTGTAGATAAAAGAGGCTGCTGTTTACAGATATTTTGATGAAGCATAGACACTGTCATGTCTAGATGGTATGATGAATTTCATTATACTCAGAAAGTAATCCAAGCCTGTTAGAGACAAGTAAATAACCTCAAACTCCTCTTTCCTTTCTTCCTTCCTCCCTTCCTCCCCTCTTCCCTTCCTCCCTTCCTTTCCTCTGTAGTGCCTGAATTTTAACAGCACGTTCTTACAGAAGTCTTTGGTGACCCTTCACGCGTAGCACCGCTCCACGTGAAATTTTATTACAATGAAATCATCAGGGGGAAAGAAGAAATCAATCTGGCCAGATAGTTATTACCATATTTTAAAAAGGTATAAACCTTTGGAGACTCGAGTTTCAGTGGACTGATAATGTGTCACAGCAGAGCTGTCTTTTCCCTCTGCACATCCTTGTCTGAGATGTTCACGAGCAAATGAAGTGCTCTGCCATCAGGCCCTTGCCCTCCTCCTACACCGTGCCTAACAGCAGCACGATGTTTACTGTTGTTAGTAGCCACCTGCTTCCCTTCAAATCCTCCTCATGCAAAACACGGTCGTTTCGGAACAGTCATTATACGTTTGGAAATGGCAAAGCAATTCTCCAAGTCCCACTGATTATGTTGTATAGCAACCCTACTGTACGCCGTTTCTGCTGCTTGGAAGGCTGGTAGCTGCTTGGCAAGCTAAAGAAGAAGCTTCTTTCCAATAACAGTGTTTTTCTTTTATCCCGGAGCGTGGTATTATTTTTCTAGTGGTGTGGCTAGAAAAGAAAATATATACAAAGCTAAAGAAATATTCCAATATATTTATAATATAATATTATGACGGGCATTAAATAAAGTCATTCAAGTGCTTGAGTTCATTCAAGTATTTTTCGGGCTTTTTAAAAGAAATAATTGTTGCACAGAAAGTCTTGCCTGAATAGCAATTATTTGATTAAAAGAATACTGGCCCAGGTCTTGTGCTTGGCTTTCTATAAGCTTAACCATGCAATCATTTTTATTGCCATTGTTGAACACAGATGGATTTAAATAGGGCTTCTCCCACGTAGGTTCTTTAATGATACTTTTAAGGAAGAGAGCACAAGTGGATTGAAATGAAATCCTGAGCCCAGAGCTCAGGAAGAGTGTGGGACAGGGTGTGAAAGGAACCCTGGAGCCATCAGAAATGGCAGGAGTAGCATTACCCAGCAAGGAGACCAGGGAGCTGGAGTCTTTCTGAAGATGGAAAAATAGCATTCTTCCTCTCGAGAGCCCTTTGCTTTGACTGGATGCGGGCCCCGCTCTCTCAGAACCTGTTGCTGCCTAGAACAATACCTCCAAATGCAATTGGCACCCGTTCCAGCTGCCTGCAGGCACTTATAGAAAGCAAGCTGGGTTTCTAGGGTTTCTTAGACCCACCCTACCTAAGAAATACAATTTCTTAAAAATGCATAAGGAGAAGAAAAGAAATTAAATGGAAAAATCATGATAAAATCTTTGTAAAACTTGAAACGACTTGCATTCTGTCCATTGTAATCCGACATAATGAGCTGGAAAGACATATTGCATTGGTGCAGATCTCAGCAAGGAGTAGGTAAGTGCCAGAGGTCGTGTCTGTAAGACTCTGGGCAGAGCTTCATGCTGCTGGAAACAGTCTTGTTTTGCAAAGTGAATAGTAGCTGATTGTTAAAGCACGGTCCCTGCTGATGGCAGGAGTTTAGAAAATGGCTACGACTCTCCAATGAAATGTAGTTGAAAGTAAGTTTTAAACAAGAAGAATCCTGTCTGTAAAAGCCTGTGTGCTGTAAAACTCCTTTTTGCCAAGAATAGAACAAGCAGGGACTTGACAGATAAAGAAACAACAACAAACAAACTCAGCTTTTCCAGAGGTGATGGAAATGTGCTCAGAGCAATGATGCAAGCCCTTGGTGATGCTGGGTGTGTCACCCACATCTTTCCTTTCCAAAGAAGTCCAGAAATACTTGGTGTGTCCTTAATAGTCTGAAGAGACTTGGCAAGAGATGTCACTGAGTGTTTATTTGAAATGTAGTTCCAGGGCAGCGTGAAGCAGATACTCATTCAGTCTCAAGATTACAGGAAGATTTGACAAAAAAAAACCACCAGAGATGCAATTGCAATTATTTACCTTAAGGCATCTGATTTTTACAGGTTCAAAGAAAACAAATGTGTCGCTTGTCTACTGCTGTTGGAAATTTTGCAGGGTTTAGGAAGAAAGCATTCTATTTATTACCAAATAAATATCTTTTAATGGTTCTAAATGCCAATGAGCTTTATAACAGAATTCTGGAGAATTACCACAATGGTCTATTCCTGTTAATGTAACTGATATTGGCTGAGTAGCTGCCACTGTAACTCTCTCTGTTATTAGTGTTCTGGCATATATTTGTATCGAGTCACTTCTAGATTTTGTATGTCTTAAAAAGATGTTGCAAGGTTTTTGTCAAAAAGAGAAATATGTGAAAATACTATTTTTTTCAGTAGCATTGTAGAAATTAAGGTAGACTGTGTGGATGGGAGGAAGAAGTCATTGTTTTGAATGTCTTCCTGGTGGTCAGGTTGAAGATGGACTGAATACACAAGTAAACTCACTGTACTAGGACCCTGCCTGAAGATATTGTAGAAGGGTGTGCTGTTCTTTTAGTTTCACATCTACTTTTCAAAACAGCCAGATAAATCCAGAGTTAAGGGGTTTTTTGTTAGAATTACCACATATTTCAGAAAAAATGTAAAGTAAAAATTTAATGGACCGTACCTGCCAATCTTCAATGGATGGCTCCGTAAACAGGAAAAGATATAAAAGAAAAAATAGCATTGAGTACTGTAACTTCTATAGGAATTTCACCACTATAAAATCAATAGACTTAAGTAATTCAGCTTCAGCTGTTAGGGGTTTTACTGAGTCCACTCAGTAAATCTTGTAAATCTTCTGGGTTAGTATAAACTATTTCTATTATACACCTTGCAAGAACCTAAGAAGTTCAACATCCCTAGAGAAGATGTTGAACAAAGACGGGGTTTCCAGCAGAGAATCCCCACTGCTCATTTGCGTTGGACATCAGGCAAAAAGGTCTTGCTGGTCATTATTAGATTACCCGTGTTCAGAGTATTAAACAAGGTTAAAAATTGAGGGTTTTTCCATCCACTGTGACTCAGTGGGAAACATGTATGCCTATTTCGGGATGAGATTTGACCTAAATTTGCATCGTTGTCAGATTTCTGTACTGACCTCTTATTTTTGGGAACTCTGTATTATCTCTGCTATGGTCTGAAAAAATTTCCGACTGGTCAGTGTTAGTGATTTGTGTTTCAATATCCCACATTTCTTTGCTGATCTGATATGTTTGTATAAGGCTGTAAGTGGATTCCCCAGTCAATACTAGTGTCTCGGGAATTTGAGACTGTCTGGGAGGGTTTTTTTTGTCTAAAAGGAGAAGAATAAGTGTTCGAGTGGCAGGGAGGGGATGGGACTGGGCTCTAGCCTTGTCACTAGAGTGAAGGAGGGAACAAGTTTGTAAATGATGTTCGGATGCAGCATTTGTTTCATCACCGTTATGCTGTGAGAGAAGAGTAGCAGAAGGGGAAGGAAGAGAGAAAGGTCACTCAAAAGGAAAGAGAAAACAAGGGGAAAAGTAGAAAAGAATCTCATGGAGCAAAGCAGGAAGAGCAGGTGGAACGAGTCTGCCAAGAGCTGGAGAAAATGGCCAGAGGAAGTGTAGGAAAAGTGGTAGAGCCCCTGCCAGGCACTGTGTAAATCTACTCTGCACTTAATGGCAACTTTCTCCAGGCTAGCAACTTCGTCTAGCTGGTTTGGGGAGCTCCAGGTAGCAATGAAGATGCAATGGCAGAGACTTCAGCTCGGCTGGTCAGAGATCCTAGGAATGTATTTTGGCTGCTGTCACACTGATAACTGTGTTTACTTTGTTTTAACAACCGTTACCAGCCAGGAAAGACAGATTAAGCTAGCGCAGTAACGTCTCCCTGCTGCAAATCCACCTTTGTTCTTCCTCGCCTCCTTTCCTCCCCATTGCCCAAAGGCTTTTTCTCCTCTGCTCCTCCTATTAGATAAGGGTCCCTGTAGCAAGGGAGACTCTCTGAAGCAGATTCTTGACCTGACTTCAATCTAGCTTCAAATTTGTGTACAAAGGTGTAATAGGGTAATTTATCACCTTTATTCAGGTAAACAGATAAAATTGCGGGCAGCTAACAACTTTCATTTGTATGCAGGAAGTCGGAGGGAAGTTAGGCAGTTAGATAGCAAGACCTTTCCCTATCTGCCATGGATTCCTCAGAGGGAAGAAATCATCATTCATGGTTTTCCACCTGCATCTTGACCTGATACCGGCAGGTAAATCACAGAGCAGGGCACGGTGCGGTTCTTCAGCTTTGATACTTGTGGCAGTTTAGCAAACATCCAGTAGAACCCATGCAGGACTTTCAGTATAGCTTTAAAAAATAACTAAGGAGTTTGAAATAACCGTGCTCTGTATGAGAGCAAACAATAAAGCGCATGTGGAGGAGGCTTCATTAAGATTGCTTGACCTATGAGCAAAATAAAAAGGAGGACAAGACAGGCTTTCCTAGTGATTTACTTTCTATGCCCATGAATCATGTTTTCTTCCTCTGTTATTGTGATTGCGTTTTTTTTTCTCAGCGCTGCTCACCCTATCATTATGGGTAGAAAAAGTAAAGGGATTGTGATATTTTCTCAGCAGTGATGAAAGAAACAGGACACTTCAAGGACACGCTATAAAAGTTGTAAGGACTGCAAGATGCTGTAGCTTCTTCAAGATGAAAGTACTGCGTATGGTCCGTATTGGATTAATGTGAGTCACACTGAAGGATGCTAGCTATACCATAAGTGATACTGATCTTGCATGTTTACTTTTTAACTTATAAATTATATAACTTCCTTTTATTCCCCCAGCATTTGTGGGTGAAGCAGTAAACCCTATGGGGAGGAGGCAGGCAGTTCATGGTGTCAGAGATTCTGGCAAAAGACACTGTTTAAATATTTACCACCAATAACAGAGGGCTGTTTCAAAAATAACTGTGCGTTTCAGCATATTGTCTTCAAAGGGCTTATTGGAAAAGAAAAAATAAAGGCACGCAATTTTTAAATTTTTAAAGAGCTTTCAAAACGTTAAGGAGTATTTGCAAAGTAGTGCAAGTGAAATATATTTTAACATGGATTGATGTGGGTTGGCTTTTTCCCTATTTTTGGTAGAGAGGAAGGGAAGGGAAAGCAGGAGGGGCTGGGTGCTGCGCAGTCGTCAAGAAGCCCTGGGATTGGAAACCACAAAATGAAAAACAGCAGATGCGAAACAGTGGCTTCTGACTTCCTTCGTATGAGCACAAATGCATCAACCTCATAACATCATTTAAAACTCCTCTTTTGGGGCCATGGGAGAAAAGAACACGGAAGTAATTAGTACTAGTCTAAAAAAATCCACAAGAAGACATTTGTCCTTGGCAAAATGTTTCTCCATATTGCTTTATGGTTTCTATTTATCCAGACAAATTATTCCCCAGACATAAAGCAGCACTTCTGACATCATGTGAGATTACTATGCAAGATTATAATGTGGATGTGGCTGTGTCACAAAAGACAAATGTTCCTTGGGCTGTGCGGCGGAGCTGTTTGCTGACTGAAAGGAAGAATGGAAACCCTCACGATCTACCAAACTTCAAGCTATAGTTCACTTCAAAAATAATAATTTTAATCCAATTATACTAGCAGGTCGGAGACTCAGTGGGCTTTCATACTCATGGTATTGTGTGAAATATTAGTTGCAGCTGAATAACTAGAGAGGATTTAATTATGACAGTTACTGGTGTTTTTCAGAACATCAAAGACCTAGCCAGCAGATAATGCAGCAGATGTATTACATGAAGTAGAAGTTGATCACAGTTTTCTGGATATTTGAGGTTTCTCTACCAATTGAGGACATAATTTTTGAATAACTTCTACTACAGTTCTTACAGGTGGATTTTTGTTTTGTTTTGTTCTCCCTCCCCCAGTCTTTATCTGGTAGAATATGAATTTTCTCTTAATTGAAGCTGTAGAGAAGAAGCATCAGGTTCTAATTAGCTCAGTACACTTAAGATTGTACTACCAAGCGTGTGGTTTGGCACACACAGAGGCTAAAAGCAGATTGGTTTGTTTTAAAGTTGATGTTTTTTAACTCATGCAACCTGAGTAGTATTTTTCTTCAAAAGGAGTTTAGGCAGTAAGAGTGGTACAAATCTTCTCAAGCTCTGCAAGAATGGCAGGAGACATAGGCTGTTATCAAGAGAGCAAATGCAGGTCACTCACAGGTGGGCTGAAGGATATTCATTTCCATTTTGTTGTCAAAATATCCGCAGGCAGCCAGAAGCAATCTAATTTTTGTGGTGCTATGTTATCAACTGAAAGAACCTCATGAAATTTTTACATATGAGCTGTGCTGTGAGGTCTCAGCTCTTCTGAAGACAGCAGCTACAGTGGATTAAGTTTGTGAGAGGCTGAAGTAGATGTTGCAGCACAGTTATCACATGTACTGTGGGTGTTGCCTTTCCATGATGCGCCAAGTCAATACTATAAACACCAGCCACCTCCAAAACTGGATAAACTCCTGTGCTGAAGTTGGAAGGTGGACACAGCAGACCAAGAAAATGATGGCAATGCACTTGTTTAGTGTCTCCACCACTTGCCAGCTCCTCTTCCATGGGGAAAGAATGAAACACCACTGACATCCATGGGATCGCTGCCCTTTTCACCAGCAGCAATGTTAGTTCTGTGGCATTCAAGTGCTACAGGACTTGAGGAGACTTGTGGCAGATTTCTGAGAGTGTCTCTAACCAAGAGTAGGTTTTTTTAGGTCTCCCTTGAAAAACCACAAAACCACAAGGCACCATTTGGGAGAAAATGCTTGAGATGTTCAGAGTAGTGTATTTCCTAATGAAAGCGCCGACTATGGTAAGAAGTATTCCTCTGTTATCTGGCCCATTTAGTTCAGAATGAAAACAGTAAAAAAATGTGAAAACACCCATTTCTCCGGTAGCAGTGTTCGAAGAATTTCTTCTGGGAAGAGCACTGAAGTGGTGGATCACTGCTGAGGTCCCGTTGGCCTAACAAATGGTTTTTTTTGGTTCTGCAAAGCTGACAACAGTTAAGGGAAAATAAAGATGCACAGCCTTTGCTGGGACACTGCATCAGTTGTATGAGAAATGGAAGTGGGTCATTCTGGACATAAATTTTAATGGAAGAATGTTTTGTCAGCATCAAGACATTTGAAGACCCATCTGCTGAGGGTGTGTCCGCTTCCTCTGCCGTGACATCTGTTTAGAAGGAGGCGTAAAATTCCCCTTGGGAATCACACCAGAGCTACAGAGCTGGGAAACTCCTGGCCCTTCTCTCGTTATGGTTGGTGTCTCACGCTCAAATGGGAAGAACTGTGGTTTGCTAAGGGTCTCCGTTTTCAAAAGATTAAAAAAAATAACTGGTAGGAATCAAATGGCAATTCTTCTTGTCATGGATGCTGTGAAATTTGGCTCTCAGTGCAGCACTATTAAGATGACTGAAAAATGATTTGTTTCTTAAAACACCACAGAAAAGATTTTTGTGATGCCTCCTTTTCAAAATGGGATAATGAATAAAAAGTGGAAGGCAAGATGCAGGAGTTTGTCTCAGAGTTGTGCATATTGTGCATTAGATATTATAGATTAGAATGGAAAACCTGCTATTTTAAACTGCTGTTCAAAATCAAAATGCTGTTTGGACCGGTTCGTTTTCTCTTCCACTTGGGTTTGAACATTTCATGTCCCCTGAAAATTAGATGTTGAAGCTAATAATGCATTAAGCTGGGAAGTGCAGGATCTCAAGCATATTAAGCAGTCAAAATACACTCGAGTTTTTATTGTTGCCGCATACCTATTGATAGCCAGTCCCGTAATAATATAATATGATGCCTAGAACTGATGTGTTTATTGTTCTAAAAAAGATGAATAGGCAGACGTTGACCCTGGCTGCCAGATAGGAGGGAAGATTTCCAAAGCACTGAGTATAATACTGAATTTGCTGCATTAAATGGTCTATCTTTATTTTGGCTAGGTAACTTAGCTGTTAATTGTGATCTGTAAGTCTAGTTACAAATATTTTTTAAAATACTGCCAGAAAATCAAATCCTGTATTAGCATTCCTTGTGGGCAGGGGAGCGGGTCAGTCTCTTGTCTTATTGTGATATCCCGAGCAGTTAAAAATGCTTCTTCATCTGTGCATTTTGAGGTGAAGGCTGCTGTAAAATCCAGGTCGCTTCGGTTGCGCTAAAGCTGAAACATGGTCTCAGAGGTTTTTTAGTAATATATATGCCCACTGAGTTACAAAAATTGGTTTCCTCAAGGTAGGCTTTCTTAGCATGGACACAGTCTTACCATAAGGTATCGAACCGGTCTTCTATATGCAGTGGAGCTCAGTGGAGCTGCCTCTGCCTCTGCAGCTCAGATAATGGGCAGATGAAGCACAGGACAACTGCTGAGCGCATAAGCATACCCTTAAAGGGATCTATTTTGTGGAATTAGAGAAAATAGAGTCTGTTTGGAATAATCTAGCTAAACGAGCAAATATTCAACTTCCATTTATTTTCAGTTGTCTGTGAAGGTAAAGAGATTAGTGTTTGCCTGCAGAGGAATCACGTTGGATCTGCCTTTTAAGTTGTTACAGGATATACAGTTGGGTAGGTACATATGTAGGGCTGAAATGAGAGAAGTCTCTCGTTTGTTTTCTCCAGTCAAGCATAAATCTCTAATTTTAAGGGCATTCTACCCTTGGTTTAGATTTGTTTATTTTAGTTTTATAGACCCCATTTTAAATCCATTTTAATGAGCTGTTTATGCAGTGATAGTGTTTTTTAATATATGTTTAGGTTCTGTGCGACTCTAAGTGAGGCAATGATGCGTGGAGAGGGCATGAATTAATAATATGGCAAAGGCAACTGAAATACCTCCGACGTACCAGCAAAAGAAGATTTTGACGTGGGTGCCTGTCTGCTGGTTTGCTTGCCCCTGCCTGAGACTGACAGTTCAAGCTGCCGTCTCTTTCCTCAGGGGTGACTGATTTTGCTGGCCCCGTTGTATCCTGGAGCAAGTTTAGGACTCCCACTGTGGTGCATGAACAGTCTCAATGTGCTGTGGTTGTGAGCATGGGATGAAGATTGTGGAACTGAGGAATGCCAGGAACCAGCCATCTGCAGGACACTCTTTCTGCACTTAGCTTGGTCTTTATGGGTGAAGTGAAGTAGAATGATGCTAAGACTCAAGCCAGCACATCTAATTGGCTCAATAATCAGCTTCACCAAGGCCATAGCTGAGCAGCTTGAGAACCTCTGCAAGTATTTGAAAAGTGTTGCAAGTGAACGCAGATCCCCAAAACCCACCAGCATCTCTGATGCATGGATATTAACTGGGCAAAGACTTTTTGGATGCTGTGTTTGCCTGCAGCTTTTCTAATCATGACAGATCTGCATGGGACAGTTTGGTGACCTGAGCCTTGCCACAACGCAAGGTATGACAAGGTTTTTTGATGGTCTTTATGTGTGCCTACTTCCTGGCTAGTCATAAGGAGCTTCATAATTTGTCTCCAGACATATCTTGAATATAATAACAAGAATAATTAAAACTCAAATAGCAATTTGGTGCTCTGACCATCTGGGATCCAGGCTGAGAGATGAGATATAGTACAGGCCCTAAAGCTGTTAGCAAGGTAAGCCTTCTTACTCTTTTTTGTAATTAATTTAAATGGCTCTTAAATGATTTTTAAATGAGTTCATACTCACAACAGCTTTGAAAATCTGTGTCTTGCCGGTGGGATCTGACTGCTGCTTCTGCTACTTCTACTGCTCTGTCTTGGTCTGATTCCCAGCTGGAAAAACTGAACCTCTGCATCAGCTGGGTGCAACCTCAGCACAGTGATAAAGAAAAAGCAAACAGAAATCGTTGGAAGCTTTTCTAAACACCATTTAGAGAATACCTTTTCTAACATATGGACCCCAGAGAGAAAAGATGACAGGGAGGAAGAGGATATTACATGTGCTTTATTTGCATAAGCATGTGATGGCTGTGTTCCTTGCCTGAAATGAGGATGCTGAGAAGTACCAAGTGTATGAAGTTAAAGCTGATGGAACTGTAATACACAGGAGTGTTTTATGGATTATCACTTTTTAACAGGGTTTTCTTCTCCCCTGGTAGAATTGCCTGGAAAGGTCGAATTGGGTTCTGTTCCACTGAGGCAAGAGACTGCAATTGTGGTGCAACGGAGGAACTGGAAAAATGGTAGAGCCAGAGCAGTTAATTCTGGGCTCACCTTTGGGCATCTGAAGTATAGCAGCAGAGTAAAGATAAGTTGCAACCATTTGGGTTCTTTTCCAACCTGAAATAGTGTCTCTATGGCAGGGTGTACGACTCCAGTGCTGCCATTCCCAGGCTCATTAGACTCATTAAGAGACAGAGCTAATGCTATCAATGCAATGGTACGCTGGTGCAAATGAGCAACTTTCATTCTCTGTGACCATGGCAGCTCGTCTGGAGTTGGGAGGGCTTGTGCTGAGGCTGTGTACCAAGCACTGAGGTGCTTGATGTATTTCATGCCTCCTTAGCTGGAGAAAGCCTCTTGTGAGTATGGTGGACTTAGGCTTCCAAAAGCCTGTATAGGAGGACTAAGGAAAATGAAATCCCAGTTAGTAGCAAAGGGGAGAGGGGAATCATCCAGATGCCAGATGCTGGAAAGGAAAAGGGAAAAGGCTGTTTGTTTCCCTGAAGGACTTCTTTTAAGCTACTGGGGAAGCTGGGGCAAGTGAGAAACTCTTATCTAAGGGTGGATGTAGGTTTTTGGCCAGGTGAGTATTAGTTAAGAAGAGCTAATGCTGCCCCAGGTTGCCAGTGAAGCCCTGCCTGGCTCTTTTAGAGGGCAGCCAGCTGATGTGTCTGTGATGTTGTCAGCTTCAGGGCTGTTGGTCAGACAGCTTGTACCTTTTAGTCTCAAAAATCTCATATCACCGGTAAGATTTAGGACTAAAAAAGCCAAAAGGCATTTTCTTCAGGGCCACCAAAAGGTGCATTTTTCTACCAAGGTCTCCCAATATTTTTTTTTTTCCTTTTTGCTGTTGCTCTATGCCTGGCAGACACTTGCAATCCCCACTTGAAGGTCCGCATTGTGGTGGGCTGCCTGGAGTTAACCTGAGCAATTCTGCCAGCTGTCTTTTGGATCTGGGTTTACCTGCCTGATCTTAGCCAGCAGCATTTGCAGTCCTTGCTGCTGAGAATTATCAGACCCAAGAACAAGTAATGTCACCTAAAAGGCAATTCAGAGGCTTGCGTTTCAGTCCGTCTTCAGCAATTGCCTCTTGAATTGGCTATGGATCTTGTAGAAACCATATGAGGTACCCTGGGAAGCTTTATTGGAGGAGGGATACCGAGTTGCCAGGGGCAATTGCGGCTGAGAGATTCCGTACCAGCTTGTCAGCTCTTTTCAGCTCATTCCCAGGCTGTGAGCTGGGAAAGTTCCTGCTCACTGGAGGAACCAGGCCTACCAGAGTGTGATTCCCGGGTTTGTTAGCTGTGTCCAGGGGATGCTCACAGTAAGATTATGACTGTACCACTGAGTACGGCTGGGAGGAGTGCAGGGAAAGGGGAAGGGTAGGGACTGGCAGGACTAGACAGTTTAATTGTGAGACACTGAAGTCCTTCCCTTCTCCCTCACCTGGGCAACCGGGCAGTCCCTTCAGCTTGCAGCTGAGAAGCTTCTCTTCAGCACTTAATTTGCACCTTTTCAGGGTCCCACCAGACCCTTAAATAAACAAACAAACCTTTCCAAATGAAAAAAAAAAACACAAAAAACCCAAAAAACCAAACCACAAAATCACCACCAGAACAATAGAATCAGGGGTAGGAAGGAGGAAAGCTTTGTTGTGAGTAGGTCACATATAGGAGAGACCCTACAGGAGATCTGCTTCATAACAGATCACCCCTGGGTGCTGTTCACAATAGAGGAGCTGCTTTTGATTTTGTGTTCAAAAAGGGGACAGAAGAGGATGACATCCTGGAAGAGTCTTCCACCACCTTGTGAAGGACTGGGACAGTCTCTCCACTGAGAGTTTTAGAGTAACTTGTTTTGCGGCGTAGGACCTATAGGCTTCGAAGAGCCAGGAACAGGGCTGGCTCAGTCCACATTGTCTTGCAGCCATATAAGAAAGAGGCAGCACATTTGGAGATTCCTGTCTAGAGATATACAAACAGACTGACAATTTCTGTGCGTCCTTCAGAAAAATAAAAAGTGGCCCTCCAGGAAGGTGTCCATGTAGGCACCTTTCCTCTTTACCCCAGGTTGGAAGTCTTTTGGGACATATAGGGACTGACTAAGGATACCTTGGGATAAGAAGAAAGGGGAAATTAGCATCCCAAGAATGCCAGTTTATTGTAGTGGTGGTGTATGGATGCTGCCCTCCAGCCAGTAGGGTAGAGCAGGATAGAGATGAGTGCTGCCATAGGAAAGCCCACCCCTCATACCTGCCCATGGGACCACTCATTCCTGTGTTCCTGCCCTTGCAAATCTTCATTTCTAACGTGTTTTTTCCCTCTCTGCCTCACTCTGCTATGAGTCACTCACACTGCTGAGTTTGTCACTTAGCCTCAACTTGCCTTTCAGCCCCATCAAAACTCTTCAACCACCACCCTGCTTCCCACCTCTTTTGTCCTAATTTCCTTAATCGTTTCGTATTCCCTACCTTCCTCTTACATTTTGCTGCTACGTGGCAAAAGATACACCCCATCCCAAAATGAAATAAAAAAGTAGTATCAAGATGTGAATGTAATGACTGTAATTAACTGTCTAATCTCATGACAGTTGTCCTCTCTTCCCTTTCTTTCTCCCTCAGGCTTTCCTGTTCTCTCTTACTCTTTCCCTTCTACAAGAGGACTAAATTCCTCATGACAGAGAATTGTCTTTTGCTTGTTTAATGTGCCTGCCTGCTTTAAACACTACCTTAATGGTAATTCTAAAAATGTAAGGCACAGAGTCGTTTCTCTACCCAAACTGCACAGTACTGAGACACTATAGCGTGTTCCTGGAAAAAAGTCTATCTTATTCCTGCGGGTGAAACAACAGATCATCTTAACGGGAAATGAAATGACTAATAGCAACTGGCCCGCGCTGCTCCTGTGACAGGCCAGCTTGTTGAGAGTGGTTTGGTGACTGATAAGATAAGGGAATGGAAAAGAGACGTTGAGAGGCTGTTTCATTGAAACTTAAACAAATCTCACGCGCCGTAGATTGGTTGATGTCCTGCCCTAATATTTCAATTTTATTATTAACCAGAAAAACAAAATCAAAGTTCCCAAAGCACAGCAAAACAAAGTGAAAGTTCCCAAGGCGCTAGAAAACCAAAACAGGCTAAATAAAAATATGCTTGAAGACATGCATAATGTATTAACTGTATTTTGCTTCATTTGTAAAGAGCAAAAGAGAACAAATAACCAGTGTTTGGCCCCTTACGGGCCTTTGTCAGGGACACACTTCTCTGAGCTGTTCAGTGGAGAAAAAGATCTTAAAAAACATTTTTTGTAAGACTTTTCAAGCTGCTCTACAAATATATATTAACTACTATGTTCTTGGTTTCTATTTGAAGCAGGACATTCCCAGCTCTCTGACGAGTTGGAGGAAATTTATGCCACAAATAAAGCAACCAGTTTAAACCTGCAAGCCTGTCTCTAGCCCCATCTCCTTATTCGTGAGAGTGGGTGCTCTGAGCTGTACAGAACAATTTACACGCATGTGGGCTGCCAGGACTGGACCTTTAAACATAGTTTCTATGATGTCCTCCTCAAAATTGCAACTAATAATTTAGCTTTTTTTTCTTCCCAACTTAGTCATAAATTCTCTTAAAATGTAACTAAGTGGAGTAGATTTAAAGACTGTATTTTAAAATCAAATGTTTCCTTTTTTTTTTTTTTTGTTCTTTTGGCCTTTTTTATTTTTTTTTTTTTTTTTCTTCCCAACTTAGTCATAAATTCTCTTAAAATGTAACTAAGTGGAGTAGATTTAAAGACTGTATTTTAAAATCAAATGTTTCCTTTTTTTTTCCTTTGTTCTTTTGGCCTTTTTTTTTTTTTTCCTTGAGGGGGAGTATTCTGCAGATGCTTTAGAAATTAGAGCCTTATTTCCAGTGCAGAAACAACCGTTCTGGCTCAAGTGCTGTCCTCAGCCTGACTCCTGTCCACACACTGTCTAGTCCACACCCAGCTGTTTGCTGTTTTGTGCCAGAGCTTTCTGACCCAGCCATCACTTGGAAACTTGTAGGAAACATCATCAAAATATGTCCTAAACAAAATAGCCTGGGTTTTCTGAGGGACTCCATACCCTCTTCTGCACTTGTAGCACTATATATATGCTGTGGTGCAGTTGGCAGATGGAAACTAGTGTTTTTAGCAAGTTCATTTTAAAGGTGTCAGATTCCAGGCAAACAAAGTAAACAGTTTTTCTTCTTATTCTGATTCCTGTTGGATATACACTTGGATATCTAAAGAAACAGTATGAATTTCCATCCTTTGCCTGAAATGACCTTGCAGAAATCTGGATATTTCTCTTTGCAAACTTGTAGGCAAGTATGTGTAAGGATTTCTTTTGTTGAACTAATTCTCAAAACAGGCTCAAGCTTTCTCTGTGACCTCTTTACACCCTATGGAAATGCCTTTCTAACTTTTATAACAGCTTCTATGTTCAAAAGCTTAAAAAATTAAATTAAATTTTTCAGTCTAACTGCAGAGCCTGTATGAAAGCAGAAGTTGTATTTCAGAGAAGTGCCCCATTTGTATTTGTATGGTGCAAAATACATCTGTCCTAGTTTCAACTGGGATAGAGTTAGTTTTCTTTCTAGTGGTTGTTGTGTTTCCTATGTGGTATGAAAGTAATGACAAAAATGTATATTGTTTTAGTTGTTGCTAAGTGATGTTTGTACTATTCAAGGACTTTTTTCAGCTTCCCATAGAAGCTGAGAAGCAGCATAAACAGAACAATGGAATGGCCAATGGAATATTCCCTACCATGGGCATCATGGTATATAAATGGGGCTTGGCTGGGGGGTGGGAATTCCTGATCACTGCTTGGGATGACCTGGGCAACCAGTTCACTGTGTGGTGAGAGTAGCTTGTGTTGTATTCTGTTATCTTGTATTTTCTTTTACCATTATTATCATTATTATTGTTATTTTCCTTTTTCTCTTATGGTTCTATTAACATGTCTTTGTCTTAACCCATGAAGTTTTTTTTTTCCTTTCCCCTCCTTTTCCCTCTCTTGTCCCTGCTCTTCTGGAAGAAAGGGGGAAAACTGCATGAGCAGCTGTGTGGTCTTAGCTGCTGGCTGGGGTTAAACCACTACAACATCATATGCTGCCATACGTGCAGACCATCCCTGGTTTTGGAAATTCTTTATGTGATATATTCTTTGTGCCCCATCCCTGGAAGTGTTCAAGGCCAGGCTGGATGGGGCTTTGAGCAACCTGGTCTAGTGGGAGGTGTCCCTGCCCATGGCAGGGGGGTTGGAGCTCGATGATCTTTAAGGTTCCTTCCAACTCTAACCATTCTATGATTCTATGATATCTGTTCCCTCACTAATTTCTTGCTTTTATGATCTTTAATATGATGTGTACTTGCAAACTCAGATGTTCAACTGCACAAATGGCTGCTGTTCTTTGAAAGTATGGCGCTTAGGACTGGGCTACTGAAGACCCTGTCTCCATAATTTCCAGAGGTGGCCTCTGTTTGAATTTACACAATCTTTAGTATAAAAGCTGCCTGTGCATGCTGCATGTTATTATTTGCATTATTAGCTTGTGGCACAGATGCCTTAGTGATGGGGACATTACAAATGCACGCAGAAGTCACTTGAAGGCACAGGAGGAATCTGTTTTGTTCAAAGCATGACCTTAATTTGAGTGGCTGTAGTTACTTGAGTGCAGACACTTTGCAATTTTAGTGTTTGAGCAAGAACAAGTGCTTTAAGAATTTTTTCCAATACAGAATTCTTGCTGCTCCTTGGTGTTCAGAGGTTGCAGGTTGATTTTGCAGAAACTTTCCACATCCAAGACTATAGAGAGGTCAAAGGATGCCACTAACATTCTCCTTTGGGAGACACCCCCTGATATGTGATTGCTGGCTTGGGTTTTTTTGGGGGAGGGTGTGTTGTTTATTTTTATTTCATTTAAGTTTTTCCATGCTGAAAGCTTTTTGCCACTAGTTGCAGACTCCAAAGTCAGCAGTGACGTGGGAAAGGCGCATCCAAAATCTAACAGATCTTAATTATACTTTTGCTTCTTAAAGTCTCTGTCGGGCTGATTTCTGCCTAAGGAGCAGCTTGTTAAACTGGAAGGGAGCAGGCTGGTGACGTGGGTAGGGAAACTGTTCAGAAAAATAATGACCCTTCCTTCCGTCAAGGGCATCTGCCTGCTCGTTACTGCGATGGTGTGGAGTTGCAGAATGCCTGAGGTGTCCTCACTGATTCTTGCTGATAGATGGCCAGAAAGGCTCTTCTCATCTCAGGTAGAACCTGTTGTACATGAACATTGGCATGGTGAGACACACATGTATCCCCTCCAGGCTTAATTAGGTGACACACAAGTGGGAGTGAAAGTGGAGCCCAGCAAGAAGCTCCAGCAAATCTCCGTCTCAACAGTTTATCTAGTAAGAAATAGCCTTTGGGAACCTGCACAAGCAGTGCTCACTCCTCTAGTCTGTAGCCCAAAATGTAATGTATTTCCAGATTCTCTACTCTAAACAGTTTAGGACAGCAGTTTTCAACCTTATTTGTGCTGTTAACCTCTTCCAACCACAAAGATCACTTCGTGGCCCCAGTCCCATCAGATTATTTTAAATAAATACAAACATGGCAAGGGCTCATACTGCTGCCGGAAGCATTTTCCAATTGCGATTAGTTCATGGACCTTGTTTTCAGAGAAGGCAGTTCAGTCCAAAAGACCACTTCTTCCTCTCTGCATAAAATTGATCCTCTGATACCATCAGTGCATAATTTTTTTCTTGGTCAAGGACAAGACTTTATTGTAAGTAAATCTCTATAAGAAAACAGTATCAAAAGAAATTAGAATAAGCCTTTTGCAAGAAAGGGTAAAGTTAAAGCAAAAAATAAAAAAAAAAGAATAATATTTAAAAAGTGTTAGTATAACTCATTAACTTCTGACATTTTAATGCCTTCCCTCCAGGAAAGAAGTGGACCAAATTTCTGATCTAGAAGGGACTTGTTGAAAGTCTTGTTCCCATAGTAAATCCACATTGGCAGAAAAGTATCTATGACAGTTACTCATAGGATTAATATCTTAAATATTAACCAGAATTTTTATTTCATGTTCAGATTTCCCAAATCATTGCAATGATTGGAAACTTTTGCCAGCGGCTCCAGTGATTTGATCACTATTCCTGACATAAGACCCTCCTTCATTCTTTTTCATTTCTTCCAGTGACTAAGTAAGAAAAAAAACAAGTTTTGCTTTCCATTGCTCCTTAAGATCAGCTCTGGCTAGGGATGCAATTTCTTCTGCTGTTGCTGCCGTTGCCACTGTTGCTACCTTCCTGGTATCTTCAAAATTCTTTCCTCCTGTTATCTGCGGTCTCATTTCTAGGTATATGGAGGTTGTGGTGTTGTGTATTGGAGATGCAGCTTTGCAGAACAATGAGTAATTTTATTTGCAGGATACCATCGATCTGGACAGAAGACACAAATATGTCATTTCGTGACAAAGACTGAATGGGTTGCAGTCTTTTTTTTTTGTCTTTTTTTTTTTTTTTTTTTAATTGGGCTACAGAAATGCCCTGCAGTCAATTAGTTTATACCACTTTTGGCCCATTTTACGGTCTATTCATGCTGGTGCCATACAACATTTAACCCTGCTACACTGATATTAAGAAAATCTGTGTTTGTGTGATACAGTTCCTTATTATGTTATAATGGGAAAATTACTGCTGTTTTTATTCCTGTTAGGATCAGCAGTAATTTAAGCTTGGTTGTAGCTGCTTCATACTAATATTCAAGTGGTTATGTGCTCTGAAATATTATAGTGTTCCTTACCTTTCTCCCCTCATTTCTGTGCCGTCTCTCTCAACTGGCTGTTCTGTCTTACCTGTGTGCCTGCTACTGCTCTGGGTTCAGGTGGCCAACTCTTGTCTCGTCGTTTCAGTGCTAGCCCACTGATATCTGCATATTTTGCTCACATTTGGTCACACATTTCTAGGGCATTTTATTCTAGCTCTGTGTTCTGCAGCCTCCTAGATGCTTTCAGCTGGACCTATCATAGCAGGAAGTGATTATTGCCCTCCATTCAGCACTTGTGAGACCAATTCTGAAGTACTGTGTTTGGCTTTGGGCTCTCCAATACAAAAAAAGGCATGAACACACTGGAGCAAGTCCCGTGGAGGGCCACCAAGATGCACAATGGGCTGGAGCAGAGGTTGTTTGAGAAGTGGAGAGATCAAATCAAAAGAAGGCCTCTGGGGGAATCTTACAGTTGTCTATGACCACCTATGGGGAGGGGATAGATAAGTCAGAGCCAGACCCTTTTCAAAGATCCATGGCGATAGGAGAAGAAGCAACAGGCAAATAATGAGCATAAGAAATTCTGATATTTGGAGAGGGGGGAGAATCACTGACACAAATTGCCCAGAGAGGCCAGGGGGGAGAATCACTGACACAAATTGCCCACAAATTGCTGTGAAATCTCCATCCTCAAAAACATTCAAAATTTGACTGGGGAAGATCCTAAGCAAACTGCTCTGAGCAGCAAATTGAACCAGATGACCCCTCAGGGGTCCCTTCCAATGTAAATTATTCTATGATAACTGTATCCTCAGAAGGAGAGAGTAGATTATATGGGCAGCTGTAGAGGTCTGGATGGGAAGCTCTGGGAATCAGTCTCCAGAGGTGTGGGATTTGTGGGGGATAGCTAATCACAGAATCATAGAACAGCCCAGGCTGGAAGAGACCTTGAAAGATCATCTTTCAGGGAAAGGGAGCCTAGGTGAGATTATCTCCAGTTGCATCTTGAAAACCTTCAGCGATGGGGACTCTGCCACATCCCTGGGCTGGTAGTAGATTGTTCTCACTGTAAGAAATTTATTCTCTATGTTGCGATGAAACCTCTTTGGTGCAACTTCATCTTTTCTGTGTGGCTCCTTGTAAAGAGAGAGTCTCCATCCTCTTTATCCAGTTGCATCTTGAAAACCTTCAGCGATGGAGACTCTGCCACATCCCTGGGGAAATTGCTCTGGTAGTAGATTGTTCTCACTGTAAGAAATTTATTCTCTATGTTGCGATGAAACCTCTTTGGTGCAACTTCATCTTTTCTGTGTGGCTCCTTGTAAAGAGAGAGTCTCCATCCTCTTTATAGCCAACCTTTAAGTACTGGAATACTGTGATGAGGACCCCCTGACCCTTCTCTTGTCCAAAGTAAAGAGAGGCAATGGCTGAATGAAAGTCCTCTCCAGAGTTTCATAAACAATGGGACTGACAGAGAGGAGAGCAAGATAGCTTGCAGGAAGGCGAAGGACAGAAACCAGAACTCTAGCCCGCATTCTATTTTTGGAGGACTTGGAGAGAAACTGGGCACAGAATAGCACTGCTGACCTGCAGTTTGTCCAGGATGCAGCTAATAGGCAAAGGATGTGGAGCACTGCCTGACTCCTGTCGCCCTACACGGGGAGAAGAAGCAGGATCCTGCACAAGGTGCTCACAACCAGGCAGGGCTGCCTGACTTTGCTCTCTGCCCCCTCCTGCCTTCAGTCTCTGGGAACACCCAGGCTGCTGGCAGCACAGTGAGGAGGCTGGCGAGCATCGTTGCATTAGCCTTTGTTAAAGGCTGTTAGCATTGTGTGCCGTGACACGTACCTGGTGTTTATTACTTTTTCCCTGGGTTGCGCGTTATCGTCTTGGATGGATGTGAGCCAGCTTCCAAATCCTGCCCTTCCTCTTTCCCTCCCACTTGTTCAAAATCCAGCTGCATTCAGCAAGTACAAAAGCGCTGACCCGCGGAGCCCATGACAGCCAGCTGCAGCCCCCTCGCCCCTTTCTTTCCTGTTTCCCTCGCTCATTTTTCACTTGAAGCAGTTCCGCTCTCTCTGGTGCTCGAAACGGGAACCGTGCTCCTCACTGCAGAAACTGCCCCTGCCATCAGTCACACAAACAGTTCATTTGCCAGCTGCACCAGGTTAGGAAAAGGATGACTGGTACCATAAACATGTGCCATAAGAGCCAGCTAGTCCATAATTCCATTTTCAAGTCTGTAACGTGTTTTGCTGAAACAAGTAACTAATTCAGTTCACCATTACAAGTTTGTTATGAGCAGTAATCTCAGTAAGGCGCTGTTCAGCAGTATAAATCCTAGGAAGCCCTTATTTATAAGTGTAAATCTTACTGCACCATCTTCTGATCAGTAAATAAGGCTTTTGCTGGTTGGGCAGGTGTCCTCCATGTCACAGCTGCCTGGGGAACGGGAAGCAAAAGCATTAGATTGCCCATGTGAATATTCACCTCCCTTTTCTGTACAGCAAACTGTCTCCAAATTGCTGTTCATTCATACCTTCCCCATGGTCCCCTTCCCACAACAGGTCCCTGGACTGAGGAGTCACAGAGGTATCCACTGTACAGAGGAATCCCAATCTAGATTGTCCTGGGCAGCAAACATAAAGCTGGCTTCCATCCTCCAGGCACTGGAGGAGCTGGAGAGGAGCTACAAACTCCCAGACTTTCTGCTCTGAAAGTCAGTAGGAAGAGAAGAAGAAAAGAGAGCTACAGTGTACGTAGGTTTCCAAAAGTGGAAGCAGGCTCTCTACCTGGCATTGCAGAATTATGCAAGAAAAAATACATACTTTTTTTTTCTGTGAAAAACTGGACAATGAACAGCACCTGTAGCTTCCTTGCCTTTTGGCTATCATACATGAAAGGTCCAGACCCATCAGGACACCACTGTTCACTGTTCCTCAGCATCTGGCAAAGCTGAGTATGAACAAGATGTGGAGAGAGGCGTGACATTTTTTTTCTTTGGGAATTTTTTCCAGAAAAGTAAATAGGACATTCATTCTATTGTCATGATACTGGTGAATAAAAATGTACTCAGACCAAGAGTCTGGAAACAAAGGGATGTGCTATGATGGAGTGTAACCTTGCTGTGCAAATTAAAGGTAAATAGCAAAGTGATACCTACAAGTGAGCAGCTCTCTGCAACATCTCTATCAAGCCTAAGGGAACAGCAGTCACGTGTCCCTCCGTGCTCCAAGCCAAGTGTCGGCTTCTCAGGGGGCCAGGAATTGCATGGGTGGAAATCACAGGCTGCCAGGATGGTCACACATGTTGAGGCAATTTTTGCAATGAGGCAAGAGTTAAACTTTGTGGCCAAGAGTTAAGCCTTGAGAACCTGTGTCAACCAACAACCCTTTGTAGTTCATGTGGTTTTTATGCATTAGTACTGTTAGAAAATAAGCCTTATTTGGAAGTAAGTTTTGATTTTGAAAGCTTTTTGATTTCCGCCTTTATTTACCATTCTTGCATTATAAAAAGGCATCATCTGCTGCTTTTAAAATTTACTGTAAGCTGTAAGACTTGCAAAACAAATGCTACATCAACTGATCAGCCTCTTCAGACCAGTAGGTCATGGCACTGCAACTGCCTGTTCATGGAAGCATAAGTTCCTCAGCTTTGGAAACCCGTGAAAGCATGCAAATCACTCAAAACAAACCCACAGAAAAATAATGTCCTCTTCCCCACTGCTGCCCTGCTGTGGGAAAGGCCTTTTGCTGTCCCTGATTTCCCCCCTGAGTGAAATCACATCCACCATTCAATACAAAATTAATAAAGGTATATAGAGCATGTTGAGAAAACACTGACATATCCCCAACGGTGAATTTACATCCCCCCCAACCCGCCTTCTGTTTAAAATTAATAAAGGAAGGCAGAACACACAAAACCCACACAGGAGAGTACAAAACCTCACACGTAGAGTCCGCCAAGGCTTGGCACTGCGAGGGAGCTGCTGCGCTGGAGAAAGCGACTCTAAGCATCAGGCAAAGCACGTGTTGGAGATGCCAGTTCCCTCGCTCGACCCGGTTGAGGAGGGGTCCCTGGCAGCGTGCCCGGTGGATTTGTCTGTCAGGAAGGGTCATCGCCTGAATCATTAGTTGTGTTCGCGACATTCCTGCGCCACCGAGTTCCCTTCCCCTTCTTCCTGCAGGTGATGCGCAGGGTAAAAGATGTGGTTCTGTCAGAGGAGTTGTTTGGCTGCATCCTGCCTTCTGCTTGCCTTCTGCCCTTCCCTCTCCCAAAGGCACACTCTGCTGTCCTCGGCGCACAGCTCTGGGACTGTAAAAATGTTCTGTGATCTATAGCCAGCCAAAGGCTTCCTTGGCCATGGTGATACACCAAGGAAGCAAGGCAAGGCAGATACTATTAATGCCTGCAACATTAGTCCCCTTCAGCAAATTGCCCTATTTTAGTATAGAAAATAGATAAAAGTACCCAAAGATTGCCTTGGGTAAATCTACCTGAAGGGTTACCCAGCCCCCGGGGACCTCTCTATGAACTGGGAGGCCTTGCATGGAGATCAAATACCGGGAAGATGGGATCTAGTAGTTGTCCTACAGAAATTAAGCATAACCCTTTGTTCTCAAAGAGATCAATAACCTCTTCTTGACCTGCAAATATTACGTTTTTACCTTTCAGAGCCATGCAGACCTCCTCTGCGAGTGCCAGCCATTGATCTGGCTGCAGAAACTTCTCACAACCGATGGGGAGCAGTTGGAAACTGTCAGTTTTCAAAATGGTTATGGCCACACATTTCTGAGGAGATAAGAGCTGTCTTGTATTGCATGCTGGCTTCAGGTTAAACTTTTCTTTATCGCTCTGATGTTCTGCAGACACCGCCGGCTACCCCCAGGTTTGCAGCCAGCTTCTCCCACCAGTTAATGCGTATTTTATGAGCCCAGAGATGATGCTGCAGAGAGTGGAGCTGTGCCAAGAAGAGTTGTTCCTGCTTGTCTTCATCCTTGTCTCTTTTTTTCTCTTTTTTTTTTCTTCCTGTACTTGTGGCAGCTGAAAGTGGGGGGAATGCTCTAGCTGTGGCAAGAAAAAACAGCCCAAACTCCTGCATAGCGTGATGGCTGGTGTGCAAATCTACAGCTGCCTGGGAGCAGTGTGTCAGCCACGTGTCTCAGGCTCCTCGTACACCAACTCTTCACCAATTGCTTCTAAGAGAAACTGTGGTTTCTTCCACCAGCCTGTGGTGGTCTGTTAGAGGCCTGCGAATGGTGCCTAGTGCCCCAGAAGTGACATCTATTTGGGGACTGACTTGCCAAGACTCCGGGGATTTTTCAAGTTTGATCCCCCAGTGGGTATCGAATCTGTCGCCTTGTGTCCTGTGGGACAGACCCACAGAGTCCTCAGTCTGGCAGCAGCCCAATGGGCCCTGGGCATGTGGCCAAGCCGCTAGGCCACGAATTTCAGGAGCGAATTTCATAAGCAATGCCTTATAGCTCACTTAAAGGTGATCTGGTTGTTCGGATGAGGCGACTGTGGGTTAGGTAGGATGAAGCTGTTGCAACAAAACATCTTCCTTCCCAGAAAATCCCTTCCTATAGGCGAGTCTTTAGTCATCTTTGTAACCTTTGTCACGCTCTCCTCCCTGGGGAGTCTTCTCTGTGACCTTTGCTATTCTACCAAGGCGTCTCATAAATTATTATTCTTTTAAATGGCACTTAGGCTGTCGTAGTGGCTGCTAGCCTTGAAGATTTGCAGTCTACCCTGTAATTTTGAGAGGGGAAAAAAAATGGTTAAGTGACAGAAGAAATATTGTACTTCGCGATAAAACTACTTTTGTGTTTCATTTTCTGCTCAAGTCATTCATATCCCTGTCACTAACCTCATTCAGGTCAAGGGCTTGAGGCAGAGAACAGGCATAATATTTTTGGTCAGACTGATGCATCTGAATATTACAAACATCTGTAATTTTGAAATTGAAATGAGCGTTGTGTTAAATCCTCAGGCAAATAATATTAAGGCATAATAGATTACTGAAGTTTGCGTTTCTTTTGGCAGTTCAGACTGAGGCTCTTTTGGCTGGTTATTCCAGACATTAATGAACCCGCTCACACAAAGGGAGCTGCTCCTTATGGCTGCAGATTGGATCCCCTGTTCCATGAACTTCATAGGAAATTCTGCGGGCCAAGTAGCTGAAATAATAAAGAAAAAATTAATCAGGCACACATTAAACGTGAAGCATGGAAGAAAACATCTGCAGCGCTCAGTGGACGTCTGGGTAACATACTTGCAGTGCTGTTTTGCCAGCTTACATCTGGAGTGGTTCATCAGAAGAGCACAGATGCTAGTGTGAAATAGGTCATCATAGCAGCAGGGCATCAGAACAGAGACGTTTCTTTCTTTTTCCTGCAGTAACAGCTATTCCTTTTTATTCACACCAATTATGAAAATGTTAGCCAAGTCTGAAATGTGAATGCTTGTATTGTGACAAGCCAATACTCTGAAAGGGCATCAAGGTAAAAACTGGCCTAACGAGGAGGCTTCAGAGCAGCAGTCCTTTTGCAGTACACACTGAGTATGCTTTAACAGACACAGTGACTGTTTTTTGGTTAAGATTATGATTTCTTTTTTTTTCCCTTGCTTTATTTTTGTATTTTAGTAGAGATGTTACTGAACGCCTTCTTGGTGGCAAATGCCCAGAAGCGGAGATGCTAATTCACGGGAGTTTCATCAGTCATTTCAAAGGAGAGGTCACAAAGATAAGAAAAATGAACAGCACGCAGTATGTGAAGCAGTGACATTCAATGAGTCCTTGTCACTAGCAGCCATTAGCATGCAAGCCTGCTGTTATGTTTCAGTGCTTTATGTGCTTTTCTTGACCAGGCAGGGAGCCTTCGGAGCACTGTAGCAGTTAATACCATACAAGTTATTGTTTCTTTCTTGAATGCCTTATATTTTTAGTACCATTTAGATGCTTCTCTGTCCCCTTGTGCAGCTAAAATTTTAAAGAGAATCAAAGAATGCATAATTTATATCTGTCCCAGAGGTAATGGAGTGACTCAATGATATCTGTGAAGGGGATGATTTTAAATTTCATGTCTTATGCAAGAGGTGATTTTTATACGAAAACTGCAAAAATTGGCCTCGGGGATACCCAGATAATTATCCTTACAACAACGGGTGTGGATTCCAGGGGGATTATAGCAGAAAGCTATAGTGTATTGGATTTACCCTTGTGTATCATGGTTGTCATAATCGAAAACATAGCAACTGATAGATCTCAGGGAATATAACTTATTTTGACTTGGAATAGCACATGCAGGAGATGTGAAGACAGGTTTGCTTTGATTCTGTTGAAGAATTCATGCAAGATGCAAGGCATTTGTTTACTGCTGAAATTCTTTCCTTCGGTTAAAGGAAAAAACAATTGTTTACTGATGTTGGGCAGAACCCATCAGTACGTGCTTTATCATACAGCACAGTTCCACTAGACTATTTCTGGTTTCATTTACCAAGAGCCTAGAAGTGCCATGGCTAGAAATAAATGTCTGCTTCTTTGATATGCTATATGTTTGAAAATGCACTTTAAGGTCTGTATTACAGACAGTTCAAAGGGAATATAAATTGGTGCATTATTCTCTCTTTTTTCTTTTCTTTCCAATCTAGTCCCACATATTCATTGAATTTTATCAAGACTGTTTTCAGTAACATGTCTTTAAAAATAACTTACCATTTTGTATTTTATGTAACTTGGACTTTGTTATATTTAAATAATTGTTATGATCTTGCTGCTTCCATAGTTTAAAAATGTTTAACATCCTCTAAAACAATTCTACACTGACTTTTAGCTTTGCGTATCCAAGGAGACAGCTGATCTTATTTGCTTTTCCTTTGGAAACCCTCTAGTTTTAACTATTCTTTCTACTTCTTACAGGGTTGGCCATGAAAATTTGTAACGTTCCTTTGGAAATACCATGATGGGGACGCTGAGGAGTTACTTTGCTTCCTGCAGGTCTGTAAACTCTATTGCATTCTCTCTCAGCATGTAAGTCCTATGCTGACTTGGTATCTTTTTTTGTCTCAAATGCATGCAAAGCAACTTAAAATCCAATTTTATTCTGGCGCAAGCGTGAAAAATGTTTTTGTTTCTTGCAAAATGTTGAGGACTTAGCTCTGTTCTGTTACTGTTGGATAAATGGAGAGTAACCCATTCGTCTTTCCTTTGAAGTGAATTATTGCAGTTTATAGAGTTGAACTGCAGAAAGGAATTGGGCCTGTAAGTCATTTTCACTGCACTGCTATGCCTTTCAGTATGTGTTGAAACTGCATTACCCTAAAAGGCCCTGCAATCAATTGCTTCCACCCAGGTTGCTAATATGTGAGCGGCTGTCCCACAGCTATAGCTGTGGATGTTTCGAGAAGCACATTGAGAAAAGGGCAGCAGAATTACTGGGGCTTTTGGGTCAGGAGGAGCTCAGGTTCACAGAAAGTTTAAGAAAATTAAAAATAATAAAAAAAAAGTTGGTATTTAAGAGACTATAAAAAGAGCAGAAAAATAATAGCTTGACTGCTGTAGCGTCAGCGTGGCAAGGAGCAGTGAGGAACCTTGTCCACCTGAACGATAGTGTTCTAAGCATTGTGGCCCGCGATCGCAATGATTTAGAGGGTAGGAAACACTCCCCTGCATTTCAATATGTTTTTCTACGCAGCTGTATAACAGAGAAAAATTTGATTTCTTACTGCTTTCAAAGGTAGTACTGAACAGCATTTTTATAGAAATTTGCTCAGAAAAAACAATGGGAATCAACTTTTTCATCTAGAAGGTCATACCCTGCTATCAGATCACACTCAGGGTCTGTGGCAGTTGTATCTGGCCCTAAATAATACTTCTCTAAAATGTTCATGTTTGGAACATGCTCTGTTTCATTTGCTTGGTTTACCTGAGAGCACTTTGGGTTTTATTGCTTTCCTTGTTGCTTCTGTGTAGTTAGGATTGCATTAGTCTGTAGGAATTCTGCAGGGAAAGTGACATGTAAACCTTAAACAAAAAGAAATCCAGGTGGATTTAGGGAATGAGTGGTATCAAAAACAACTTTTAATTCATTCCTGGAAATTATTAAGATTTGGTAATACCTTTTAAAGCCAACCCAGATCCAAAATGCTTTAGAAACTCTTTGAACCTAGATGCAAACCTCACAGAAGGCTACAGCTTCCGTAATGAGCAAAAGCCCTAGATCAGACTGGTTGAGATACTGCAGATACAGATCTGATCGTGGTGCCTCGGGCCTGTGTTGAGTGAAAGCTCCGTGTTGAAAAATAAGTAGCTTTTCAGAGTAATTGCACAACTGTTGAATGATCTGTGTCATGCTAAAGCTTTATGACTGCACTGTTTCTCTTTTTAATGTTGATATCCTTTAGGGCAAAATTTGTATTTTTCTTTAGTGGTGAGGGGGGGAGGAGAAGGAAGTGCAAACACTGAAGGGCATTTCAGATAAAGAGAGAAAACTTGTTGCACATGTTGGCATTTGGGTTGTAAATCCTTTACTAGCGGCAGCAGCTTTATGAAATCTTCCTTTCCAGGCCTATCTGTGAGTGTTGTTTGAATCACAACTCTCCAAAGAGCTCCAAGAGCTCCTGCTAAGTTTGCCGAAGCAAAATGTGGTTGGGCCTGTGTCCTAATGAATTTGATACAAATGCAGTCAACAGCTGCTCTGCTGAGGAAGCTTAGGCGAGTCGGTGGTCTAAAACACGTTTTAAAAGTTTCCTTGTTCACAAGTGTGATTCCTGAAGAATAACGGCTTTGTTATATACATACAAGTTAGTATTGTGGCATTTAAAAAGGGGATAAATATATTAATTTGATATATGTACATACTAAGTAGTATAAACTAGTTTGGGTATGGCTATACTGCACCCTTATTATAATGCTGAAGCTAAGGCAAACCAATTAAATTAAAAGGCAAGACATTTCTACTGAAGAGGAGATCCAAGGTGTGATTTCCCCTTGGAAAACATTGCCCCAAGGTATTATCAAAAGATTTTGCATTAAACCTTTGCAAGAAATAGATATTTATGCCAATAAGAATGCCATCACCGATATATTTTTCATTTTACACAGTTATAAAGCAATTACACAGCAGTTGGCTGGCTGAAGGCTGAACTCACTGGTCCTCGGCCTGGGGTTTGGGTAAAGCTTCTTTTGCAGCTGTGTAGGTATCTCTTGTACCACTTCTCTGTAGCATCTGGTATTGACATTGAAGGAAAACAGGATACTGGTCTAGCCAAATAATTCATTTAATCCAGGTCAGCTTTTTCGATTTATCCCATGTCTTTCACTGGAAATTTAATGTATTTTTTTTTCTTATAAGTATCTCCTCCTCTTGTACAGTTCTTGTTTGCTTAATCTGTCTTTTATTTCCTGCCTACAATCCCTCACCCATTCTCCAGAGAAGTCTCCTTTTTCCCTGATATATTTGTTACTTGTTCTTGCTTTGTTGGAGTTCCATTCATTTATTGCTGAAGTTTCTTAAATTTTTCTATTGGGGTCACTAAATGATGCATCTCTCGAAACGCCTCTTGGGGTCTCCTCAAACCATTACCTTTGGCACTGCCACGGTGAAACAAGTGTCTTGGTTTTAGGGGGAGGAGAGGAAAACAAAAGCAGTGAAAACAGCTCATGGCTGCCCCATGGGGTTTGAAGCCCCCCATCTCTGTCCTGTCCTCCTGTTAAAGCCTCCTGGGCACACGGTCGGTCAGGGCTTGCTCCTAGGTGGGATTTGGTGGCGGAGGTGCTACTCCGTTGTTTCATGGCTTCTTCAGTAATGAAAACACAACTGGAAAAATACCAATCTGTCAAAAGTCATGGTGGGGAGGGAGAAGGGGCCGGGGGGAAGAACCTAGGGAGAACAGTTTGCCATGGGACCACGCATGGCTTCTTCAGTAATGAAAACACAACTGGAAAAATACCAATCTGTCAAAAGTCATGGTGGGGAGGGAGAAGGGGCAGGGGGGAAGAGCCTAGGGAGAACAGTTTGCCACGGGACCACATAAGCATGGCAGCCATACCTTTGATCTCCGTACCAGCGCTGCAGGTGGACCTGGAGAGCCCTGCTGCCACTGTGTTAGATACACGTGCCTGCCCTAAAGCCATGCTGCCACAGAGGCCAAACCCTCCATGCCACCAGGCTTTGCTCACGGGGCTGCGGGGGTGATGAAGAGGCTGCATGTACCCAATGCATGAAGGTCTGCAAAGGGGAAGCAGAGGGAGGTGATGCACAAACCATAACCGTGGAGGCAAACAGGAGGGTGTTATCTTTGCGCAACTTATATGCAAATTACCTGGCTACAAAAAGGCAGAAAGGAAAGGGAATGTTACTACCTGGAAATGTGCCATGTGTGCATTTGATGCATATATTTGAATTACTGAATAGATGGAAGCCAAATAGCCTGGTAACTGGAGAAAATCTATAAGCTAGATGCTCTAAGGAAATGTGGTAGAATAAAATGGGAGAGTAGGGGAAGTAAATCTCACAGAGCTGCTGCGGAAGGACAGTTGCATTTTATCAGAACAGAAATTAAAACAGGACTGTGAGTTTGTGAAGACTATTGTATCCAAATCATGGAGTATATGTGCAAGCTGACACATATATGCATTTTTTTGGTTTTGAATGATGATGCCTGGTTGGATGGGGCTTTGATCAGCATGGTCTAGTGGGAGGCGTCCCTGCCTATGGCAGAGGGGTTGGAACTAGATGATCTTTAAGGTCCCTTCCAACTCTAACCATTCTATGATTCTGTGGTTCGGAGGGTCTGTGACCAGCCAACTATTCTTTTATTGCCCACAGCAAGATAAGGAGCAGATGACTATTAGAAAAAATAAAATGACAATTTGCTTACCTGAATAAGAACTGTGGCCAGAGCAAGAGTTCTGCAAGACACTGAAATTATTATGCATGCAAGGAAAACAAATCAACCAACCCAAACAACAAATGGACCTTCCGTTGGCTTTTACATTTTGACCTGTTCCCAAGGAATTCCTAGGAATGGTGGCAAGTACTTCCTCTGCTGGAGGAACAGCCCAGAAGCATCCTTAAATACCTCCCAGTGGTTTAATCATAGCTGCTGCCCAGAAGAATGGAAAAACAGTTGAGAGACTACAGACTACACAAAGTGTCCATAGATTCAGATCAGGAGTAAGGCTCTGTACCATTCTCACTTCTGTTTCAAAGAGGCAATTAGATGATAATCTTTGCTGACCTTAACTCCTGGGGCATTATAGAAAAAAGAAGGGAGACCTTCAGTATCAACAATCAAGAACACCTTAGGGACACCAAAGATCATTTGGCTGTATTACAAACAAGGGCAAACATCTCTAGATAATATATGAGAGATGTTTATCTAATCTTCCAGTGAGGAAGATTTCAGTGCTACCTTGTGTATGCTCTTCCAGAGCTACACAACACTTAGGAGGATGTCTAAAATCCAAGTTACTCTTTATTTGCTCCACAGGAAGCCATTTGGTGTGCTATTTATAGTGAAGATATTTGTGGTAATCTGTCAAATACTAGAAGGAAAAATTACTTTATGTTGTAGTTTATTTCATTTGCTGATCTATTTTTCAGAATAAGCATTTGCAGTTCCTATAGGTCCCATTCCAAAGCCTTTTTTGTGTGTGTCTTCCTTCCATGTACCTGCATCCCTCTGTGTATTGTTAACTTCTTGACTCAAGTATCAGTGTTAAGAAGCTGACTATAGTCAATATGACTTCCAGATGGATACAAATTATGTAAAATAATCCCAGAATTTGAAGCTCGATAATTAATTATGGAGGTATACCCTCGATTAAAATTACTCCAATCCATATCTTACCTTGGCTTTGTCTAGGTGGAATTACTGCTGGTGTCTTCTCTCTCTCTTCTATCCTTTAACTCTTTTTGGTATGATGCTAGGTAATGAATTACATTGTTGGAGAGACAATAAGCGTACCACTGATGGCTCTCAGCATATGGATAATGGCACATCTTGTACCTTTTCATTGCCCACAGTCTGGCTGCACAGAGATATCTGAACCACAGATGAGGTGAAATGGTGGCTATAGCACATTTCAAAAACAATAATTGTCCATTCAGGTCCCTTTAAAAGAAAGACAGCAAAGAATTGCTAAGTTTTCTATCACTGAGGCCCTCAGAAGAATCAATCACGTCATGAATAATAATAACACAAGAGGGAGGACAGCTGCTCAACTGAACATCATCAGTATTGACACCTTCCAGGAGGAGTAATGAGTAATCCACTTGACCAAAGCAGGTGTCACAACAAGATAAAAGTCATAAGCTGCAGCTCCAGTGAGAGTCTGTTGCTGTAGAAAGTTATGAATTGATTTCACTTGTGAAAGGCAGCTAAAACATCTCCAGTTGAGACAAGGAGAAATCCACTGTCACTGTCCAAGTCTCCAGAAACAGCAGTAAAACTTGCAGAGCTTGTTACTTAAAAAAAACCAAGGAGTGTTCAGATGGCCAAATGCCAGCCAAAATGAACAGCTATGAAAAATCTTTTCTTTTTTGCACCAAAGCCCAGCACAATGTTGGCAGGTTTATGTCCCTTTTCTCCTGCTTTTTAGCTAAAATATGTGGAAAGGCTACCTGTTCAGATAGTAAACATTAAAGGAATTTTTTTGGATTTGTGTACACCAGAGAAGAATGATGGTGAGTTTGATCCTGCAATGAATATATTTGTGATGCTATCACCGTGAGAAGCTGGCCTGTGGTGATTTTTCAGTTCTTTGTTGTCAGCCTTGAAAAATCTCTTTGACACTGGTTAAATTCAGGAGCAACATTTGTTCATCTTCAGAACTCAAAACCCAGCAAATTTCAGTCAATATCATAAATAATAGTAAGGCAAACCCTTGAATTTGATAAAATTTCAGCTCTCTTTGTAGGCTGAAGTGTAGCACACCTGGCACTTTGGGACCAAGAGTCCTGAGATATACTGCTCCAGATAGACTCTGGATAGGGTCAGTTATCACATCAGAAAAGGGAAAATACAGAGAGAAATTGATTATTAGATGCCACAAGTGAAAAACAAAAAGCAAAACTTATAGGAATCCACATCAACATTAATATGGGTTGGCTGACTCCGTAGAAGAAATGATCCAATAATGGCTGTAGGCAACCATTCAGGAAATAATGTGTTCCTACTTAATGTCATTGATCCCACATTTGAGAAAACAAGAAAAAGACCACTGAATATTGTGTTCAAGAGGCTTTATAAAAATCAGAGGAAAGCATGACCAAGCAGTTTGCTCAAACAGCAAAAATGAAAGTAAAAAGATGAAAGAATATCTTGGGTCAAGCCACTCTTTAACTTTGAGCTTTCAGAACACTATTAAAAATTAACTAAGGTAATACATACTAGTGCCCAAAATATCCTAGAACTCAAAAATTTATTCTCCTGCTAACTACTCACAGTTTTGGGGTTTTTTTCCCCTAGAATCATAGAAAATAGGCAAGTAGCTTGAGGGCCTTGCAGCTGCATCAGCTGTGATGACACTCTTGCCATCAGAGCTGTGGCTGAGGGCCTCCACTGTTGGAGGCTCTCTGGGCAGTTCATTCCAAAGCCTGATTTTCTGTACCACCAGAAAATGTTTTTTTTTTCCTTTCTTAACCTGCAAGTTATTTCTGTCCCACTTGCAGTGAATAAGAATGGGTTTTTCCCTTTTTCCTTGCAACCATCTTTAATATTTTCAGGGTCTTTTGTCATGTTTCCCCCAGTTCTTGCCTTCTTCACATTGAAAAACAATTTATTCCTTCAATTTTTTGTCACAGTATATAGTACTATGTGTATACTCACTGTATAGTACTCACTGTCAATTGGTCACATACTCCTTAAAATGTGGCATCCAACACTTTACCTAAGGTTATGGTTGAAGTCTATCCAAAGTGAAGTAATAAAGAAGAATTCTCTGATGTGTCTTGTAGGTAACATTTTGCTTTATATTTCCAAGCAGACATTCAGACGTATGTGACAGTGACTCTGTTGAAGATTGTGATCCACTGGATAACCTCAGATCCTTCTTAGTAAGACCAAACCTATTTGTTATTTCCCATCGAATGTTTGCTGAGTTGACTGTTTCTGTCCTCACCTGTCAAAGATAATGGCCAGCAGCTCTAAGATTCCCTCAGTCAGTTTTCTACATATTCTAGGGTGAAATTCATAGGGCTCAGCCAATTTGAAAAAAATTAACTTCTCCCAGTTCTGTCTAATCTACTTTTTCCTATTATGACCTGTATTTCTACTCCTCTGTCTTGAGAGCTAACTGCTGTGGCTTTCTGATCACAGCTGATCCTTCAAACAGCCTTACCTCCCGCTGAGTAGCAAACCAACTGTTTCTTCTTACCATTGCTAATCGTGGTATTCTTACTGTTGCACTTGGTGGGTTTTCTTTTGATGGTTTTCTACTTTTACATCCCCCTACTGAAAATACATTGCAGTGTTACACAGACCAGAGGAAGGGCTTTGAAAACAGTGTACGATTTTCATAATATGGGATTCCACGGAGGGACTAGACTGAGAAGAGCAATTGAAGACAGTTATGGCAGTACTTGACAGGTAAAACACAGATGTCCCTATTCTTACAGTCTCAGTGGAAACCTGGCCTGATCTAATTAATAACAAGGAACCAGCATCAAAGAGAATAAAGAAAAACGTTTCAAGGATCTTGAAAGCAAAAGTCAGATGTTAAATCCAGGAGAGGGCTGAGTCTGAAATATGGCACCCTTGTTCATAAAATTGACTGACATCACGTGTTTTCCTTAAAGGAGACTTAATTTCTTCATAATGTTCTTTTAATGTTTGAAGGAACCAGTTCACTTGTGTAGTTAATCACAATGTTCTGTGTTTCTCTCTCTCCATGAAAACATCCCAGATGTTCTTATATTTTATTTTTCACTCTTCACGCAGCCTTTTTACTGTTTGGAGGTGGCAAAGAAGCAAGGGGAGAAGGGAAAAGAGATGATTACAGAGTAGTAAGTTAAAGACATGGCATATTCTGCAATGAGTTCTAATACATTGTCAAATATTCATTCTTTTTTGATGGTTTGTTGCTTTATTGTTTTTTGGGGGTTTTTTCTTTTTTGATGGTTTGTTGCTTTATTGTTTTTTGGGGTTTTTTTTTGTTGTTGGTTTGTTTGTTGGTTTTTTTTTTCTGTGTGTAAGCTATTCAGCAATATCTCTGAAATCCTGGCCAAAGTTCTGCAGGCCAGTTGCTGTCAGGTTCTCATGTCAGTCACACATGAGTAAGATCAATCAAATGCACTATCTGGTCTCAATGAAGTGTAGATACACAAAGAGAGCTCGTTGTCCTCTTGTTCTGGGGCATGGAACGTTTTGAGCCTCTGATCTCTCTATAATCTCTCCAGGAGCATACCCCTTTAATACTAGAGACCTTTGCCTCCGGATTTTATAATGGTCAGTCCCGCAATCCTTCCTCCATTAATGCATCTTTGATTTTTCCACCTCTGTAGCTCCTTCTGTAAGTTCACGTGAGTTGAGATTTCTGTTGAGAAGTTTCTCCCTGTCAAGAGCAGGCAGCTTGCAGTGCCTTAGGACAGGCTTTCAGAAAAAAAGTCGGTGTTTGATAGCCAAATTCAGCATGCTATTTTAAGATCTTTAAGTTATAATAAAAAACCAAGTCTGCATGGGTGTCCTTTGTGGCAGCATTTTGTTTGCCTCTATGAAGAGGTTTCCCTGCACGTGCTGACCATTCACTGGACTGATGACAGTCTCACCACTGAGTGCATGAGGTGCTTAAGACTATGGAGCCTAGGTCAAACCTAGACTTTTCTTTGCAATCCCAGGCCCTCCAGGCTACAGGCTTTTTGCCTGGCACTCCCAGTAGAGAGCTGTAACTCAGCAGCCTATGGCCTTGGTCCAGAGTCCATTCCTCACTCCCCTAGTTCTCCTTTTGTACTCCCACCTGCAAAATTTCCCCAAAAGCTTGAAATGGTTGGTTTATTTGTCAGTTCAGCAGCATTCAGGTGCTCAGTGAGAGTCCATAGACATACGGTTAAGGATTTACATCTACACAGCTCTCTACTGGTAGATAGGAGTTCCCTCTGACCAATTTCCAAGCTAACCAGAAGCTGTGTAGCACAGTTAGCGTGATGCTGAGTACAAGCTAATAAATTGCCATGATTGGCAGTGTTTATTAGCTCTGACTCAGTGCAGTTAACTTGGCCTTGGCATTGTTAGTATGTTTATGTGGCTTCCAGTTGCCTCCAACTCTGAGCAGAACAATCCTGAATTTGCTCAGTGTGGGTCCAGCAGGCTGGTGTCAACACCCAGACCACACAGACATGTACTGTGGTAGGCCTTGCCCTACACTTAAAGCACAACAGATCCCTGGAAACGAATTGCTCAATGAGTAGTGAAGAAGCCTTTTTTAACGGATTAATGTCTCCTGTCCCCTAAAACTCTGAGCTCAGTTTCCCATCTCCCCCTCATATCCCTGCAGGCAAGGGTCAAACCATCTTCTGGAGGCACATCCATGCCAACCAGCAGGTCTGCCCACCCCTGCCCATTGGCTTTTTCCAGGCAGAGTTTCTGCTGGCTGCTCTGCCTGCCTTCCTCTCTGTAGGCACCAATTTCTGTGCTGCTTTGCCGTCTGGCTGCTGGTTTTCATTAAACTTGTAGTAATGGAATTACCTCTTGTGACTTTTCTCCAACTTTCCAGCTGGCTTGAAAGTGGGTTCAAATTTGCTATTGCCCCAGCTCTGCTAGTGAAGGTGTAATAGATGGACAGGCAGAGGTTCCATTAAAAATAACCAGAGAGAACGAAAATCATACCTGCTCTTTGCTCACAGTCTGCATTTTTACATTATTTTGATACTATATTATACAGATCTGATCTCAGAGCATACTGCCTTCAAGCTCTCATTTCCACAGTCATCACCAGGGGTTACCCACCCTTCAGCTGCGCTTAGTCGCTCAGCGGATTCTTTCTAAATTGGATCTGAGAAATGATTCATGTTAAAAGAACCATTTCTTTAAATTTTATTTTTTTTTAAATGACCCCAGTATGGATTTTGGCATGGCCAGGCAAATGCTTGAACTGAGGCAGCTGAGGGGATGTGGTGGACGGGGGAATTGGAAATCGTTCGGGTTGGAAAAGACCTTTAAGATCATTGAGTCCAACCATTAGCCTAACACTGCCAATCCACCACTAAACCATGTCCCTAAGCACCATATCTACATGTCTTTTAGACATCTCCAGGGATTATGACCCAACCCCTTCCCTGGGCAGACTGTGCTTGATAACTCTTTTGGAGAAGAATTTTTTCCTAATATCCAATCTAAACCTCCCCCTGGTGCAACTTGAGGCTGTTTCCTCTCTTCCTATCACCTGTTGGGAGAAGAGACTGACACCCACCCCTCTACAACCTCCTTTTGGGTAGTTGTAGGGTGCGATAAGGTCTCCTCTGAGCTTTCTTTTCTCCAGATTACACAACTCCAGTTTCCTCAGCTGCTCCTTGTAAGATTTGTGCTCTAGACCCTTCAGCTTTGTTACCCTTATTTGGACACAGTCCAGCACCTCAATGTCTTTCTTGTAGTGAGAGGCCCAAAAATAAACACAGTATTTGAGGTGTGGCCTCACGAGTGCCGAATACAGGGGGACAATCACTTCCCTCATCCTACTGACCACACTGTTTCTGATAGCCAGGAAGCTGTTGGCCACCTGGGCACACTGCTAGCTCATGTTCAGCTGGCTTTTGACCAATATCCCAACGTCCTTTTCCATGGGGCAGCTCTCCAGCCACTCTTCCCCAAGCCTGTAGCACTGCATGGGGTTGTTGTGATCCAAGTGCAGGACCCATCACTTGGCTCATACCATTGGCTGCAGCCCATCAATCCATCCAGCCTGTCCGGATCCCTCTGTAGAGCCTTCCTACCCTCAAGCAGATCAACACTCCCACCTACTGTGGGTCCGGAACAAGGCCCTAGTCTACTTACTAATATCTAGGGTTTCATATCACTGCAATGCTGTTATCACGGAGGCAAATCCCTGCTCCCCAGCCCCCTTGCTTCTACATGTTTTATCTTCACAGTTTGGTAGCTTACAGACCCTGTCCCAGGAGAAAAACTGTCTTAGCAGCCTGCAATTGAACAATAAAAAAGTGAATGTGTAAACTGTTGCAAGCATTTTTACTGAAAAAATTGGGAATTTTGCATGTTCTTCATGTGATTCTGTATTTGTGGCAGCACAGCTTTCATGATTGCATTATCACCCCAGCACTTCTGTGTTCATATCCCTTGGGCAATAAGGAGATGGCCAAAAGCTTGCCCTTTAGGTCTTTCAAGAGGTGAGGTAAACAACAAAACAATTTGATTTCAATAGGATTTAACTGTGAAATGATCTGTAGCTGAGTCAATTACTTTGGGTATCAATAGTGTAAGAAAATATTCAAAGACAGTGGGTTTGGCTGTAGGAAATGACAAATATAATGGGGAACATAAGTCCCATTTCATTTGTGTTTGTTTTCCTTGATAGGAAGGATGTGACTAGAGCATTTTGTACCTGGGATTATTACTAGATTCTTAATCAAGGAAGTTTGAGTACTTTGGCCACGTTGCCACACTCTAACTCTTCCCTGCTCCCCACTCTAACCGAGACAGGTTATAGATTGGACAAGGTTTGAAATGACTTTCATTTTCAAAGCATGGTTTTGTGAAGAAGCAAAGAGCTGCTTTAAGACTATCTGTCACTTTGTCCTCTAGAAGAAAGGCAACAACAATCTTTTCCAATAATGGACCCGTTATCTCCCTCCTGGAATTTATCAGGCAAGAAATATATTGATCCAATTTGCAGGTTGCAGCCTGTACTTCTCTAAACATGTCCAAAGCCTTAGCACATGATGATGGCCAGAACTTACTCTGCATTTAGTTTGCAGATGTGTACCTCCACCTCCCATCTCCCCTGTGGGCTGCTGTTCTCTTTACAATCCCAGCAACCTAAAGTGGATGAAAAATTCCTCTGTTTCAACTAATTTGTTTTAACTCTGTTCTTTAGGAAACTCTCTTACAATGTTTTTATCCTTGGTCTCTCACCAGCTGTGAATTTTGAGCAAAAAACAATGCAGGGAAGTATTTATAGCCAAGCAAAATAATTAATTGGAGTTTAAAAAAATCTAGAAACTTTTTTCTGTTTATTATTTATAAATTGTTGCCATTTTCTAGTATTCCTTTTGGAGCCAATATTTTTGTTTGCATAGATGTGGTGCTTCCCTTCTAATCTCTGGGCCTGCTTTTTAAGGTGGCTTTTTAAGATAATTGACACCTTATCCTTCTCAGAAGGCCCTGTTGTAATGATTCACTGTGCTTTACCTGTCATAATGAAACAAAAATGAATGTGAAATCATTTGTTTTCTCATCGATTTAGAGTGAGAAAGATAAATCTTCCTTGTTTGTTAGAAACCATTTATAGAGGCTACTATGGCAACAAAATTAATGACAAAGAAGGAGGCTGTTAATTAATTGTTCAGGCTGACTAGAATAAGAAAATCCTGAATTTTTACTGAATCCATTTCCTACCATCCCAATAGCTCTTGGTTAGTTATTTGTTTGAAGAGTTAGTGCATTTTTTTACAGCACTAGAAAAAAAAAGTTGTTTATAATAATAGAATTGAAAGGGCTCACATACTCCATTAGCCTTCCCTCTGTGATCCCATTGGACATGATCACTAAAGTTTGGGTCATGCTCACAGTGATCCTCTCTGCTGCTTATAATTTGTCAAATAAAGCTGTTAATGCCTTTAGACCGCTAAGGACATAAAGAAATAGTCCCTGCCCCAAGTGGTTTACAGTCAACAAAGCTGATACATGCCAGACAAAAGCGATACTTTGGGATGCAGGCAAAAGAGTGTTTCCAATTGCTCTTTAAAATAGTCCTTGGATGCTAGCAGAGATATTACGTTAATATGTGTTAGCGGGCATGAGATGAGGGGAAGAATACATAATCTCACTGGGAAGAGAGGGAGAACCCTTGGGAGGCCTACAGGCAGTTAAGTATATAAACTACAGCAGTTCCTTTACTACTAAAGTTGGCATATTATGCTCTGTAAAGCACAATTGATATGTTTTCTCCAACAGAAGGATCAGCCAACAAACTCATTCGAGGCGTGACTTATGGAGAGACTGATCTGCTTTACTTTTTGGAATAAATTACAGTTTGAGAAAATAAATACATCTATATAGAGAGTTCAGAGCATGAAACATTTGGGCATTGTTCATTTTTATGTATGCATTTTAACTCAAAGATCCAGACGTATGGTGGAAACGCATATGGTCAGCACTCCGTAAGGTCAGTTGCCATATGGCCAAAACTCTGCCTTTCCAGAGAATTTTGGAAGGCAGGTAAGATATTCTGCCGGCTTAGAGTGGGGAGAGAAGCTATCACATAGCAACAGGATGCTCTTACTCCCCTCCTCTTCAGCCAGTGTTTACTTTCTTGAGATGTCACCTTTCCAGCCATGTGACACTTGATCTTCCAAAGTGTCAGCTATATGGAATTAGAAGTGTACGAAATATGAACTAGAGAACCAAAGAGTACCCACTTTGACTTCCACAATGAAATTCCTTCCACAATTGACTTTCCTTCACAAAATCAAGAATTCTTGCCTCTGAATAAATTAGGAACAAGCTTCCAAGGCTGTGACAGAGATCATAAGTAGTGACTAAACAACTGAGAAGCATTTGCTTTTCTATAACTCTTTGGTAAAGAGCTAAATCCAGGCTATACAAACAAAAGAATAAACCCACATGCCGGTTACAACAGTGTATTACAGTTTTCGTCTGGTGGGAACTCATGCAGTTATTACCCTAGTGACTCTTTCCCCACTAGGTTTCATCATTTCTCTATTAGATTGAAAGGTAACACTATAAATCAAAAGTGCTCTAAGTGCTTCTGAAAAAGGTAGTGGTGGCTGCTCACACTCGGTGCACTTGTGTGCTCCATAGCAACGTGTAGGTTTGCAGCACCATATGAAATAGTTTGGCATGGCTTATCTTCTTCTCACAGCCCTATATGTATACTAGGAGGGTTACCTGCTGTGTGGGATGTGTACATGATCGTGGTCCCTCAATCCTTACTTGGACAGATCTCCAATTAGCTATATTTAGAGTTTCCTTCTTGGTCTTGTGGCCAAGAGAGCTACAGGGGTATGTCTGATGGTAGCCGTATCGGGTAAGGAGAGATGTGCAGTGTCTGCTGAGAGAAGTCCCCTTGCTTGCATGTAGCCATTAGAATATTTCTTCCCTTCCCATACTCCAGTGCTTACAAATCTTAGTTTTCTCTTGGCTTCCCAAGGAGAAGAGGAGGAAAAATCCACAGTGCAAATAACAGCAAGGAGATTCTTTTCAGTGCAATAGTAAAGATGCCAAAGACCATCCTGTTTTCCAGGTGCTCTTCTGTTTCTGCCACCCGTGATATCTACACCAAGCACGGTGTCATCAGTCAGCTATGGCATAGTGGGTTCATGCATATTTACCAATTTGCAAATTACGCATGCGGAGCTCTTAGCATAACTGTTTCTTTGTCTTTCTGCTTTTCTTCCTTCACTAATGATTCAAAATGCTTACATGCCTAGCATCAGAGGGCTGTATTCTATGCTTGCCGTTTGCCTTTGTACACCAATTAGGTCTTTGTAATTTAAATGATGTTTTATTTGCTGATCGTCGTTGGTTGAATGAGGTTTTCTTCATCCTGCAACTGTTCTTTGATATAATGATTTATTAAGGTACTAGGAGAAATATTGATCCTGCTAATAGCTTCTGCCTTTCCACAGAATGCCTTACATTTTACTCACTGAAAGGGCCATATTCCTTTTCTCATCATCTGATTGACCATAAATGCTTTGGCCTTTCCCCAGCAATTATCACACTTACCAAAGCAGTGGGTAAAAGTCAACTATTTATAGACTAATTAGAGAAGTCAACATGTCCAAGTTGTGTACTTTGCATAGTACAAAGAGGCATTGGACAGCACTTTAAAATTAGGGAGTGGTTCCTTACTGTTGAAAAACAAATTAGCAGATTCAGAGGAGTTATGTATATATTATCGATCAGCACTGTCTTTTTGGGAATTACTATGTGGAGTTATGTGCTGGGGCTGTGATTTATTAATGGCATTTATGCTTACATTTCATTGGTGTTTCCCACTGCGTTCTCCTTCATCTATTCTAACCTCCTCTTTCTTGAGAAAGCTTTCTAATGTTAATGCCTGCTAGGTGGTGGGGAAGGCATTAATTTTGTAACCCATCTGGAGCTGATTCCTTTTCTAGTTTTTATTATCCACCTTGGAAAGTGCATTATTCCTGTGGTAGCCACAAACACTGAAAAGGAATAAGGGAAAGGAATAAGCTGAATGGAAAACATGGGACAAGGCGTTTAAAGGACACAGTTTTGTTCACCGAAGTGAAGATACATGGAGGTGGAGATGCCCTGATCACCTCCAGACCAGGTCACCAGTGTCTCCCATGGGCTACTTAAGGTTGTGGACACAGCGTTATGGAGAACAATTTCATCTATTTCACTCTGTATTCACTTCCCTTCCCGTAATTCAGGCACAAAGTCTCGGTTTGGGGTATGGCAAACCTAAGTCATTTGCTTAATGCTAATTTAAAAGAAATTTTTCTTCATAAAACTGCTCACTGCTTCAAAGTATTGTTTAGTCCATATCCTGACTGTCAAGATTCGGATAAGGTTGGGGGTTCCATAGATTTGTGTTCCAGATTTATAACAGTTAGTGAAAACACATTAGTAGAGGTATGTTAATTTTTATGCTTCACAGTTGGAGCTAATTTCAGACTACTTAGGGGTCAGAAAGACTTTGCCTGTGGAGGGAAGATTATCAGAAATCGGTTTTTTTGTGGTCCTTTGAAAGATTTCCTCCAGCAAAGACTGTTGAAAACAGGACATAGAGCAAGTTTTGCTGCTGTTCAGAACCTTCCTTGCTCCTGTGCAATCCCATACCTCCAAAACTCTGGCCAGAAAGCACAGAGGAGGAGAGCATCAATGTTGCCTTGCATTAAGATCTGTATCTCTATTTATGCTAATATTGGTCTGTTCAAAATTGTTGATTTTAGTTTACATTTGGTACTTGTGTTTTATTTTGTTCAGTGTAAGTGCTGTTGATAATGAAGCTGTCACATAGGTGAGATGACTTTCGTCACCCACATGTGAGCTAGTCACTCCGCATAGTCAACAGAGACAAGCAGGCATTTCTAGGACAGGAATCATCTCAGCTTTAAATAGACATGCAAAATAAAGCAGATTCATCACACCCTAAAAGTGTTTGCCACTGTTCACAGCGAAGGGAGCTAGGAGTGACTAGCTCAGAGGGAGGTGTCCACAGTTTGGTAAGATGAACCCGTGATGATGTGGTACGTGGGATGAGTTACCCTTTGAAAGTCTGGAAAAGTGAAAAGATGGTGCTGAGAAAGCCTAGATAGTGTGCTCAAAATCAATCCCAATTGTTTAGATTATCTAAGTCAGCTGAGCAGAGTCTGCCCTTCGTGTCTGATGTGCTGGGTTACAGCTGGTCTGGACCTGATTTGAGTGTAGGAGATGGGGCTCTCATGGATGTAAATCTCTCCAGCTCCATTAATGCCAGCGAAGCTCTGCTAACTACATCAGCGCAGGATCTGATCGGCGGAAAGGTAATTCTCTACCTGAATTACAGTAGCAGTCAGGGGATGAGATCATATCTTCCTCTCATCAGGCCAACGCGATGCATGGGTTTGCCTTGTTCCAGCTACAGTGACTTGCTGTCGCAGTGGTGGGAGGAGAAGAGGAAGGAGGGGGTCCCCTTTGCAGTAACTGCCCATGCCTCGGTTGTACCAGGGCATGGCTGTGCCTGGGGTGCTGTGTTTACATCATGGTGGCCCATATGGAGCCAACAGAAAGGACCCCACCCCACGGCCAGCGTTGTCAATGGATGCCCTTAAGTAATTTCTCTACAGCAACATATCCTCGTCTCTGAATGTTAATTAATAATTGATCTTGTTATGTATGTAGAGGTCTCTCTATAATTCAATTCTCTATATTTATGTCTCGTAAATGACTCTGCCTTGTCAGATTTTATGGTGAAATAGTAGATCCAAAATTAGCATAATGTAACAACCAAATCGCATATATAGCCTTGAACTGCAAACACTTTTGCCCATGAATAATTTTAGTTATTACAACTGAACTCACAGAGACTCACATATGCTTTTGCGGGATGAGAGCCACAATGTTTATTGAATTAATTTCTTTCATACACTACATGTTTTCAAATGAAACTAATTTATCTGTCATGTATCTGGGCATTTCTCAGCATATATTATGCAATTAATTTTTTAAAAGTGGAGTCCTAGTGAGTTAGAGGCCTAGCTAATATTTCCAGTAGATATTTAGATAAAACTGAATCTGAATCCATGTTACATGATGAATTTTTCTTTATTTATGTGTATGTGCTAATATATATATTATATTATTTAACACATACTATTATATGTATAAGCAATTACAGATATCTATGCATCAATAGGTATATATACAGATACCCGTGCGTACATATATATGTAAATGCATGTAAGACTCTCTCTCCATATCTATATATATTGCATATATATAGATATACACATTTCTATGCACTTGAAAATATAGACAATTGCTATATTACTAAATAAGCTATATTACTAAATTATATTACTAAATTGCTATATTACTAAATATACCTGTAAGCCCAGGTATACCCACAGTAATCTAACTCAAACCCGTCTATCTGGCTTTCAAATAAACAATCTGATTCAATTTCTGGAGTTTAAAATGGATCACTCGTCTCATGGGGACCAGCGTGCTGTGTAACTCCGTGAAGAAGGAAACTCATATAAGATTCAGTTTTAATGCTCATCCGGCCTCTCAGTGAGGACAAATGTCATCTGCTTTGTGTCCGTGTGTTGTCAAGCTGAAGAAATGTTGCACTTTCTAATGACTCCGTGCTTATATATTGCTTTATTGAGAAGAGGGAATGAAAAGAAGGCAAGAACCTTGCCGATATCCTGTAAATTTCAAAATAGAAAATAAAAAGAAGGCAAGAACCTTGCCGATATCCTGTAAATTTCAAAATAGAAAATAAAAAGAAGGCAAGAACCTTGCCGATATCCTGTAAATTTCAAGATAGAAAATAAAAAGTTATCTGATATTTTTGTTTTTAAGTGAAACAATAAGGAAATACACTGAGCTTGCTCTGAGGATGTTGCTTAATGATATACAATTGCAGTGTTCGAAATGAGTGTGGTTTATGATCTAATATCTAAAGATCATTAACCAACATCTGCTATTTTCTGGAAACAGTGCTGAAAAAAGCCTCAAATATAAACTTCTTTAGTTAAACTGCCCTTTTTATTTGCTGTAAGTAATGGGGAGAGAACCGTAGTGAAGTCTGGAGGTGCTGCTCACATTCGGGTAAAATGAGATTTTTCTCTTTCACTCGGAATTGACCTGGAGAGATTACTCGGTTTCCCTCGTAAAGGAAAAAGTGGTTGTTATGCTTACTTCTTTTATTTCAAATGGACTCAGGCAGCCATGAAGGCTTTTAGGCAGGACGTAGTACATTTGGCCCGCGGGGCTGGCAGGGCTGGCTTTAATGCATTGCTCACTGGCCCTAATCCCTGAGAGCGTGGAGATCTCAAGGTCCTCAGTGCTCCCACGTGGACCTGGTTTCTGACAGCCCTGCTCAGGTGGTGGTGGTGTGCCTCGATTCACAGGATGCCCTCTCTACGTTGGTGCAAAGTACCGCTAGATGCGAATAAAGCTGTCTGGGGTTGGATCCTGTGGGAGAAATTCTGGGCTTGGGAGATGCTGGGGTGTGGGTGTCAATCCCCGCACTTATTTGCCTGTGTTATTTGGCTACTATTAGCATAGGAGTTATGATAAATCAGAGATAAATCAGAGACCGAGCTCATAAAATATAAACGCCCTGCCTTCCAACCTCTGCTCATAAGGTGTTTTTATATTCACGGGTTTCTCCAATGAGCTTGTCAGGCTGCTTGTAAGAGGAAGGCTTTTTAAGATTGGATCCCTTAAAAAAGATGACTGTAGATAAAAGTGCATCAGTGCACATTAGGGATGAAATTTTCAAAGCAAGAACATCCTGGTGAGCTCTGTTTTGCCGTTGTTGGCTTATATGTTCCCTCCTTTGTGTGAAACGCAGTACAAACATCTCAGCCAGAGGCCTTTTATTTTGGGGTTGATCTGAATTTAAGGTCAATTGCTTAAAAATGAGCTTAAACAAAAGTGATGAAATTATACTATGTGAGCTACCTCAATTAATTTTTTTTTTTTTTAAATCAAAAAACGTACAAGGTGACACTTAGATTGCTCTAGTGGCAAACAGCTACTATTGCTGAATGTGTTTCAACAAACACACATCTATAGGGGAAGATATGATCCCGTTACTCCCCCATAAATGAAAGCAGCTTGAGATAGTTGATTCCTCAGTGAAACAGCAAAATGCTTTGGGGGTTTCTTTACTGGTGGGAAAGAACATACTTTGGGCTGGTACAAGAGCAGCTGATACGCGTCTGATTGTCACTCTGACTTTCCCTAATGAGGTTTATTTATGTCCCCACTCTCTGCATGATCACCACTCATTTAATACTGTCATTCAGGAGTATGTGTGTTTAGGGCTTTTGCAGAGATGCTGATAACATGTAAACAGGGGTTAGTGGAGCTCAGCAGCATTTGGTTGCATTTTTCAGTTTCTTGTTTTGACATGTGTTCCCTTGCAAGTGGTTTAACCCCTGGTGTACTCCAGTTCTGTGAAATGAGGCAAAACAATTACTGTTCACCAGACAGACTTAACCCAGGCATGAATTTATTGGTGTTAGGGAGCTCCTTAAGAGTGATGGACGATGGCGCCATAGATGTGGAAAACAGTCTAAATGTTACTAATACTTATTTACAAGAGAAACCTCTTCCAGGCTTTTTTATTTTAAGAAGAGCTTAGGTAAAAGCAATGTTTTAGTTTTATTAAGCTAAACTTGCAATTTATCATCCCTCGGAATAAAATACTTCCTTTTGGATATAATAGAAGATGTCCCTGCATACATCAGGCTGGCCTCAGGTGTCATTTTCTTATAGGCAATTGAGAAATTGGCCTTCTTTTCCTTGTGATTCAGGAGCCTGCAATCCGAGGAGAAAAAGGGTTTTCAGAAAGAGAAATGACAGTTCTTTTAAGTTTATGTTAACATTATCACGCCGACTGAAAAGGTCAGGAAATTCACGGTAGTCTGTAAAGTTACGGGCTGGAACGCCGGCTCAGGTGAGTTAACCAGCCTATGGAAGGTGGTGGACTTGTGCTGACTTAGCACCTACAGCCTTGGAGCTATATATTTAAGCGTTCTCAGTTAATTAATGCACTAAAATTTCATTTCTACATATCTTTGGATGTGCACTGCAGAGGAAATGTCAACTTGAGCATACAAGGAGACTGGAGTCTTCCTAGTGACTTGAAAAGTCAGGTATAAGCCAAGCTTCTCTGCCTGCCTGATTTAGGTGGACAGGCAGGGGCAGCTAGACATGCCCAGACCACATACCTGGACCAGCTTTTCTCTTCATAAATCTCTTCTCCTTCATGAAGAATTCCCTCTTTAATTGGCCATTGTCCTTCTAGCTGAGTAGGACTAGATGAATTTCTCCATTAGAGGAGCAGAGAGCAATGTGCTATGAGCTATAATGTGAAAAACTTACTGTGCGGGAACTAAAAAAAAAAAAAGAAGTACTAACTTAAAGATGTGTCTAACCTGATGTAAATAACCTCTGTTGCCAGTCAGCACACCATATCGCGGATCATTTGGGCAAGCAGTTTTGAATTTGTAGATGTCATCGGAAACCACTCCTCTGTGGTTTGTTGGATTGGGTTTTTTTTCTTCTTTCTAAGGTTCTTGTTTTGAATCCACTTATAAGTCACCAATGACATAAACAAAATATTTCATTATTACATTAAAGGAAGAAAAGTGCCCTTGGCCTGTGGTCACATTGACCAAGATTTTATGGTGGAAGTTTAAATCCCCTAACCATAGGGATTTGTAAATTGAAATATAGATGCAACCTTGAAATGTACAGTTTCAGCATTGTTGGCTGTGATAAATATGAGCCATAAAGTAAACCTGTGCTCTGAACCAGATTGGATCGAGCATCGTTGCTAAAGCTCCTTTGCCAATTTTCCGTGTTTCTCTTCTCAGCATTTGGTTCTACAGATCACTTTTTTCCATTTCAAGGCTGTATTTTTTTCCTGCAGCTGGGGTTATGGAATTGTCACATCCCAAGGGGAATCTTTGTTTTATTTTTTCATCTATCTTGCTGTAGCTTTATTTCTGCAGCAAGTGGTTTCAGTAATCCATACTGATGAGTTGTCCGCTCTCCAGGTAGGGTTGACAGGTAGATTTATGAACCAAGAGAAGATAATCTGCTTCCACAAGGGGTCACTGGTACCAGTGCACATAGCAACTAGTTTCTGCCATGCTTCTGCAAAGGACAGGTTTAGACAAGCCTCTCATCAACAGGAGAAAGAGAGAAAATCATTCTTTAGAAGATGCCTACAAAGAAAAGGAGTAAAACAGATAAATGAGAATGGTTTTAATGACTTCTTTCTTTGCAGTAGTCAGGCAGCCAGATGTGAGAAGTCCTTTGTGCCATCCCTGTGTGAATGGGGACTTCACCCTTCTCGGCTGATGGGGGACGCTTGGCTAATGTTGCTTCAGAGTCTGCCTTTTAACAGCTGTGAGGATTGCTAGAGCTACAGATGCATAACAGGAAATCGTTAATTCATCTGTAAAGTAAAATCTGTACGAGTAATTAATATAATTTCTACTGAAACGTATATGCTTCCCTGCCTATTGTTAAAAGAGGTTGCCACAGGGTGTAATTTCAGGACACTTCTCTCCTGGATTCTGTGTGTGCAGGCAGCAAAGGTTCCCGGTGTCAGGGGACAAATCTCCCTTTTAATTTTTCAGTCTGTCTGAAAATCACCTTTAGAGAGAAGCAACTCCATTAACAGGAATTAATGGAGCCCTTTCTGTAGGCAGGGGTCTGCCCAGAGTGCTAGCAGTTGTGATAATCAGTACATTTTGCCAACATGTTATTTCTGTGTTTGTAGAGCTTCATTTCAAAGTTTATTGTCTCAGGGTGCATCCAGCTCCCCAGCACACACAAAAATACCAAAAAAATTGTGTCTTGTTTTGGCATCCTGTCTGTGTGCAGCTCCTGGTCCCCCAAGGATAAACAGAGGAAAGCTTTTCTCTGCTATCTGGTGATAATTTTCTAAAGGTCAATGTTGTCATCCCTTTTACAGGAAGTCTTACCTGTCAACTGCTGCCCAAAATGGCTAGAAGATATTTCTTTGCATTTCACTTGTGGTGGGGCTTCCCATGTCCAGCACCGGCTAAGCCTTTTTGCATTCAGATGTGCTTTGTGCCAATTTTTATTATTTTTTATGTTAAAAATGGTATTCTGCCTTTAAAATCTTTATATCTCTCACTCCTTCCTTGCCATTCATACCAGTTCCAAAATCCCTGGAATGTATGGCATAGATTCTTGACATAATGCTTTAATTGCATTTTTTTTTCCTCTTTTCTTTTTTACTGGAAAGAACAAATTTAAGATTCATGCGAGGTGAAGAGACTGTAACTCCCAACGGCATTGTTTTATCTCTTAACATTTAGAGGTGACTTTTAGAGCTGGTCAGTGTGAGGAATGAGTTTCTTGCCAGAGAAAATTCTTGTTGCAATTGGTTTTGACATGTATTTACCAGGTTCTCTAAGGACTTTGTTTCCTCCTGCATCCCCATTCAGCACCGTCCAGTGAAGGGATGGGCTGGTACCACCTGACATAATCACAGCAGCCTGGTCCTCTTGGCAGGTGGGAGCTGCATTCACTTCTCAATTTGTTAGATGTTTTCATCAGAGGAAAGGAAAAGGGGATGGAAAAACACAGCAGCTGCCATGAAATTTCCATTGTGGAAAGATCTATATAATCCAGGGTGGAATTTCTGGTCACGACCTGTGAGTAAATGCCCGTCCTGGGACCTCCAACTGATTTGTCCTTAGGAGCTCACCATTCACCTGAGATGTGTGATGGCAAGTGGCAGGTTGCAAACTTCAACAAAAACTTCTTCACAAAAATCTTCAACAACTGCAATCATTAATTTCACCCCACTGCAGATTCGTTTGGCTCCCTTCTAATTACCAGACTTTTGTGGGACGCAAATACTGCTTCTTGCCCAGCTGTAAGCATATTCCAGTGTTTGGGCTAGAAGAAGGAACAAAATTTTTAAAAAGGGACATTTTAATTTGGATTAAATAAACACTTATCTCCTCGAACTGGTCAGAGAGAAATTAATTGTTTTATTCTTCTGATCTGCTAATTACATGTACAGGCAAGCCCATGTAAGCTTTTCCTGCATGCTCTATCATTAGAGAATGGATTACGTCTGAATTAAATTACTGTATTTCCATCAAAGGTCTCGGTGGGTCAGGGTAGTTGGCAAGATTTATAGGCTGAAAAGGAGGAGGTCAATGGATGTCAGTGGTTAAGAAATATATTGTTCTGCTGGGGGAGTTATCCTTTCCTGAGAGTCTGAATTGCTCTTTTTCTCATTCTTAGCATCTCTTCACACCCTTGCACTGCATGGACATTAATTCTAAACTCCTGTAGTTTCTTGTCAGTTCTTACCCTTTCAACCACCAAGAAACATTGTGTCAAGTGCATGCTTTCTGAGTCCCTGCCTCAGACAGGGAAGCATAAGAGATCATGATGGCAATGCTTAATTTTCCAGGATGAGATCTATTCTTAGTCCTGTTTTGTCTACAGCGGTGGGGCTTTGTGTTTGCTGGCGGTGACTACAGACACAATTGCTTTCTCACAGCTATAACTATAATAACTGTCTTCTGCCTCTTCCTCTGGCTACGCAGAGAAGCAGATGAGAGTGGAAAAGTGAGAAAAAACTTGACAAAAAAATTGTTTCTTGAAGGTGAGATTCATGGGCAGAAAAGGCAGCAGATGTCACCTTCGGGTCAGCAGCACACAACAGTGATTTAAGAAAGAGGGAACAACTCTATTGTTGTTTTGAAAAGTGACAGACAACTTTGGACATGCAGTTGTTTTTCTACCCTATCATAAGAGGTCTTTTCCCAGATTTTGATTTCATAATTAGAAAATACGTGTAATTATGACACAATCTGAAAAGCTTCGGTAAACACAGAAAATTGCAGGTGTCAGATTACCTTATCCCCTTTGCTAGGTAGAGAAAGCGGATTCGTGCAACAGAGAAAAAATTGCAGACACATGAAATGTAAATGGCCACTTAGCAAAAATTAAATACGTAAATACCTAAATTTCTGCTGATTTCTAATCAACCGCCTGTTTAGGCAGCACACAAAGGAAAAGCAGGAAATCATAAGCACCATTTGAGACTTGCTTCTCTAAGCCATATTAGCTGCGTTATTACCGTAATTAACACATTCTCTAGTACAACCGAATACACCAGAGATTGCCCCAGGTTCTGGGCTTTGGGACAAATGACATCTCTGCATGAAAGCCAGCAAAGAGGCAGAGGTTTCTCTCGCAGTCTCAGGGGCGACAGCATTCCCAGCAACTGGGCGAGGAGCTCTTGCAGGTCTGGAGAGGAGCCAAGGTTTTACAAGAGAAGCCACACATCCCTCCCTCTGTGCAGTCCTGACCTCTTCTTCTACCACACCGTGATCCAGGAGATGCAGAGCTGGTTTCTGTGTCCGCAACACAGATGCAGCAGTCACCTAAAGGGACATAATAATAATAATAATAATAATAATAAAGCACATCCACCAAGCAAGCAGACAAATTTTACTTGACCAAAACTCAGCAGACCTTTAGGGGGACCTACAAGCTTTTCCCCACCTGCATGCAATTTGCCCTTGAGACTAGCCCATTTTCCAGCCTGGCAGTCGTGTGCAGAAAATCCCAGTGAGACTTTGGTGACTTGCACAGTTCCATCAGATTTTACTGAATAGTTATTTACAGAGAGAGGGAATGAGTGAATAGCTGCCAGACAATTTGTAATGTGTGTTGCTGTAAAGCAGAAGATAAGACAGCATTTCCTATCATAATCTACTAACTCGGGCATGTGCAATCTTGCTGTGGTGTTGTTTTTTTTCGAGTGCATGAAGCACTTTGTGGGAGAGGATGGAGAGATGGCTGAGAACACTGTCCTGACCTTGAATTTGCAGCTATATATTTATTTGAACTTATGTTCTTCACTGAATGCTGTTTTTCCATGTGAGTGGTTGCTGTGATAAGGATGGAAGAGGCAGAAAGCTGCATGACCGTGAATAGACAATGAAAAGTTCTCTGTTACTGTGTTGCCCACATCTTTGGGAATCCTGCTGGTGGGAAATCTCTCTGGATCCCAGATGCCTGCTTGTCCAGGCTGAGCCTCACACCACTGTCTGGAGAGGGGTAAAGGAAGGCATTTTTGTAGAATCGCAGGAACTGACACATAATTTGGATGTTCTTCAGTTCATAGTCTTATTCTCTAATATATACAGAATCACGAAATTGTGGAAACACAGAAGGCAGGAGGCTGGAAGCACCCATAGAGATCATCTAATCCAACCCCCCAACTCAAAGCAGGGCTGCATCCAGTCTGGTTTTTAATATCTCCAAGGATGGAGACTCTGTAACCTCTCTGTGCAAATTGTGCCGGTATTTGACCACCCACACAGTAAAAATGTGGTTTTTTTGATCAGGTGGAATTTTTTATATTTCAGTTTGTGCTTATTGACTCTTGTCCTGTTCCTGGGTGACACTGAGAAGAGTCTGGTTCTGTTTTCTTTACCTGCCTCAGATATTTATACACATGAATAAGATCCCCCCAGCCTTCTCTTCTCTGGGCTAAAAAAGCTCTCAGCCTCTCCTCATAAGCTAGGTGCTCCAGTCCCTTCATCATCTTTGTGGCCCTTCTCTGGACTCACTCCAGTAAGTCCATGTCTCTTTTCCACTGGGGAGCTCAGAATTGGAAATGGTCAGAGACACTAGACCCGTAACAGTTGGACACTTCAGACCTATCTATCTGAGGCATTTTTTAATCTTTTCATCGTAATTCTGTATGTCAGAGATCTGTATTGACCTGTCTGGACTGGTATGGCTCAAAGACTCAGAATAATTGATGTGGACCTCTTGAGGATGCCTCAATCAAAGCAGGGCCAGCCTCTAAGGTAGTTCAGGTCCCTCAGGGCAATGTCTCATTCAATTTTGGAATTTTCCAAGGATGGTGGTGCCACAGCCCTTCTGGTACCTTGTGCCAGTGCTTCATCACTCTCATCAGAGAGGAAATTTTCTGTGTGTCCAGCTGGCATTTCCCATGGTACAACTTGTGATTGCTGGCTTTTGTCCCTCCACTTGGATCCCAAGAAGGGCCTGGCTTCACCCTTGCTCTAATCCAGCTCCTTCAACCTCTCCTCATGTGCCATGTGCTCCACCTCCTACTAACATAGTTACTTCCCACTGGACTCACTCCAGTTGGCCAATACCTTTCTTGTTCTGGAAAGCTCAAAGCTGGACACATCATCCCAGATGTGGCCTCATGGGGACTGAGTAGAGGGAAACAACCACTTTCCTTGGTCTGAGAGCTGACCCACTTAATGCTGAGCCACATAATGTGTGCTGGCACTTCTACTATGTCCTCTAGTATGTATTGCTTGGAAGTTACTAGCAATAACTGTTGGCAAGACTTTTTTGGCCAGAAGGTACTTCTGAAGAGAGGTTGAGGGGCTGCAGCAAAGTAGTATCACAGCTTTACAGAGACTATCTCACAAATGTGGCAAGGAGTCTCAAGAGATACTACAAAGACATCTAATTGCAAAGTTGGCAAGTGATGAGTGGAAGCAGGGACTATGGACTGTTCGGATGTGAGAGTTGACCTTTTGATGCTGAAGAAAATGAGCAAGAAGGTGGAAGAGTGCTTGAAAGCGAAGGCCAGTTGATTGTTTGCTATGACAGGGAAAAGGAGCTAGGAAGATGAGCAAAAAGAAAGCCAAGTGAAAGGCCAGGGAATGATCTCTGCAGCAGCATTGTGGATCAATACACCATCAGAGTTTGTCAGTGGCCAGGAAAAGGATGTTGCAGTAATTGAGACATGAGGTGATGAGAGCCTAGATAAGAATTTAACAGCATGGCTGAGAGTGAGTGGTGCCTCTGAGAGATATTAATTGGAAGGAAGCTGCAAAATTCTGGGTACATCCACAGAACAGGTAGGGCCCTGACTCCTGCTTGTGGGGATCAGCCTGCAGACGGTTCACTCTGAACAGCCCAGCAACCAGAACCAGTGAAGGTGCAATGATGTGGACTTTGGTGTGGGATAGCTGCTATTGCAAGTTCAGATGCTGCCGCCACTGGATTTCGCTATTTCTTTGCTTATGAGCACCACATCTTTTGGGGAAAAAAAGAAATAAAGCTTCTAAAGCACTAAGAAATTGTTCCTTCCTAGTTTTTGTTTCTGTTTTTCCCTTTGGGCTTTTTGGCCCGTTTGCACATGAGTAGTTGGAGTTTCCAATTTTTTAGGGATTGGCAGCTTCTCAGATCTCATTGTTTCCGGCAGTTTCCCTTTCTTTTTCTTGATACTGAAGTCACTAGCGTGCCACTGGTAAAAACTGAAGAAAACTGAAAAATTAGGGATGTTTTCAAATTCTGGAAGAAGACAGAATTTGGCCAGTTGAAGAACTGCGTGCAGGAAATGAAAAAGCAAAATCCAAACAACATCATCTCCCAAGGCAAACAATAAAATCAACCCAAAATCCTGCCAAAGGTGGAAAAACTGATCACAGTCATGTAGGATGTTAGACTGGGAGGCGGGGGTGGAAGCAGCACAGTGTAACGTAGTCACTATTTCCCAGTAGATGCTCGCTGTAATTTAGCTCCAGATCTTCTTTCCAAGTCACTTATCTCATTAAAATGTGTCACATGCCCTTTCCCGAAGCCCTTTCGTTGCGTTTTCATATGAGCAGCCACAGTGCCTTGGGGGGAGGCACGAGCCCACTTGCGTTGGGAGCGGGAGTTCTACAAATGACTTTAAGCCATTTGGCTTCCAGGTGCGCAGGGCTGAGCTTTTTCCCACCACGCCAGCTGAAATCATGATCCTCCTCTAACAGGGAAAAGCTGTTAAGGAACAAGTGCTACCTTATAACAGGTCATAAATATGGCCATGGGGTTAATTTTTTAAATTTATTTATTTACAGTGGCATTGGAATGAATCTGTTTTGCATTCTTCTGCACATAGGTGACACACGTATGTAAACAAAGGTGGAGACTTTAGAAAATGTGAGACAGTGGATTACTCATAGGGAAAAAATCACCATTTAGAAATAATGTGTTACATCTGCCATGGATTATTTTTCAAAGAAGCTTGAAAACTTTGAATTAACCTTGGTACTTTCAGTGCAGTTTCTAGGGAGCCATAATAAAGCTTGTGCTCTAATACCTTTCAAAGCGAGCAAGTAGAAAAAAAATCGGTGGGAGCAGAGGGATGCAGCAGCATGAGAAATGTTGCCTGTGACATTTAAACTTGAATTAATCTGCTGTGACACTAGTAACATTTGTTGGTGACTTAGGGAGAGGATGTTTGCCGTGGTGGGTGGGATCACAGATGTCATCTGGTTTTAAGGCCTTGGATGAACCAGTTTCCATGTTTTCATGATGTTGACAGGATTTCTCTGCTTTTACTGAAGCACAGAAGTCCTGGTAACGGATAGTTTGCCAGGCTGTAGGCTTCAGTCCAGTGTGGGTGATGTGGTTCATATTTTGCATTACAGCTCAGCAACGTGTTAAAATCTTGTGTGGGGAAATTTCCACCAATATGAGATAATAACCAAATCTCTTGACTGTTCAGTTCTTTAGCCATGATGTGGTTCTGTGGTAAGAGTACATCTCAATGAAAACTAGATAGAGGCCACCAAATAATTTTTCTCATTAATACTTAACAGAGTGTCTGTCCTATAAGAAGCAGACAATTAAAGCCATTTCTAATCCCTGAGCTATGCATTCCACAGGGGTGATGCAATATCAGCTGATAACGTAAATGTATTGTAATGAAATTCGCAGGTAGCCAATGCAGGGCTTTCAGCTTTAAAAGCAAAGAGACCCCGGCTCTTTTTAGGGGTAGTGTTTTAGGGGGAAGGTGTTTGATGTTTCTGCTTCAGGATATTGTTTCAACATTTCTTTTTGACATTTCTTTTTTGCCTTGCAGTACTGAAACTTTGGGAATAGATGTGGACTTCACTCCTAACCTTGACATTTTCATTTTTTAAAGCTAGGACTCAGCAGCATTTGGTTTTGCCCCGAGTCTTAAAGAAAAAAAAAAAAAAAGGTAACCCAAATCAAATATAGGATGAAGTCTGATAAATTCTTTGCAATGTATCATTCCAAATATAAGAGTCAGATGTCATCAAGTGGGATTATTTGTTTTAAACTCTGGCAGCTTTACATGTCAGGGAAATATTAAAGTTCATTCTGCTAGCCTTGTCCTGTGCCATTTCATTTAGCAAGCTAGCAAAAACAAGTGTATATGGTTGGTCTACACATTTTGATGACGGGATTATGCCATTTATTTGCTGTGCTGCTTTTGGTAAAATATGTATTTGTTGTATCGCTTTTGATATTATGGTCGGGTTTGGTATTTTGTTAACAGGGAATAATGGAAAGAGTGGGTAAAACTCTTAGGTAAAGCACAGCATCCTCAGTCTGTTTGGGAACTGATGTGCTGTCTCAGTTTGGAGTTGCTCCGGGGGAATGAATTGGTCTCTGCTGGAACAGAGCCCGAAAGTGTCTTTTACATTACACCAGTGCATTGCCTGTCCTCTGCTAGCTGGAGTCCCAGCAGGACTTGGCATGGTGGGTCCATCCCGCTGTACCTCAAACACCACCCCTGTGGGAATCTTCCCCAATGCCTGGCTGCAGGGCAGTCCCTCCTAAAGGCATCTGATCCCTGTTGCATTACCCTTGTGCCTTTAGCTAGTGTAAAGACGCCAGAAATGGAGGAGGAATCTGATGTAGATCTCTTTTGAGAAAAAAAAATATTAGTTTTTCACAGCTCTTCCCCCTCTATCCACCTCACTTTTGGGATCCACCATAAGGATGGAAAGCTGACTTCTCAGGGGAGTTGAACTCTCTTAAAAAAAGTTTACCCAGTGCAGATACTCTGTGTAACGGTGATAGTATGTCCCTAGCTGAGGGCCATTTTCCAAGCTGAAGGGAGCAAGTATAAACATTGAAAGCCAAGCATGACTTCAAGCAAAACAAAACAAAAAACACCTGCAAACCCTAGAAGACTGCCAGATTCCAGACTCCTTATCTTTTGATTCCATGCTCATGACCTAGCAAAATATCATAAATTATACTGAACAGTATAGAGTCCAGAAATTTCTCATTAATAATAACCCTGGGCTTTTAGGTATTTATTTAAAATCTACTGGAGTAGGTGGAAGCATCACAGATTTCCTAAATATCCAGGGAACTCTCTGGTCTCTCGCCTTCAACTGTTTTAATGCCTTGGTAAGCAAAGGCTGGAGCCTGTACTCCATACTTTCAGAATAGATTTGAAATGAATGGGTAAACTGTAACTATGTTAACAAGGGCCCTAAACTGCGTTAATGAGGACCACCTAAATCCCAGGTAGGCACATGAAAACCCTGTGGTTCAAGGGAGCAGGGCTGGCAGAGGGGGACCCTTCCTGTCTATTTAGAAATCTGTTACATTTTGATGAGATTTCTTTTTTTTTTGAATGAGTGAAAAGGGCAAGGCTAATTGCTGCAGAAAGAGCCATTTACCATCATGCCTGGGCAATGCAGGGGGTGTCCTAAGGGTCCAAATTTGCAGAATTGCAGCTCCGCCTCGCTGGGCCCATCCAGGGTCTGCTCTCTGCGTGCTTGGACCACGCGGCCGTGCTCTGGTTCTTGTAACAGCTTTTAAAAATAATGTTCAGCCAGCTCCGTTCTCCACTGCCATCTCCTTTCCCAGCAAAATCCTGTCGGCTTGGGCCCAGATAATATATCAATCAGGGAGACTTTCAGAGCAGGAATTGGCCATTATACAGCTGATTGCATAAAGCCTGAACGTGAATGCAGACACGGATCCTGCTGGCAGGCTTGAATAACAGGAGGTGAGACTTAGCACAGCCTGGATCCTTACTGACCGCTTTTCCCCAAAATGCCGAGAGCAGGTGTGTGATTGAAGGTATACAGTCTAGTGGAGAGAGTAGAGAGGTTCCGGTCTCCAGAAATAGCTTGCGGTTGAGGAGGAAAACCAACAAACAGCAGCATTTACCTTCTTGCTGACACGGCAGAGTGTGGACGGGAGAGGAGGGGAATGTGATGTGATTGCAACATCCCTGCCTGAAAGCGCCCCAGCCTGTGGGAACAGTTGGGAACAGTTGTGGTTTCCTCCCCAGCACATCCCAGGGCAGAGGCATCACTGCTGCTGGTGCAAGGAGATGATGGCAGGGATTGTGCTAACCCTAACATCTCTCCCGCCTCTGCTCTTCCTCCTCAGGCAGGTTCCATCTGTGTTGCCTCTCATGCCCCAGCAGAGCTGAGGAGCTGCCCACAAACCCCAGCTCTGCTTCTGGTCTTACATCTTCTAGGAATCCCACCACAATCCCAAATTTCCCTGAGCCATGGATGCAGAAGGTGGTACAGTTTTGCCCCTTTGCAGGCAATTTGTATTTTTGGTAAGAATCCTTTTCTTTCAGCTTCTTTTCATTTTTTGCATTTATTTTTTCTCTTTTCTGTCTCCCTTATTCCTGCCTAAGCTGAAAGAGGCCACGTTATATCTGAGTTCTACTCTGCAAAGCATGGATTTGAAATTAGCGGAATGAGCTAGCCCATTCCCAGTTTATTAAAAACTGTTTTTCTGGGGCTGATAAGGAAACCAATTAAAAGCCATGAAGTCTATTTTAATAATAATGCTAAATGGGGCACTTCGTAAATTGAAGGTTCGCCATGCAAAGAAAAAGTGATTTATTGTACTTTATTAAAATGAGTCCAGGATTCTTTAAAGAGTGGAGAACTTACTTTTTTTCCTCTTGTTTTGAAATTTGTCCTTAATTCTTACTCCTCATTCAAGCAAACTTCCTGCAAACAGCCAGGAGGCAGTTCAACAGCTGTTCCGTGGACTGAAAGCAATGGGATATTTGCTTGAGGACACGGCAGAAGAGGGTGAATTATATGCAGTGAACAAATAATTTATTAGGTTGGCCCCATTTCTTCTTTGTTTTTTATCTGTGAACAGATCACAATTTCAGCAGTGCTGTTTGTTTTTCAGAATTTGACACACGAAAACATAAATAAACAAATTTGACTGCTGAATTTCTCATGAACTTTAATCCCTTATACAACCAGATATTCAAAGCCTATTGGTTTTGCTCTTTTAATTGGATATGTGGTACTGGTTTCAGTCTCCTGGCTGAATAGGATTTAGTGACCTCTGGAATAAATTAATGTGCAAAAATCAAGATGTATTTTCTATTAAGACTTCTGCAGAATCATTTTAGGATTCCAGCCGCAGAATTATTTTTTAAAGATTCGAGGAACAGGAAGCAGACTGGAAGGGAATTAGCGAAACAGTCAAAGTAAATTTATTTCTCCGCTTTCAGACACATGTGTGGAGAAAGTTGGTTATTCTGACAATTTCTATTAGGGATTTAGTCATCTTAGTCAGCAGATACGATCACAAGTGTAATGATCGTGCTTTAAAGCAGTTTTAAAGTTAAAAACAAGAGGGTTTTATTGATACAGTGTGTAAACAGTGTTATACTTTTCACTCATGTCTAAATGCCATGTGCATATTAAGTGCCTATTCTCCTAGCAATAAACGTGGTTTAGTAAAATTTATATTTTGATGTGCATGGAAGTAAATCAGCAGAAGATTGGATGAACTGAAATGTGTAAACTTTTCTAGCTGAAGAAACCAAATTACTGAAATGCAAAACTAGTTACCTGCTTCATTAAGAAGCATGAGTACGGTCGATTTTTATGAAAAAAATGATGGGAAGCAATTGGCTAGAGAGTGATTGCAGGAGATAGTCTCTCTACTAATTGGCTTGTTCAGGATGTACACAAAATCTGATTTACCAAACATTTGTAGTTTTTGTAAATGACAATATTATGGCAATTAAAAGAGGAATCATTTTCCCACAATGTTGCTATATTAACTTAAAGTGATCATCTGGGCTTAATTCAGATCTAGGAAGAACCAATTCATTTAAAAATGTTACCTTTCAGGTTTCATTTCTTCTGCGAGCGCCTACCAGTTTGTCTGCTCTGTATTGTGGGTTCTCATGCTCCGGCTACGGATCCTAAGGGTGTTCATATAAACAGATGTTCCTCATATCCTGTCTGGGCTATTTTTTTTCCTTTCTTTATAGAGGTCGTAATTCTACTGTATATAGTGCTGTAGGCATTTTCATGGGAGAAAGCCACGGTGTCTTTCATAAATGCCGTTTCCCATGATGGACCAAAGAGTGTGGGGATCCCACCCTGATAGATGTTCGTTTGAGACAGTCTGGGCAGCACCAGGAGGAAATGAATACGTGGGAGGCCAAAGTATTGCATCATGTGGGAAGTACATAGTTAACCGTAGGGGAAAACAGGCTAATACACAAAAGCAAACTGATTTAGGTGTTTTACCTAGTAGGTTGGAGACAGAACTGCAATTCTCTTTGGTAAAGGTCTTTTTTTTCCCCCTGCACTTCGTGTTATTTCGCTTTCAATTTGCTGAGATTTCCTCTGCACACAGAGGAGTTATTTCTCTTGTGTCTACATGACTGACCAGGGTGGGCTTAGGTAACAGGAGTCTTCTCCTTGGCTACATACCAAGGTCTGAGAGTCTGCTGTGCAGGCTAGCCCTGAAAAGCTCTGTTTGTTAGCTGGGGGAAAAAGGGGCCTGCAAACTCCAAATCAAGAGATCACTCATACTGAAGAGGAATCACAGAAGTCTATCCTTGGAAATGGGCTGAGGGTTGATGGATTTGGGAGGTTTCTTTTTTTCCTTTACTCTTGCAGCAGGTGGAGGAATGATGGATTTTCTTTTAATCCTGCCCTGTAGGATGAGACAAAATGAAGCTATGTTGAACTGGCTGCAGAAAAAAAAAAGCCTCTGAGTTTGCTTCAAATAGATAAAATGTTTCTCACAGTTTGTAAAAATTGCAGTAAAAAATGAACCGAGACATGGAGACAGCATGACTTTTGTTTATAAATATTTGTATTTCATGCTGAGAATTCCTTCAGCTGTGTACATGCATTTAAAAATATAGGAAAATAGTAAAAAATCCGACTCCGACAAAGTAAATTCGATGGATTAAATGTTACCAGAATTTAATTCTTCTTGATGCAGGACAGGGCTGAAGTCCCCGCTGGGCGGCTGCTCACACACGGTGTCCGTGTCGTTCTTGAGCCCGATTCCCTCTGAACCTGCGCTCTCAAGTTGACACTGCGTTTTGCAAACCACTCATTAACACTTGCCTTTGTGGCCCTGGATGGGTGAGCCAGATCTAAACAGGCTGCAGTCTGAGCACATGTTTTTACAAGCCTATGTATTGCAGTAATTCAAGGGTCTCAAATAGGGGGGGGAAAAAGGGCACTAGCACTATATAATTTTTCTGGACCCATGTTCTGATCATCAATCATGTGTCTTAACCCACTTCTTATGTATCCTCTCTCTTTCCTTTGTTCTTCTCACCTTCCCCTGCCAAGCCACCCCCAAGCATGGAGGGTCTTCTTCCTTCCTCCTTCTCCTCCCAGCTTGTATCCATTTTGCATGTTCTCCTTCGGATCTTCTCCTTCTGAGCATTAATTAAGAGCTCAAGTTCTGTATATATTCCTAGGATGCTAGAGATACTAAGCAATATATACTACAATATATGCAGTGCTTTACACTGTATGTCAGAAGGGTTGCAGGTAGCTGTTAAAATCCTACAGTTATCTTCTAAAAGCAAACTCTTTGGAAAAGTAGAATTATTTTTTTTTCCATCCCAAACACTCATTGCTTTCTTTAGCTTACCTCCCCTGAAATAGATGGCAATGCTTTGCTGGCTTTGATAGGGAGCTATCTGATTACCTGCCTGTTTTCAAATATGCCCGGAGGTCACAGCAGGAGCCATTTTTCAGAAACATTCAGATTCCAGCCCAAGCCCCCAGCGCGCACTCGGGGGTTTCAGAAGGATGCGGCAGAAAAGGTTAAGCTATCCAGAAATCCTCTCTATAAATACTGATGAGGGAGCTGCGGGGAGCTCCACTGTGTTGAAAGATGCTACTTTCATTTGGAAAACGAAACAAGGAAGGAACTGAACTCTTTTGAAAACCCACGTTTGTGGGTGCCGAGCACCTGAGAACATGATGCTGAGTAGTGAAATGCTTCATCAATATTTTGACGTGGATGAAGCCTCCATGAAAGGGGATAAGTATACAGCAAAGGTACATTTGTGGCTATGTGGTTTATTTTGGAGGATCTCCAGTCATTTCTAACAAGCTGACCGTCTCCCGGCATCTCTCCGTGTTCTCTGGCAATCTCTGTGCTTCAGCAGGATCAAGCCGTTGGGGCCATAGCTGATCAGTAGTGTAGGCAGCTGCAGGAACCTGGGAGGATCCTTTGCAGATGTCTCAAGGCAGAGTGAGTACAAGACCACAAGGAGCTTTATCTGCAGTTGACTATTAAACTACTTGTGTCTGTGCGAGAATTTGTCTTAACACTGTTGAATTACATCTTCAGCCTGATCTAGAAGCATCTACAGCACTGAATATGAGGCCCTTGACTGTGTTGAGCAGCGTATTTATTTATCTGTATTTATTCTCTTCAAAAATGTTTTGTTAGCATAGTCACTTCATTCTCAGAGCAGAGCAATACCAGCCAAACAAGCTGGTGTGCACATTTCTGGAGGAATAATGATCCTCATTTGTTCTTCTTAGACCTAAAGGGTTTGATAGCCAAATTTCTGTGACAGCCTTCTGGAATGGGCAGGTGTGGTTATCCCTGTTTCTTGAGTAAGGAACTAGAAAAATTGTGTATTGTGATTTTCCTAGTCATAGACTTTCCAGGGCATCAGTTTTGTCTGCCCCATAATGTCTGTCTCAGCCTTTGCATTGAGGTGTTTAGACTGTCATGCCAAAGTTGAAGGAACAATTGGAGCCTTCCAGAGCTGAGAAAATTGTGTAGGTTCATAATATATTTAGTTTACAATTAATACATGGAAACACGGTGTATATTCCTATTACTTGATGCAAATGAGATGTCGTGGAAGAAAGAAATCTCTGACAAGTTTACACTTTTTTTTTTTTTCCCATTTTGGATTTTCATTTCAGAAGACAACTTTCCTTTAAGGTTACAATACAAATTATTATTTTTTGATGTATCTCTGGGTTCAGTCACTGTTTTCCTTTTTAACACACTTTGCCTGTTGTCCTCTCTCGGTGACACCAGGGTATTTGTCTTCTGAAGTTTGTCCCCGATACGTGAATTTTTAATGCCTTTGTGTGTATTTGTGATTTCAAATTTCCTCTGTTTTAAACTGTGCTACTCCTGACACATAGAGCAGCACTCCAGAGGAGATGGAGATGGAAAACACAGCGCCACTGAGTTCCCCTCCCCACTAAGCATCACTCCTGCAGGTGACCTTCTCCATCCTTATCCTGCCTGGGAGCAGAAGGTGCCAGCAGAGGGACTGGGCCTGTCCAGGGAAAGGACGCAAGTCCAGCAAAGCTCTAGGGAGGAAGAGGAGGTCAGGGACACATTCCCACAGTTTTTAGCAAGGAGAAAAAATGATCATTCTGTGTGTGATCTTCTCCACTTGTGGCTACTGTGTTGTTGTGGCAGTTTCATCCCAAATGTATTGGTGTTCTCCTGTTTTTTGACACCTCCGAAGTGAAAACTGACTTTTCTCTTCCCGCCATTTTAGAGAAGAATAAAGAAAATACCCTACACAAATGAATGTCAGAGATTAGACTCTTTTGAATCATTTTCAGTAATCTGCAGATTTGTGTCATGCAGTGGCTGTTAAAGTCTGCCTTCAAAACATTTCTCCAGAGAGCTTTCTCAGGTTGCGGTACGGTTAAATGCTAACTAAAAATTAAGAACATTTTGAATATCTGCTTCAGAAATTTAATTATGTCATGATTCAAAATTCATAGGCTTCAGTATCTGTAAGAATGCTACTTAATTTCCTGCAAATGCTATTGGACTTATGCTCCAATCAGCTGGAATATTTTATGCATAATCATGTGGTGCTCAGTGCCCATAATTAACAATTGTGTGTCAATTTGTCAAGCACCATAAAAGACAAATGGGAACGCAAACTGTACTCTCATTTTTCTATGGGTCAGCAAATATTTTTCATTATAAATCCCATTTTCCAGAGGACTTCCTGAGATTACTTTGGTATTTTAGTCATTTAAAAACAAACAGTAGCCAGTTTGTGATTACATTCACTCCTGACTGGAAACCCTTCCAGATACAGTATTTTAGTTTAACTTATGGTTTGTAAATAAGGGAGAGCAATGTTCCTTCTGTAGGCTGTTGAAAATATCTGGCAGGTGGATAAATTGTCCTTTTCGGTTTGGGGTAGATGCTGATCAAGTGAGCTGCCTCTGCTCCCAGTTTGTCACGGGGAGCACTGGGAGGGTGCTCAGTGCTTTGGAGGACCAGGAGCGGCTCCGTTTGTCTCATTGCAGCTGCTCCTTCTTTTTCCCTTTTCTCTTTTTCTTATCAATTTATTCCCAGTACTGATAACTATATAAGTGAGGGTAGGACATGGCCGTTGCATTAATTTCTGAGTACCTTGATGTTAAATCACAATCAGGCATCCGAAGGGGGATAATTAAAACAAACAAACAAGCTAAATCAATCGATGCTTCCAGCAATCAGTCGCACAACCCCTGCTAGTGGCGTAGAGCTGTTGTAATCACATCATTTTTCTTCACAAGGTGAAAAATCCTCCCTAACCCCCATTCTGTGTAGCAAGGAATCGCGGACTTCAACAGAGTCAAGTATTGAAAGGGTTAAAACATTTTGTCTCATGCACTTCATTAGGCAGTCATATATAAAAATGCTTGATAGAATATATGAAGGCTCTACAGACCACTGGGTTTCTGTCCTGCCTGCTGAATCTGCCCGTCTCAATACATATCTGTGATTTCTGTGGGGAACCGGTTTGTAGGCAGAGTTTAGCAACTTGCTGCATTCGTTTTGTATACCCATCGTCTTTTTCGGTATGAAATCCCAGTACAGAAACGCTGGTTTAGAAACAGAGGTTAGTTTTTCCTTATTTATAGTGGGTAATATTCCTATAGGATCTATACACAGAGTAACTGTAAACCAAAAAAACCCACCCCAAACCTTGAAAAGTATGAAACTGGGATAGTTTGTGCATTTTCTAGTATTACGGAGTTTTGGTTTTCTTTCTTTTAATTTTTTTTTCTTTCCTGATGTTCATTGGTTACACCATAAAACTTCCAGTTATAGCCTGTTGAAATTGCTGGACACCAGGCACAGAACCAGAAGATGGAGAAGCTGACAGTTCTGCTTTCATGGCCAGTATCTTGCTAATCCCAGCTGGTGATCCTGTATGACTTCTTTTATGGGCCTGGAGACCAAAGAAAATATGGAAGAGCCTCTTTTAGTGGGAAAAAATGTTGATATTCTTTTGGCTATATTACTGACTTGCAAGTGGGGCAGCTGAACTGAATTTAAGTCATAACAACTGAAGAGCAAGGGATCAGTGTGGCTAACCTGGGAAGCTGGGATTTGTGTGTGGAGTTTCTGTAGTACATTTAAATTTTTATGTATGAGTTGTAGTCACTAGCTGAACCAGAGAACAAATACATCGGAAGGGGTGGGAGGATGCGGGCAAATTATTCTTGATGGACCTCCACCCTGTTTAGAAAGAACCACTTGCTGGGGGTGGCGTAGCTGCAATTGCAAGGCTTTCTCTGAGTATATGAGCCTTTTGATAATGCTGTCACATAAATGCCACATATTGGCTCATTCTGTGGATTCTTTTCTCACTGGGAACTGTACTAAAACTTCTAAGAGGTTTATGAAAGTGCTATTAGACAGAAATATTTTTTTTCTAAATGGGATTAAGTCCAAGATTCAGTCTTTAAAGATTCCCTACGTTCCTTAAACGATCAGAGTCCATTTCCCATGTATGTATACACACATTTATTTTCTTAACACTCTTCTATAAAATTATTGGTGAAAACTTGACTTTTCTTTTTTATCTCTTTTTTCATCTTTCTGGGGTACTTCCCCTTCTGCTCCAAATGCCTTTGACTTCGCTAGTCACTCTTATTTCTCACACAGAAATTAAATGCGTAGGAAGGAAGACTATTCCAACAGAGCATAGCAGAAGTAAAAACTGTATGTTTTGATGTGTTGATATATCCCAGTGCATTTGAACATTCAAAATAAATCCTTACTTCATGCCGGATGACTCATATCCGGAAGCAGCTTTTTCCAATGAATATGTTTTTATGTAAATATGAAGTGTTACCTATGTATTATAGATATCAGTGGTGTGTTTGTGACAGAGCACTGACCGCAGTATCATTCAGTAGGCAAGGTTGTTAGTGTAGTACTGCAGTTGAGATGTAAACAGTTTCTTCTTGAGAACTTCATTTGGAGCATTCCCCTCTGCCGTTGTAATCGCATCTCTCTTTTTATGCTTCTGGTGATGGATCCATGTGGTTGAGGTGGATCTTAGGAGACCGGTGCAGTAGCAGAGATTGAAAATAAGCTTCAGAGTCTGGTAGTTCAACGTCAGGCCAGGGTGATAGCTGTGCATAGCCATAACCATCTGAGGGGAGGTCAGATGACCACTTAGAGGTCTCAATCCAGCTCATGCTGAAAGTGGAGTTCATCATACAAAACACAAATAGCAGTTATCAAAATCCTCTGAGATTATGGGGTTTTTCTTCCTGTATTTAGAAAAGGAAATGCTCTGGTTTTTCCTTTGTCCAGGATTTAGGAAAGGATGTTAAAAACTAGGGCTTAGCATCTTCCCTTAGCAGGAATTTCACTGAATTTTTCACTGAATTTTTAGAGTTGGAAGGGACCATAGAGATCATCTAGTCCAACTCCCCTGCTGAAGCAGGATTGCCTAGAGCTTGTCAGAGCATGTTACTCAGGACTGCATCCAGGCGGGTCTTGAAAATCTCCAAAGAAAGGGACTCCACAACCTCCCTGGGCAGCCTGTTCCAGGGCTCTGTCACCCTCACCGTGAAAAAGTTCTTCCTCATATTCAAGAAGATGAGAGAAGAACAGATTTGGGATATAAGGCTTGGCCCATCTCTTGGTGTGTGTAGTTCAGGGACATACAGTCTCCAAACAGGCTTCATCTTAGGAGAGTTGCGGCCTTTTCTTTCTGCTTTTCCCATTGGAAGGCTGTTTCCAAACCCAATTAATGGTTAGGAACTTTATTTGCATTCCTAGCCTAAATATATTCATGAACAACCTTTATCCATTTGTTTTTTGGCACCATTACCTTTTATCTTGAATAGTTCTTTATTAATAATTAATAGATGATTAATTAATATTTAATAGAGAGCAAACATATCCTCCCTTACCTTTCCCCTTAGCTGTTCCTCTTCATTTTACTAGACTAAACAATCTAAGCTCCTCGAATATCCCTTCAAGAAAAAAAAGCTCGCTCCAAACTGATTTTTGCAGCCTTTTCCTACACCTGGCCCATTCTCATTTTATGATGACGTTGGACAAACTCCAGCTTGCGAAACGCGTGTGGCTCATAAGCTCTTGCAATGTGCCTCTCTGGCTGATTACCCAGTGTCAGTGCTGCTGCCCAAAATGCAGGAGGAGTGTCTTGCCGGCACTACGGGGTAGGAAAACAGAATAAATAGGCCCAGGATCAATGTCCGATGCTCTGATGTGCGTGGTGCTTCTAGCATGAAGCAGCAGCTTCCAGCTCTGCCGTGCATTGCGCTGTGCCTGCAGGAGCTGCGGGCTGAGGATGCGGGATCAAGGTAGGAGACGGTACGTGAGCAGGGAGATGTGCAATAGGAGGGGAGGAGGGAGGCTGATGAGGTTGAAGCAATCTTTCAGGGAGGTGTAGGGCACAAAATGGGATGGCGAAGAGAACGCGTCCTTAGGGATCCATTGCTTGGATGAAATGTTAATCTCCATATAGTGTGGAGGCCAGCTGTCCTGCTGGCGTTAGCACTCTGGGACGTGTCTGCGTGGCAGGCTGCAGTAACACCTGAGCTGTGTGAACACACTGCTACCCGTGGCGCTGGGAGGCTGGATTAGGTGTGATATTTCACCTGGGCTGATCAGCCCTCCTCACATAGCCCCGCGGCTCCTAGTGCCCAGGCTGGCTGCTGTGGTCAGCCTGGCCTTGGATATCACAGCCAAGAGTTGCAGGCATAGACGATGGGCATATAAACAGCAGAAAAATCTCCCAGAGTCTCAAATGTTTGACAGGTACGTAAATATCTCAGATTATTTTCCTTAAATTATTCCTACGGGGATCATTTATGCAGCAGTTTTATAACTAGTTTCTGCATAAAATATAGTCCTGGTACTCAGGTTATCTTTTATGTAGTCAAGCATTTTCTTGTTTGCATGCTAATCTAAACTCTTCATCACTGAATAACTTCAGCAGCCTTACTGTGGTTTTCTTATGGTGCTTTGCTTTGGAAAAGAAAATGGATGTGTGTGCTTTTCTTAATCATAAATCCCGTTTCCTGTTCCTTTGTTATAATTCTTTTGATGTGAACAAAACTCCAAATCCATTTTTTGTGAAATTTAAATAGCAAGTATATTTAAGAACTCCTGTGTGTTAACAATGACTTCTCTGCAACTGGATGCTAAGTAAGAGCTGGGGCTATGTCTGTATTTAAAGAGCTCTTTCTTTTTTCATACTTTACTTTTGATTGTGCCGGAGATACTGTTTCCAGTCCCAAAATAAATACAGGATTTGCTGTTCCAAAGTGGTAAAGTGATTGATTCAGACTTCTAGTTTACTTTCTTCAGGGGCCTCTTTTTACTGTCTTGTAGAAAAGTGTAACCCTGGTAAAGGAGCCTAGGTGAAACGGGATTTCCAGTTTGCTGGAAAAAGTTTAGGATGTTTGGATGTTAGGAAAAAGTTTGCCAAAGTTTAGGATGTAAGACTGTCTCACTGAAGAGTACATCAAGCCTTGGCAGTGAAGAGGAGCACATCTGTATAAGGTGCACCCATCCTATAATAATGCGGGCTGCAGCAGATCTCTAAGCACTTAACACGTCTTTCTATCTGCATCTATATAGAATCATAGAATCATAGAATCATAGAATCATAGAGTGGTTTGGGTTGGAAGGGACCTCAAAGATCATCGGGTTCCAACCCCCTGCCATGGGCAGGGACACCTCCCACTAGAGCAGGTTGCTCAAGGCCACATCCAGCCTGGCCTTGAACACTTCCAGGGATGGGGCATCCACAACTTCTCTGGGCAACCTGTTCCAGTGTCTCACCACCCTCACAGTAAAGAATTTCTTCCTGAGATCTAATCTGAATCTTTTTTCTTCCAATTTAAAACCATTTCCCCTTGTCCTATCATTACCCTTCCTGGCAAAGAGTCCCTCCCCAGCTCTTCTATAGGCACCCTTCAGATATTGAAAGGCCGCTATAAGGTCTCCCCGGAGCCTTCTCTTCTCCAGGCTGAACAATCCCAGCTCCCTCAGCCTGTCTTCACAGGAGAGGTGCTCCATCCCTCTGATCATCTTCGTGGCCCTCCGCTGCACCTGTTCCAGCCGGTCCATGTCCTTTCTGTGTTGAGGACTCCAAAGCTGGACACAGTATTCCAGGTGGGGTCTCACGAGTGCAGAGTAGAGGGGCAGAATCACCTCCCGGGACCTGCTGGCCACACTTATATGTGCTGTGTGTACAGCACTGCACGTTCCTGAGGCTTTGTCAGCCCAGATTGTCAAACTGCCCAACTCCAGAGAGCAGGGAGATACTTACACCTATAGGCTGAGTATAGAAGTGTTACTGTGCTTCAGCTCTTGCTTTGGGGTGCAAAGCAATTAGACCACAAACAAAGTGTCACTGCAACCGTTTATTTGGACCCAAACCATTTCTTATTCACCTACTCAATGGTAGGAGGGATGCTGAAGGTGAAACAATGGTAATTTTCTTATGCAGGCTACAATGAGCAGGGCAGGTGCCTTCTCCTACAGAGGCTGTCCCCAAGGAATGCCTCAGGGAGTAAGGAAGGGACTTCACTGAGGCACAAGACACCTTTGGGGCCCAAAACTGCTGCCACAGTGGCATTTTTAACCCAGTAGTAGCCCAAAACCCCAGTCAGGACAGGGTATCAACTGAGTGAGTGGTTGGGGTGTCCCAGCAGTGGCTATAAAGCCTGTCCTTAGGAATTAGCAAGGCTGAGTCTAACGCAGGGCAAGGCTTGGTCTTGTCTTTGCTAGTGGTTGAGCAAGGTCGAAGCTCCAGTTGTTGTTAGTGTCACTTCTTTGATGCCACACATATCTTCCACAGCTGGCAAAGTCGCTGAGACAGAGCATTGTGTGGCACCCATAATGCTGCTTCAGAGTTAGTTTCTATAATCTAACTGCATCTCTGATTTGGGTTTTTCTCCATCATCTCATTTTTTTTTTCTTTGCCTGTAAAGCTTTGAATTCCCAATTGAAAAAAATGTTGAAAGTCTCTGCTATAGCAATACCTGGAACGATAATTAGATCAAATGAGTAATGCACATTTATACTCATAGTCTGAAGTGTCCTAGTTTATATGATGGATTAATCACCTTTTCCATGTGAGTTATGTCATCGCTTCCAAAAGAACAGCTTAGTTTGCAAAGAGCTGCTGAAGCCATAAACAGCTGCCTTATAAACTGCTTGTTCATAGCAACTCTATGAAACTAAAATTTAAGTTAGTGATAATGGTAAAAGAAGGTGGAAAAAAAAATCTCCAGGAGGACCCAGTTTACTTGAAATAACCACTTTCATGCGGTCATCATTTTTTAATTATGTTTTGCTGGTTTGTATATGGGACTTATTGAATAAAGTAATCATGTTCACAGTTAATCAGGATGTATATGATTCCTCCTTAAAAGTCAGGATGGCAGATGCAGATCTTATTTCAGCTGTGTCCTTTATTTAAAGAAAAAACAGCTGGGACCAATAGTTATTATCATTAGTGACACCCAGCCAACATATGCAGTATTTTGGACTTTATTACAAATATGAAAAAATCACAGTTCGCAAAATACAAGGACCAAATGTTTTTTATAATAACTCATCCCTGGCACTAAATATCAGTATTTTATTTGAAGCTGTAAATAAGCACATTACAAAACTGGATAATTTTAGATTAGGGGAATTACCATGTGGGTTTCAAGGGGTGGGGGAAAAACAAGACTTCTTCAAACTGTTCCCAAACTCATCTTTGATAGGAAAAAAGAATAGGGGAAGACCTGAGACAGGGAAGCATTTTTAAAAGAAAAAAGAAAAAAAAAAAAAGAAGAAAAAAGGAGTAACTACTATTAAATGATTGGTTTTGTAAAAGTATTTGGTTTTGCTCTCTGAGGTATAATAAATATTGTTCAAAAGGCAAAATGTGCAATTTTGTAAGACAGACTCAAAACACTACAATCAAATCCTGTAGCCTGCTGAGAATGTTCAGCCTACCATAATTTAGAGTGTGTCATTAATAACTGACATGCTTTACTGACATATTTCTTTTTCCATCATGTATATGAAATTTTAATCAAATTGATCTTAGTATACTAAAAGCATGATCATTTGCTGGGAAATTTCATTGGGAAGGAATAAATACATTGAAAAGTTACAATTCTGAATGCTGAAAGACGACTTTAGACTTCCAGAAATGTATTTTCTGTGACATATACTGTTTTCCATCATCTTCATGTAGGACTGTGCTGCGTAAACCTTTTTCCCAGCACAAATTTGGGTTATAAATCTAAGTCTCCAATATCATGTTCCAGAGTAAATAAAAAGAAATCAAATTTCTGTTGAGTCAACCTTTTTTTTTTTTTTTTTTTTTTTTTTTTTTTTTTTTTTGTTCAGAGTCAACTTCTGATTTTTTATTTAGCGGACTACTCCCATTGACTAGTGACTGAAAGGCTAATACAAATGCAGGAACAGCCACACTGGGTCAGATCAAAAGTCGGTCTAACCCAGTCCTTGATCTTCAGCTCTGAAATGAATGCCTATGAGAGAGTACAAGAAGGCAACAGGCAGGTATGGTTATTTCCAAAAAGTACTTTGTATTGCAGCACTGTGTTGCTCAAAGACTGGCTGAGCTAGAGGTGATAGCCCTTGACAGGTTATCATTCCTGTGAATTGGTACAGTCAGCTTTTCAATGCACGTGAACATCTAGCAGTTTCAGCTTCCCATGGCAAGGACTTGCACACAATTTAACTATGTGCTATATGAAGAACCGTATCTTTTTGCAAGTTCTGAACCCATCACATGCTAGTTTCTCGTGATATGCTTCAGTTCTTCTCTGTATCTCCAGACAGACCAAACAGTTAGTTATTTCTTCCTACCCTCTCCATTCCCCTAGTGATTCTGTGAACGTCTGCCACATCCCATTCTTAGCCATCTCTTTCCCAGACTGAGAAGCCCCTCTGTCTGTAATTGTGTTCTCCTGGAAGCTGCTCCATGACAGTACTTGCCACTCTCCTATTGGTCTATTCAATTTAACCATGTCTTTTTAGGGTGGAGAAACCAGGACATTAGGTTGAATTTTTTACAATGAGAGAATCATATTTCTGTTTATTTTTCTTCTCCTTTCCTAATAATTTGATTTACTTTCATGAGCACTGAGCTGACCTGTTCTTAGGGTTGACTATTGTGACTCTGACATCTCATGTGTGCCTGATATCAGTCTACCCAGACTTCATCATCCTGTGTACAAAGTCATGATTGTTGGCTTTTTCCACACGTCCAGCACTCTAAATTTATCTGTCTTCATTTTTACCTGCTATTTTATTGCTTGGCTTCTGAGTTTCAAAAGATAAGCTCCAGAAGTGCAACTTGAGTGGCCTGTCTGCAGACATTCAATCGATAGGAGCAGACTGGAACTAGTCCAAATTAAATGAAAAAAGTCCAACAAACACAAAACAATCCTGAAATCCTGTGTGGTCTTCAGTACCAACTGTTTCACTGTACAGATCTGCTCCTGGTGATCCTCATTTCTTCCTAGTTTTTACGTGGCTTCAAGTCCTGTTGCAGTACTTCTGCAGTTGCCCTCATCTTTATATCCAGAGCAAATTAGTGTAATCTACAGCCTTTGTTACCATACTGCCTTTCAACTTTACTACCAAATGCATTTAATATCTGGGGTCACCACACCTTTCCCCCTCTGAACATCATTGGTGACCTCTTTTCATTGTGAAAATTGGTATGTACATTGCATTTCCTTTCTGTAAGTCAAACTTGCATCCTTTTGAGGACTTAATTTTTATCCTATATGAGTTTGGATTTTTTAAGATGCTTTGGATGAGAGATTTTGCTGAATTCCTGACTATATTAACTACATTTGCCTTATCCATATGCACAATAGTTCTTCGAAGGACTGCCAATGTGATGGTATAGTATGACTTCATCTTTATAGAAACTGTGTTGACTCTGTTAAACAATTTTTATCCATGTGCCCACTAAGTGAATTCTCTTTTATAGTCCTTACTAATTTGTCTGGTTTGGACATTAGGCTGTCTGGTTCATAGTTCCCAAGATCCCTTGTCAAATCCTTTAAAAAAATTGGCCTTACATCTTGCACAGTTCAGCTACTAGAGTGGTCTTCAGTGAAGACTTGCCTGCTGCAATTAATAGTTGTGCCACTTTATCTTTCATTGTGTTTTTAACTCGTGGCTTGATACCACCTCCCAGTTACTGATCTTTCTGTCTGTTTGCTCCACAGTGCCTTTTACTGGCATGTCATTTGGGCACAGATCCTTTGAGTGTGGTCTTTGAAAATTTCCACCATGAGAGCCTCCTGAAATTCCTCCAGACTGAGTGAGCTGAATAAAATGTGTATTAGTTTTTCTACTCTTCTGAATGTTCCTTTTACACCCTGTTTGTCTGTTGGCCTGTCATCTGGGAACTTTTTTTTTCACGTTTCCAGTTCTGTGGCAATTAGACCAAGCAATTTTTATTCAGTTATCAAAGCAAATCATAGAATCATAGAATAGTAGAATCATTGAATACCAGGTTGGAAGAGACCTCAAGGATCATCTGGTCCAACCTTTCTTGGCAAAAACATGGTCTAGACAAGATGGTCCAGCACCCTGTCCAGCCAAATTTTAAAAGTGTCCAATGAATCCACCTCTTCCCTGGGGAGATTATTCCAATGGCTGATTTTTTAAATTGTGAAAAATGTTCCTCTTGTGTCCAACTGGAATATCCTCAGGAGTAACTCATACCCATCATCCCTCTTCTTTTCCATGTGACTCGTTTTAAAAAAGGAGTCTCCATCTTCTTTATAGCCACCCTTTAGATACTGGAACATGGTGATATGGTCTCCCCTAAGGTTTCTTTTCTCAAGGCTGAAAAATCCCAGTTTTTTCAGCCTTTCCTCATATGGCAGGCTTCCCAGTCCTTTGATCATCTTTGAGGCCCTTCTCTGGACCCTCTCCAGCCTGTCCACATCTTTTTTGTATTGCGGGGACCGAAACTGAACACAGTGTTCCAGATGTGTCCTGACAAGTGCTGAGTAAAGTGGGATAATGACTTCTTTGTCTCTGCTGGTGATGCCCTTGTTGATGCGACCCAACATCCTGTTGGCTTTCTTTGCTGCAGCAGCACATTGTTCCCTTATATTGAGCTTGTTGTCCACCAGGATCCCCAGATCCCTTTCCACAGAGCTGCTCCTCAGTTGCTAGATACCAGCCTGTGCTGTACTCTTGGTTTATATCTTCCCAGGTACAAGAACTTGTCCTTGCTGAACTTCATAAGATTCTTGTTAGCCCACTCTTCCAGTCTATCCAGGTCTTCCTGTAGAATGGCTGTCCCTTCTGAAGTAGAACACTTTCAATTGGCAATTTCTGGGAGACACCTTCAGCAACTTCAGCCATCGAGCACAGTACAGCAGAGAATATTTGGTAGAAAACTGTGACTTTCATTCCTCGTTCTATTGCATGGTAGCATTCATCTTCTGGCTCACATTAGAACAGCATCAAGGTTGTTGTGGCTTGTGCTAGACATCAGTGGTGCCCGTGAGCCTTTGAAGCATCTGAGACTACAAGGTACACGGGAGAATGTGTGTTCCCCTTCCCCTAAACACATTAATAATGTGCAGTAGAAAAAGTGTTGCTAAAAAAAAAAATCCACTTCTTTTTAATGGCACATATTTTGTAGTTTTAGGGTCAAGATATTAGGCCAACATCACTGAGTCGGGATGCATTTTCCTTATAGATCTTCATTTATGTACCATTTCTTACCAACTATCTGCTATTACTGTGACTAATACTTCGAGTCTTTCTTAAAAAATAATTAAAAAATTATTGTCTGTTTCCTGTAGTTGTTTGGTGAATTTGAATACACGTGAAGAAGTACACTCAGGGAGAATGTTTCAGTGTCTGCTTTGTATTACTCTTTTTCAATTAAAGAGAAGTTGCCAAAAGATAGGAAGGGAAGTACATGAGTTGGAGGGAATGGTATATCCTTGAAAATTGACATAATCCATGCCTGGTCTTCGACATTTGATTTAGTGGGAAAGAAAAACAGGGACTGGTTGGTCTTGAATGAATGAAATGTTGAGGAGTGATGAACAAGCTGGTGTAGTTAATATAAATTGTCTCACTAACCTTGTGGTGATAGCAGTGATTACGATATAAAACCATTTTAACTTGCAGGATTATCACATTTCTCAGTACTCTGTTTTTCCATTTCAATAGGCAAAATTTCACTTATTGGCGCATTTGATTGGGGATCTGAAGAAACCAATTTTCTGCTCTTTTTGAGATGGAAACTAATCTTGCTGGACTTCTATTTAAGAACTCTTGACAATGTCTATATTTTATTTTAGGAAATTGTTTTCATTACTTCAGTCTGCTCAACCAAAAACCTCCAGGCACTTTATTCAACTTTAGATAGGCAAAGTAGGATAAATGCATAAATTGATGGTGTGCAATGATTTATGATTAATTTAACCTTTAGCTGTTGTGATGTCTAGTTTTTCCTTTCTATCACACTTGGGATAGAAGTAGCCACAGTGAAGGAGTGAAAAAAAAGGGGAAATAAAGTGCCCTAGTCATCCTGCTATCAAACAGGGGTCTGAGAACTCCTCCCTCTTCCATGAAACTTCTGATTACTGCAAAGCCATAACTGGCCTCATAAATATAACAGTGTCTGTGGTGCAGCGCTCCTTGGTCTCTGGTCTGTTAAACTCTTTTAACTAATGATGTGAAATCCACCTTGAGATTAGCAAACAATCTAATCTGGAGAATCTCTCGGGCAGATATTTTTTGAATACTTAAAATAAACCGAGTATTGTTATTATATTGAATAACAGCCTCTCCTTTGTCAAATGACAAACGTGCTTCACAACCCCAATCGTCTTTGCTGTTGTTCTGCCAAAACTGCTAATAAATTAAATCCTTATTGTTAGGCATATTTATGACACAATTTGCTTCATTCCTGAGCTACGTGCCTTTTTTTTTTTTTAGTACTGTTACGGAATTAACATACTTCTGTTACATATTTATAAATCTTAAATATTATTAACTTCACATCATAGAATTAAGTGCTAACCCTGATGATTCCTTTATTGTGAGAATGGAATAAGCATTTGTGCATTTAGTTTACAAGATAACATCTGGTGCAGAGGGTGCCAAACAGCCAGATATTCTGCAAAGCGAGTGCCAGGAGATGACTTTTAAACCGAAGTCTGTGCTGCAAAGACAATGCTGCAATGCTTGGCCGGAATTCAGGGGATGTGCGCTGCAAGGGGACCGCAGCCGAGCTGCCAGCGGGCAAGGAGGCACGCTCCCCCCACGTCTCTCCTGCTGTACAAACAGGGTTAAGGCACCTGCTATTCTCTATATTCTTCTTGCAGATATTCATAGAGTGGTTGAGACAGGACTCCATCGAGTCTATGGCCCCTTCAAGTAATGACCACGCTATGGATGTTGATGAGAGAGACCTTGCCTGCTCGCTCCCTGCTTGCTTTAGGGGTAGCTCTAGCTTGGTGTAGATTGGGGAAACTGAACCTTTTTGTCTACATTTTCCCCTCTCAGTTCACCTCAGGGTGTTCAAGCATAGCCTTTGAGGCACACCGGTCCCATTCGCTGTTGGCCTGGGACAGGATTTGTCCATTGCTTTAGCGGTTCCTGGCACGGATGCCCAGGAGCAGTGTAGAGACAACTCCACTTTACAATCCCATTTGCAGACTGGTGGTTACTGCTTACCATGAGCATTCAGGAGCCCCCAGTGCCTTCCGAGCCAGTTGTTAAAACACAAGTACTATTCACTAGACACTCTCCCGAGATTAAATATCCATGTTTTTCCTATTCTTTTTAAAAGGCAAATCTGTGGGAGTGTTATTCAACCTGAAAGCAGCTGCTGCTGGTTTTCTGCGGAAACGAGCCTGGAATGACACAGACTCTTGGTCTGGCACTGCCCAAAGCATTAGAGCAGAGAAAGGCTAAGAACCAGCAAATCAGTAAAACATCAGATGTGAAATCAAGATTTTGGAGATACAAAAGTCTGTAAATGAGCTCATATGCTTTTTTGACATTAGCAACTTTCCTTTCTTTCCCAGGAAGCTTTATCTTCAGCCCCTGGATTCTGCTGGCACACCAGTTGATGTTTTCTGTGATCAGACTGAATCTAAAGTTTCTCTTTTTAGCAACTCAAAAGGATCTCAGTGTGTCCTGTCTGAACAGTTCTGCTGCCATAGAGCAGCATACGTTGTTTGAACGTATTTATGTTATTATTAAAAAATAATTTATATGGCCAAATAACAAAACCACATGATATGCTGATGAGCAGTTTGCTTATAGTTGTGAGTATATCAGGCATGAAAACGCATGTAAGAATCAAAGCAACAGTGAATCAAAGAGTATCTACATGCAGTCAGTCAGGGGGCCAGTTAAAAGCCTATAGAAAGGGAGACAATATAATCCCAGACACCCCAGATGGGATAGTGCAGACCTGCTTTTAGCCGTATCATGGCCTCATCAACATTAATATACAATTCTCTTTCTTTTCAAATTGTTTGCAAGAATGTTTTCCTTCCACAGACTTTTCCCTCTCCCTTGCTGTATCATTCCGCTTTCCTTACCTAGTTAAGCTATTCAGAAAAAAACACCTTTTTTTTTTTTTTTCCTTTAATGATCTGGAGCAGAATTTTTGAGTTCATACTACTCATTCTTTAAGCACTCTGTTCTGCCCCAGAAAGCATTAATGTAATTCATGTTACCACAGTGTTGGAAAATATTATTGGGAAGGGAAAGAGGAGTTTCAGTTGTATTAGAGCGTTATAACATTGCCTTCACACGGCATCTTTGGAAAAATAATATATTTCTAACAACGCTGCATGGAATCTCAGCTGGAGTTGAATGTATAGCAGTATGTACCTCGTGTTAGATCTAAATTTAATCAGACTGTAGTCAAGCAAAAGCAGATGCAGCATTAGCCATATGAGTGGGATATAAATAATAAAGGCAGCCACTTTGCTGGGACAGTCTTTAACAAAACGCTTCTTTCCTATTCGATTTTCAGATTGTTATGTTTTTCTAAGGGGCTGGTGGCAAATGATCAGGCCATTTTGATGAGGGTTTCTGATTGACATCAGATTTCATTAGAGGCATTAGTATTGAAGGGAAGGGTCACCAGTTGGTCATGGTTCATTCTACCTGCCTGTCTCACTCAGCAAGAACCAGGAAATGTCCAGTAATTTTCTGGTTTTATGCTCCTTTTAACGTTTTAATATTTCAGGTGGGTAAAGTGCAAGTTAATCATGTTTATGCATTAATAAAAGGTACATGAAGTGTTTCAGTTATTCAGTTGAATGAAATGATTTCAGAGATGTAGTAATAACCTTAAGTGATGTTTTGAATACACTTCATATAAATTAGATCCATTAAATGGGACAAAAGTGATGTTTTGTAGGCATCCACTACTAATTGGCATGTTCGCTAATTGCTGCAGCCACTCTGAGTACATGCTGGTAGCTCTTCTTCCTTCTCCAAATTTTGCCATGTTGCGTACCTGGCATCGCGAATAGCACACCTACCCCAATTTTGCCTTCCCAGGCAAATCCTCCATGATTGGAAAAAAGGACTTTCAAAACCCCAAGGATCATTCAGCTTCTTTCTGAGGTCAGTGATTTTATTGTCTGCATGAATTTCCGTCAGGTCCATCAAGTGCCTAGAGATGAGAGGTATCTCCTCCCATTGCAGCTCCTACTTGCTCCAACCCTGTGTAGAGCCGCTTTCAGGCTCACAAGTGGTAGGGGGGGAGATGAATCTGAATGTAGTGATTTTTCTGCCCTTTTGGTATCCCTCTGCTGGTACAGTAGAGGAAAAACTGTCGTAACCTGTCTTTTATCCCTTGGATCAGAATGATACGTGTTGAACAGTGGACCACTTGCTCAGGCATTGCATCCAGAGATAAAACAGGCAGAAGTAGAGCAAAAGGGAAAGGGCTAGCTCAGAGGAAGAACTGTTCAATTCTATGGTGTATTTTGAAATGGGCCTTTATGGAAAATTAAGGGCATGACCAGTTTAAATAAAGTAAACTGATCTTTATCTGACGTAGCAGTATTCTTCCTCAAAATTACTAATTACTGCTAACTCCCATCTATAATAAATATACTATAATCTGTAGTAAATATTTGAACTCTTCTTCGTCTTCTTCTTCCTCAATAAATGATTATTGCATTAGGTAAATATTTAACAATTAGATACCGTATATGTATTGGCTTTTTTTCCCCACTTGTGGCTTTGAGCATACTACAAAAAGACTCAAAGCTGTGTTCGGCTCTCCCATGCTTTCCAATTTCTTCTATGTAAATATGCAGTTGAAATTTCCTGTTGTATATTTCTGAACTTGGCGGTGAAAAGGCAGTGTAAAAGGTAGTCTATGCAGCTTACCAGGGGATAAAGGAAATGAGGAACAAGAACAGTCTATAGCTCCAGCATAGATGTGGTTACACAGAAGAACAGGATATTGCACTTTGCAAGTCAGATTTTCTGCACTCCTCCTATAAGCAAACCTAGGGGGAAGAAAAAAAAATAAAAATCTAGTGACCAGAGGTCTTAATATGCTGGAATTTCAGATGGTCATTAAAGACTCCAGCATCTGTTTTGAGAGGTGAGAAATGCTTTGGCTCATTGATTGGGTTCTTTGGTGCAGAACTCCTTGCAGAATTGAACATAAAAATAAAAACAGTCTGTTTGGCATGTATATCCTTAGTGTGTCCATTATTGTAGGCAAAAAAAAAACCCACCTTCCTGCATTTTATAAGCTTTAGGTATAGGGGGAATAAATATGTACTTGAAAGCACAGTACAAAAGATCAGAAATTTGGTTTTAAATGTAAAAAAATGATATTCCCTTTTGTCAGCTGGAGGTAACAAATCTTACATACATAGACATTGTTTTCTCTAATTCTAGACTAGCAGCGGCACCGTTCTATTTTAGCCTCCATCCTCAACAATATATCTTGTTCTCTAAAAGGTATTTTCTCTCTCTAATGAGAACTCTTTTTGTTCCTAAACAAAACCCTGAAAAGGTCACATTGGAAATTTGAGTTCCAGGTAATTCAAACGTAAGCCTAAGTTAAAAAATGATGTGTCTGCAGCTTGCCAAGTGCTATTAGAATCTACAGTGTTAGTTTAGATTCAAGTTGAATAGAGCGGTATCCATTGGGAAATTATGCTTTCCTGAGAAGCATGTATGGATTTTTTCTTCCTGTATACCTTTCCAATAAATATTATGATAGCAAGATTCTGTTTCCCATGAATTCTTTATTTAGGTTAAGTATTATGTGTGAACTCTGATTTCCTGGTTTAATCCTGATCAAAGTAGTTGATTTTTTTTAGTTTATCTGGTAGAGAATTGTATTAAAACACACAGCAGACTTACACGACAGTCCTAATAAACATGGTTTGTAATAACACAGGTCCAATTATATGGTAAGAAATATAAATGAAAATATTTGAAAGTAAATGGAGGAAGAATTTTGATTTTACTTTTCAGATCCATGGTAGTCTCTGCTACTGTGCGTGTAGACCAGCCTCTGAACACAGAAATGGGCTTTTTTTTCTTCTATTTCTCTGATTCCTTTACATTATACATCTAATCTCTGGTACAAACATAAATATTCAGTATCTACATTTAAATCAGAAGAGTTGTAGGATTAGAATTTTGATCGCTCAGGCTCCATAGAAGAGATTGAGAATAAGAAGCAATGGCTCACTGTTCGCTATGTTACCTACTAATGGCCCAAATCTACTTTATTCTAAGCTCCCTTTTGTGGTACAGACCTTCCTCCAGTTCTAGGAACCAAGTGCATTAGCTGAATGTGTTTATCTTTTACAAGATTAAGACTTGGGTTCTTTGTTGGGTTTCTGAAGTCCAATAAGTACAAATTCAGTCCTAAGAGGCTTTGATCAGTACCGCTCTCTCTGCTTCCATGGGATGTGTGGATGCATAACATCTCATAAGATGTGGTTCATCCTGGTCTTTGGGAGCTGTTTGTGCATCCTCTAGATTTGTTTCTGGACAAGGCGTAAGCTAATTAATAGCACTGAAAAGCACATCCACATAAAGATGACTGACGTTGGACTAGATGATCTCTATGGTCCCTTCCAACTCTAAAAATTCAGTGAAATTCAGTGAAAATCAGTTGTGGGGTTGGGAAGCTTTGAGTTTTGATAGCTGAGGGGAGAACAAGACAGGCTTTGAACGGAATGTTGGAGTTCCAGAAGGACTTTCTGTGCCTGGTGTCATACATCTGAAGATGCTGGCATTCAGAGTATGAATGAAATTTTTCTCCTCCGTATTTTGTACTCAAAAGGTAGACGTGAAAAATGTTAAAACTAATAGACAGAATAGAATGGAGGATGCGTGTTGCTAAGCATCACTTTAAAGGCTGTTCTTCTCTGAAAAGTGTTGGTAAATACAGCACTATTTGACTCGGGAGATCTAATCCCAGAGCGTATTCAGTATGCTATCTTCAAATGCTAACAATAAAAATAAAGGGTGTTTTTTTTCCCTTGTATTTTATTTGTGTTAGCAGAGCAGAGTCAACATTGCCAAACATGAGATCTGTATGCCTTTTCACTTTTCAATAGAGAAGTCCTTCACGTTCTGTTTACAAAGCCAAACTCATCCTCAGCGGTGTGTGCCGATGCGCTGGCCGTTGCGCAACTGAGACACGGGTGAAGGGACAGCTGGAAAGGACATTAGCGGGAAAATCCGACTCACAGTTACTGTTTACTATCAGAACTAGGCAGAAGTTTTTCAACCAATCTGGAAAATGTCAGTTTGATGAGCTGGAAATACTTCACCTGGAACATATGGGGTTTGATCATCTCTGGAGCAACGATCCTCAGTCCGACTGAGGACATCAGTTCTGTCTTGGTTTGTGGTTATGGTGCGTTTTTGTGGTTACTATGGGCTATAGCAGGTTTTCCACATTTCCTGGCCAAGAAGTGGAGAATCAAGGAACTCAGAAATATATCATGATTTCTTACTCCATTACAGAGCCATGGAGACCAAGCAAACTCCTCCTTGTTCCAAAGTTTTTGAGCTCAGCCTTGAACATGTATGTGACCTGAAATCAGGAGTATGTTTAAGGGAGAGTCATACAATGAGTATGTCTGAGATCAACACACAGGAATCATCCAGTAAATTAAACATCATTCTAGAAATCTTACTAGTCCTACTGCCTTGGACTTATCTGAGAGATGGACAACAAAGATGCAGAACTTGAGAAACAGGAAGGTTCTTTGCTATTTCCTAAGCTGCTGAATTGACATGTTCAGCTGAAGTCCACACAAGGTAATCATACTGATACTATTTAAAGAATGCTTTTGTGGTATCAGATAAGGAAACAAAACAAATGTGTCCAGCACTTGTTCATTCTGCTTCTTCCTCTCCTGATAAGGCTAGACTCAATCATATCCATCCCAGGCAACTCAAGAAGATTCCTAGGGGCAGGCAAAGAGAGGGAAGTCCATTTTCAGATGGAGCTGCAGCTACACAAATTCCTGGTTTGTCCTAACACAAACATGGTAAATGCTACCACTAGTACTAGAAAGCATAACAGGTTTTTAACCCAGCCAGCACCCAGAACCCAGGCGTTCTTCAAGAGGAAGAAAGATCAATAAAAAGAGTAGAGACACTTCTGAACTGAAGCTTGTTGGCAGGAAAAGAACAATTGGACTGGAATCTGCAAATAAAGATATTGAACCAGCCTTAATGATTAAATATGATTTAATTAATTGGGACTCCCTGTCAAAAGCCATTGAAAAATTGCCAGAGTACTGAGAGAAGAAGTTCATGTCCCTTGTCACCAAGGTCACTTTGTAGCTAGAACATCCCTGCGGGCATCCTGGAACGCAGCAGCACAGCCCCAGGCCTGAGCGACATCCATTGCACCACACAGATCATCTTGGCTTTACTCCTCTGAAGCCCCTAAAGAAGTACAACTGGGCAATTTTTGGCTTTTCAGGTTGTTCAGTGGTAAGGAAGGGAGTGACTGAAAAGCATCTCACTCGTCTCAGTGCAGCCTTCAGGTTTTTGGGGGTGTTTATGTACCTGCTCTCTTACAGGGATAAATATACACCAGAACCTCATCAAAGGCAAAAGCTTCACCATCATTTTTTACAGGGCAGCAGCCCTCCTGTTCTCATCTGTCCCCTGTGGCTTCAAAGCATCAGATTTGACGGCTCATCTAAATGCAAAGATGAGCTACGCCATTTCAAATTTATCCTTTTCCCAACCTGTGCTGCCCTTTTACTCCATATGTCAAGTATTTCATGAAAATACATCTGTCATCATATGTTGGTGCTTCTAGTTTTTAGGCTTTCCAGGCACCTGGATGTTTTGCAACATGTCCCAAGCCTTTCTTAACGCATGGGTAAAGATTGCAACTGGAAAATATATAACACAAAGTGCCTTCCCTCATGATTCACAGTAGGCTGTGAGCTGGCTGGTAAGATCCCAGCATCAAGGAGGAAGTTTGATGAGGATTCAGGCAGCTTAAGTAGCTTCTCCCAGAAATGTGCCTCTTCGTAACAAATTTGTTGTAGTGGAGTCTTACCTATTTAGTAGAGTTCTACCCCTTTACCTATTACTGTGTTACTGCATCAAGGAAAGAAGTGAAGGGGGACCCAGTTGCAGTGACACCACCATTTAGGCCGTGTTTTTAGCAAGGATTTACTGCTGGGAAGCGACAAGCTGTAGTGTGTGTACGTGTATATGCGTGTGTATACATGCACAGACACACACAAGACTGGCTTGTTTGCAGAGCAGGCACAGTTCCTTTAACCCATGGTGGACACATATGTCTCCTGTGGCCTTTTAGTCCCATCCTGCACTACACTCACGACATTAGGATTTTGTGTGGACAGCTTGGTTAGTCCAGCCTCGTGCACCACCAGTTTAGGAACACAAGAGCATGGAGGACACCACCACAGTGGTGAGTGCTCATCCCAGGCTTTCTTCTGAGACCTCCAGCACAGCCACCGAGGAGTTACTCATGCAATATTTCTTTAGGAACTGCAGCCGCTGCACAAAAAGTAACTATCTTTTACTGTCAGCTGTGTGGTGGAAATTCATTTGCTCGTATATTAAAACTTGCCTCCACGCTTTTCCATTACTGTTTCGAAGAGCTGCGATCCTCTTCAATTGTTGTAGCCTGACCAGGGATTTATTAGCAAAAGGGCAAATACTGAACACAATACTGTGATGAATTTTATGTCTCAGCTGTTTGTCAGAAGGAACCTGTAAAGGAGATAAATTTAGTTTGCAAACAAAGAAACTATAAAGCAGTCACAGATGTTGTTTCCTTTTAAGCACAGTGTAAATAGGATTATGCATAAATTTTTTGTGGAGTGTGTCTGCCATGTACCTTTTTTCTGCAATGTTATAGAAAAAAATTTAATAATTCCCTTCCTATCATCAAATAAAATATTGGATTTTGCCCTACTTTCATGGCAAAAGGGATAAATTATAAGTGTATCTCTTATGTTCCCTATATGCTCATCAGTATATGTCTCCTGGTAGCCTGTAAAACTAGATGTTGACTTTTTCATCACCTGTGATTACTGAGACTTGTCTAACAGAAAATATTAAAATCTTGACTATACAGGCAAATTGCACATGTAGTCACTGTAAGTCACGTGTGTTCAGGGATAATGGAAGATCCTCCCTTTTCGCTTATGAGCATCTTTTATGGAGCTGCATCATGTTTGCATAGTCATAAATTAGCACAATGAAGCCTTATGATACTCAGTAAGATTTATTTTCCACCCCGGGGACTAACATTTTTAAGTTTTTGAAGGATTTCAGCTTTTATTACAAAAGATTTTACATATTCTCATTGAGTCTTTTGTAGTTAAGACACTGACAGTGGTTAGATAAGAAATTTGACGCCTGCAAATTTGTAACAATAATTTATATACAAGTAACAGAATATCAATTACTTGAAGTTACTGCTTCAGATGCTGCGTGTCTTGCACAGGGGTAAGAGAGGTTTCTAAGTGAATACCTCTATCAGAATTTAAAAAGTTATATAAAATTAGAAAAAGCTGTTTTCTATAATCGGGTGGGGGTGTCTCTAGAAAATAAAGACCCTCAGTGCTTACAAGCAGTTGCTGGGCATGTAATTGTGTTTAGTACCTGATCCGTCTCCAGCTGAGCAGCAGATTTGCTGTGGGCTAGAATGAAGTATACTATATCAGAAAACCTAGAGTAGCTCCAGTTTTCTAGACATCTTTCAGTTCTTGTCTGGCAAGATTTCTGCCATAAAAGAAAATTAAAAAAATAAATATGCGCAAAAAAAAAAACAAAAAACAACCCATTGGTTGTACCAGCACCTTTTAAATGTATTCATGTTGTGAATAGCTATACACATTTTTCAGGCTATCCTTTGTGGCCGCTCTTTGCAGAGGTCATGCTGCAGAAGAAGCCACAAGGGTGCTGTTCAGCAGAAACAAAGGAACATCTCTTTTCAGTTCTGCATCGTTCAGTGTTCTCTGTTTGAAAGGATAAGGCTCAGTAAAAAGAATGCACGAAATGGTGTCTGAAAAACAGCTTCATAGCTTTGACCTTAAGTGGTCCACCTGTAAGCTATCGCAGCAGATAAGAGTGACCGATGGAAGACACAAGAGACCTTCTTCATTCAGAGGCTAAAGTGAAATGCTGAGGATATTTAGAGTTTATATGTCCTTGGAAGTTTAATAAAATTGAGATACTGCAAAGTCAGAATAGCTTGGTCCTTAAAAAAAAAAAAAGTATCATATTTATCTGTGAAGTTCTATCTCACTTTTGGGCTTTTTTTTTAATAATAATATGCAGTACTATTTGTTTTCTTTTTTTGGGGGGGGGAGGATTTTTGTGTGTATGGACAGCTCAATTTCCCCTGCGTACTGAAAATACTTTATTTCTTTAAAGATGTTACTTAAAAACATCTCAAGATCCTCAATCTTTACTAACATAGCAGTTGTGGTGACAATCCCATCACTCAGGAAGCTGGGGAGAAAAAAAAACAAACGAACAGTACTTCTCAACATTTCATTCTCTAGGTTACACAAACCTTTTCATGGTGTACAAAAAATAACAGAAAGTTCAAGGGATTATGTCAAAGAAAAAAAATGAGAAAAAAAAATTATAGTAGAAAAAGTAATTATAGAAATAATAGATGTGTATTACTAATAATTATACTGGAAATTTCCTGGGCATATTCTCATGCTTAATTTCTTATTTTTGGTATTGAGTTAATGTAGAGGGTTTATATTTATATCCCTTTTCTTTCTTCTTTGCTTCCTTTCTTTCTTCTCTACCCCAGCCCCCCCCTAAGAAGCAGAAAAAACTATAAATGCTTTAATGATGCCTTTGTGGTACTAAACCACTTTCGAAGCACCTTTAAAGCTGTTCCTAAATACCTCAACCTTGCTAAATCACTTTAACAGTCCATTCTTATCTGTGTATCTGTCAAAGTAGGTAGTCATGGAGGCTTATCTGTGCATGCTCAATATCCTAAATCTGTCTAAGATAAGGACAACAAGGAAAAAGGAGTAGAAAATTGTAAGGTGTATGAAAATGTTAAAAATCCCGAGGCAAATTTACTTCTGTGCAAAACCATTTAATTTTAGTAAATTTGGTGTCTCTGTTTGAAAGGGTCAGTGAGAGGTGGGTTTCATTTTGCCCACATTTGGACCTCTCCAATTCAGATGTTTACGATGGCAGTACTTGCCTGATGTTCTCTACATAGATAGAGGAGAGAAATGGGCACGTCTAAAATAGGTCAGATGAATTGACTGCCAAAATCCACTTATTTCTCTCTTGTGTCTGTGGAAAGAGCCGCAGACAAGTACCTCAAATGTAAATATCTGCTTTGCAAATGTCCAGTGTTCGGCAAGATGAACCACACTCACACTGTCTCACAGATATTGATTAGCAAAGCCTATTAAGGAATAGGAGAGGTGTTAAGCGGTGCTGAGATTCAAAGTTTTAAAAAAATCACTGTCCCTGTCAGATCAGACAAGGCAGGAGAAGGGTGGAACAAAGGCAAGATTTTATCTGTCTTTTGCAGATGGGAAATTGAGGCACGGTTAACAGAGGTTAAACCAGTTTCAGGCATCTGGAAATGAACCATCTCTGAGGTTAACAGGAGAACTGAAAGACTGAAATTCCCAGCACGTGGATGTCCCAGCTGAGCTTTACCAAATCCATTGACCTATTTTTGGTGTCCAGGCTGGGATATTGATTTTTCAGGGTGTTTTAGAAATTTTAGAGTACAGGACGTTTTCATAGCATTTTATATCTTCCAAACACAATAGACGATGATTTCAACCAACAGCTGTGCTCCTGTCACGTTGCCCCCAACTCAAAATGAAGTTCTCTGATTTGAGTAGCTCATCCAGCACCTCAGAGATAACTGACAACTGTCAAATGCAGGAATTGGCTTTCCCTACTGAAATCCCACTGCCTTTACGTTGGTCTTTTTGGTGTAGTTCCACCTCCTGTTCCCAAAATACCTTTGGTCTTCTGCACCTATCTAGCTATGAGTCCTGCAGGAAATAAAGTCTTGTTCGCTTTGCAGCCTAAACATGGCCAATAAAAATAACCTACACCGAACTGCTCAATGCAGCAGACATAATCCCATGTATAATCTGCATCATAATTATACAGGATTTAATAAAATATGCCTACATTGGGATATTGCTTTATTACTTCAGTCTACCTTCTTTTACAATAACAAAAGAGGTTTTCTGTACTGCTGCTCACAGGCTAACCTTAGGTTGAAGTGTCTGGATTCACAGTTCATACCTCTCCCATTTGAGTTAGTGGAGCAACTGATGGTAATAATAAGCAATCTGCCCTCCGTGGACACCAGACATTAAAGGAGGACTAAGACAGTCATTTTCCCTGTGAATTTCAGAAGTGTTTTGTAAAAACATGGGAATGTGAGAACTCAAGCTCTCCAGGATCAGTTCCAGGCTCCAGAGGGAGACATGTAATATTACTTACAGAATCGCTTGATTTTTATACCTTCCAAGCTAATGGTTATTCTGCCACTCAAGTATTTTCTCCTCCTTTGCCCCCCTTTTTTTTAACCTTTCTACACCTGACCTCTTCTTACACCTCATGTTCACCTTAGTCCCTCTTCCACCTGCTATTTACTTCTTTGCACACAGTCAGGTTTAGTCTACCCTTAGGGACATGGTTTAGTGATGGACTTGGCAGTGCTGGGTTAATGGTTGGACTTGATCTTAAAGGTCTTTTCCAACCAACACAATTCTGCGATTCTGTTTGAGTCATCTGAAACGTAGACATTGGCATTTGAGCTAGTCTCACAGGGTTCCCTCTGTATTCTCTGAAGAGAAATAAGCCCTTCCAGGAACAACTCATGCCATCATAAAATACACAGCTGAGATCAGGTAGATCTAAAGTACGCATCTATCATCACATAGCCTTCAAGAAGAACTCTTTTCTGTTGACTGTAAAGGGTCTGTTCCAAATCTGAATGTCTCCTAGCAAAAGCTAGGGCACATGAATCCTATCTAGAGCTTCTCTTTCTCCTACGGCAACTGGATGGTTGCAGGGAAAAGACTGGGCACCAAGTAAAAGATGGTGGTCTTGGAGGTGGTGCCCATGATCAATAAGAGCATTTCTGGAATAAGGGCAGTTTAGGACATGGAAATACAATTGGAGGACTGGAGCTTCACGGGCTGGGGCACACTCAAGTGCAGACGTCATCTGTGGAGAATTCGGAGCTACCACAAGTCTGTATGTATGAATATGTATGAATTCTCTGCCAAGTACAGGCAAAGAACATTTCTCAGACCCCAGCTCTATGCAGACAAATTTGAAGAGACTCTCACAAACACGGCAAACCTAGCCTTGCTTCACCCTGCTCCATATGCATGTTTTTCTGGAGACAGTGGAACATTTTAACAAGAGAAAATATACAGAAAAAATATCTCTGTCAACTTTGCCTCAGAAACAACTCAGTTGTTTAGATGAACTAGCACAAGTTGATTTTAATTTTTGATCTGCTGGCAGCAGGGTGATAGGAGAGGATAGGAGAAGGAGAACAGCCCGAGACAGACACCTCACGTGAAAAACTTCAGCCTTCATGGCTGGTGAAGTTCCCACCTACAATTACGGTTCTGCAGCATTATTCAAACTTAAATAGTCATGTCACTAGAGTGGTTTAGGTAGGATATTTAATGTATAGTTTTCTTTCACTGCAGTCCAAGGTGCAAGAATGCAATTCTTATTTTCCAATGGGATTTTTTTGTCAGTTTAACCAGCCCACTGTCATAACTTACCGTCCCCCCGCTCCTATCTCGATGTGTTGGAAGTTGTTTCTAAGGGGAGGCAAGCAGAAATGTCAGGCTTTTCAACCTGCTTCCATTTTCAATCCAGCCTGCTTTGCTCTTACAATATCAAACCTTCTGGGAGCCTCTCTACATGACATGGGCTATAAAAGGTATCAATAACAACAGGAGTTCCTGCTGTGGAAGGGTACTGTAATTGCAATTGCCTAGGATCTGGAGATTCATTATGGAGAAGGTGAATGTTCTGCAGTTTGGTTCTCTTGGGTATATTCTGCCTCTCCCTAAAAAATCACCACTTCTGGACTGAGTTTTCTTTTTATTTATTTGCTTATTTATTTACTTTGAAAAATAACTGAGCACAGACCAGTGCCCCTTCACAAGTGCAGAATATCAGAAGTGAAAAAAAGAAAAATGCTACTGACAAATAATTTAAGAAATAATAATAGAAGATTAAGTGTTTTACATACATCGTCATATTAGCCTCTGATTTAAAGCCTGATGACCACACACTTGGACTGAATTCCCAACAAGTATCGAGAAGACATATTTCTCCTTGCGTACATGAAATAAGATTTGTTTGTATAGCTGTAAGTCCTGGCTTTGCAGTGTAGCTTGGTGCTCATAATAGAAGAATAAATATTAGTTTTATGCTAGATAATTTTAACAGCATTTGAAAAATAGGACATAATAAAACATAAACATAATATTTAAAAATATAGGCATGTATTTTCTTTCTTTTCAGGTATATATTTCACCTCTGTGCACACTGACAGCTTGCTAAGGAAAAACACATTTGCAACATAACTTGCCTGCAATCATTAATTTCTTTCTACTTTTTAAACTATTCCTTTTAAACGACTGTAAAGTAATCCCACCAGAAAAATATTTCTGTCTCATTGTTTTTGGCACTATGACATATTAAGTTATTTTTAGTTGTCTGTTCTCATTTTGCAGTTCATATGGATATATGAACACCAAAACTAACTGCCCAGAGCACTATTCCTTGCCTCTGCAGGTGTTTAACTTGCACATCTCGACACTGAAGTTTATGAGAGTTGGAAGTAATGGCACCCCTTTGAACATCATGCTACTAACTTATTATTCTACAAATTTAGATCAGTTATTCCCACTAATTAATGCATCTGTGAATATCCTGCACCAAATCACACATTAATGATATAAGCACTAAGTGCGAATTATTTAAAAAAAAAAAAAACAAAACACAGAATAACTGTAAAACTAATTGTAGTCTCAGACGATTGTAAAAAGTCCCTGTATGACTGTTCAGGTGTAGACCTCTGTAATTCCATGCACTGCATGCACTTCCTCGTATGTTTTCATCGCTTGTCATAACGAAATAACACATTCCTAAATGAGCCTTTTCTGTTGCAATACAAGTATTAAATAAAGCTCAATACAGCCGAGAGATAGAATGTAACATTTAAATGCTGTTATTTTACATACATTAAGAAAGATCTATTCTCAAAGCTGTTTCTCCTAATGCTTGGAAAAATCATTACTGAAGTAATTTTTGTGATAACACAAACCCCAGAAGCCTGTTGGAGCTCCTGAATATCTGGGCATTTTAATTCATTTCAGTATAGCTGTGCTCCAGTTTATTCCAGGCTTGGCGCTGGTTGCAAGAACACTCCTGCCAACCCTGAACAAACCACCTAATCCAGTCCAACCCCACCAGAAAGATTAATACTTCATGTGACACTGAAAAGCAGTCAGCCACAGCCATCTTCTTAGAAGCTTGGCTTTTTCAAAGGGCATGACCATCAGCTCTTCCAAAATACTTCTCAGGTACCCTGTTTCTTACTGAGAGACCCCCTTTCAAGTAATCTTAACAGGTTGTAGAGAGGTGGGGCTTGGTCTCTTCTCCCAAGGAACAGGCGATAGGAGGAGATGAAACAGCCTCAAGTTGTATGAGGGAGGGTTTAGATTGGATATTAGGAAAAATTTTTACACCAAAAGGGTTATCAAGCACTGGAATGGGTTGCCAGGGAAGTGGTAGAATCATCATCCCTGGAGGTATTCAAAAGACAGGTAGATATGGTGCTTAGGGACATGGTTTAGTGATGGGTTTTGTCAGTGTTAGATTGATGGTTGGACTCTATGATCTGAAAGGTCCCTTCCAACCTAGACAATTGTATGATTCTATGATTCTAACTAAATATTCCACTACCAGCCACTGGAGAATCCACTTGGAGCTCCAGACATCTTTTGTGCAATGTGCTTTCCTCTAACCACATGCATCTGTCCTTCTAGCCATCAGAGCTGTCCCAGAATCTCACAAAACTCTCTTCTGTCCGTCCATCCATCCATCCATCCATCCAACACCTGCACTACAGAGTCAAACAGATAGAGAGATCTTAAGGACTGCAGGTGTCTCGTGATGGTTGTGGGTCCTCCAAGCTGCTAGAACCCTCTCTGGTATCACATTTTCCTCTTGATGACAACTACTTTGGCACAAGCCCATCCATCTACTTGAATGCAAGAACAGCTGCACATGGACACTCTTTCCGTAGCTGCAGGCTCTCTCCATCACAACAGAATTACTATAGTGTCTTAAAAACTGTCCATACAAAAGGCTCCAGAGCTCAGACCCTGCAGACAGATGAGCTCCAGTAGGTCTAGTTTGCAGCAGTTTAAGACCTTGCAATATTGAATTATTTCTTGGTAATTCAATAATAATTCTCTAACACTGCCCTTGAAGTGAAGAGTAGCAGAAGAGGGATCACGTGCTTGTACCTGATTAGCCCCAACACAGAGGTTGGCATTTTTTTAGCTTGTACCAACAGAGGGTTGTGTGATATGGGTAGGATAGGTATTGAGTCAATGGGATATAGGCACATGTCCCCTTCTGCTACCTCTACTACAGAGCCAGGCTGGAAAAAAAATACGATTACCAGCAGTAATATATGGAATCAACCTACCTTTTGCATGCAGGAGCTGGAGATTTGGACAGCTATTTGTGTTTTACAAGCCAACCGGTAAAGTGGTGTATCTTATGAGAGGTCCTTTCCCCATTTCTGTAGAGTCACATCCATTCCACTTCACTGTCTACAGTAAATTCAAGCTTTTTATTCATACTGAGAGCACAGGGGGAGTGCAACAACGGGAGACGAGACTGGATTCTCTTTCCTTTTAGTGCAATAGCAATGAAGTCGTTTATTACATTTAAATCATTGTCACCTATGCAAATGTGCTGAAGACAGAAAGTCTGCACAGCTGTCAGAGAGACTGCAGGTTTTGAAATCAGCAGGGTAGCAGAAGTATAAATAGTGGCCTGATTTTATTTTCCAGTCCTTTGATAGTAGTAAGGATGCAGGCAGGAAAATGTCCTTCTCCTTTTCAGATCCCAGTCTGATTCCTCAGAACTGGGAATTAATCCTCTTACTGTTTTTTTGCATTTAACATGAGACAATTGATGTGAAGCTACTGGTGAGATGAAGGGGTGATCCTAAACATAGACAATTTGGAGTCCCTTTCTTGGTACTAAAAATTCGTTGAAACTGGGTTTGTCAATGCAGATTAGCAAAGCAATGGGCTGAGGTGTTGGGGGTCATTTTTCTCCAGTGTCATCACTCCAATGCACCTTTACAACCTCTGTATTGCTAAAGGTCTATATGCAAAAAGGTGTCCTAAACCTGCTTTAAATCTCTTTTGGAGAATAAGGTTAACTTTGGAAAGCTTCAAATATAAAAAACTGGAAATATTGCTTAAAAAAAAATAGAAAGTGGCTAAGTCAATCTCTCTTTGCTTATTTTTATCTGAGTTTGCCTTCAAAATATGCCAAGCGATTTGACTGCACAGTTCTATGGATTTACCACTTCTCAAGTTTCATATTTTCAAAAGTCAAAGCCCTTTTCTTGAAGACCACTAAGAAGCACTGAAAATGCCCTTTGCACTGTTAACCATGTAAAAATAACCCAGATTTAACTTGTTTTGAAAATTTATTCGTGGCAAGATAATACTTCCAGGCTGAAGCGTCTTTGCCAAATGTTGTATACAGTGGGAGTCTGCAGGCCACATTCTGAAACCTGCGAGAAACAGGGCTTGTTAGGGGAAATCCTGGCATTACCTTTGCCTATCTACATGTTCCTGGGCATCGTAATGTCATTTGCTATTTCACTGCATACAAAATCAATGTATTTGCTTAGTAAATCCATCATTTTATGAGAGTTTTAAAAATTCTTCATTAAACTCACTTTATGCCTCCCCAAATCCATATTTTTTATTGACAGTGAAAATAAGATAGAGTCATTGAAAGCAGACAATAAAACCTGTATGCGTAGGGCAGTTTACTTACTGTTTATGCTAAGGGAATGTATGATTGGTATAGTTTTGATGAACTGTCCAAGCCTTGTTTATGTAGTGGATTCTTCATCCTGCAGTGTTCATACAGTATTTCACTGAATGCTTCTTATCTGAACCCTGGGGTACTCTGTAATTCTTGAATCTAAGAGTAGAGACATGTCAGACATAAAATAGGAAATGTGGAATGTGAGGTTTTGAGGAGTATTTCAGGTGATTTTGAAAAATATATCATAGTTAATAACAAGAAATGCTCCTCTAGGGTAAAGAAAAAATTTAAGGAGTGAGAAGTGAAGATGCTCTTTGAGAGAGGTTTTAGTCAGGATAGGAGAAAGAGAACATGTGTAAAATGAAGTCAGTAATATGCTTGTGAATAATGAGGGAGTTACATATGGGGAATGGTTGTTAAGAAATCTGAGTTTCAGCAAGGGTGGATGGAGAGAGGCAACAGGAATCAAACTGAATAATGGAAATTAGACTATCGGGTTTGCAATATCCGTGTGGGAGAAGAATCGCTTCCTGTAAGTCTTATCCTATGACTAAGGACGGGAAGAGAGCAGAGGGAGTGCGGCAAAAGTACGTGTTCAGAGCTTTTTAATCTATTACTTGTTATTCAGCTCTGAGTAGGACATTGGATGAGCTTCAGGATGAATTTTGAGGAATGAGGTTTTCCTTTTCTATGGTTAGATTTTTATTCATATGCTACTTAATGGAAACCATGTGGCAGTGATAGCTGGGACGTAGTGTCTGTGTACTTGTTAAAGTGCCCTTTTTTCACAGAGCTTTTAAAAGGAACAACCTATAGTTTAAACTCTGTATATCACGATTTTGTGAATCTAGTGCATTTGACAGACCTTATGAAATTGCACCTCTGAATACCTAACTCTTTGGTACATGAATGCTCTAGAAAAAAATGTGATAAAAGGCAACCAGTCTTTCCTTACTTTATGTTTTTCTTTAGGTGGAAGAGGTGTCAGAGTGCATGTTTTACCTTTGAGCGCACTCTTTTCATATTGTTCCCGCCCAAACCTACCTTCACTATGTCCTCTTCATTTTTTTTCTCACCCCTCTTCTGTCACATAGTTTTCTCCTTCTTTCCCCAACTGACTCAATCTCGTTTCTCACTTTTTACATAAGCATTATGTTGTATAAATGTCTGCACAAAATGCATGAGGGAGATCTCTGCTCTCTGATCGCTGCTTCCACTCTCTGTACTGGGCAGAGGGTAAAGCATTGTGGCTTCTTTTGCCTATTCCCAGTCAGAAGAGATCCCAGACATAAACCAGTTAAGCAATCACTTGTTTCCCTGCCCCCTGGCCATCAAGGGAAAGGAGGAAGCTAAGCTGTTTTGCTGTCACATAGAGAAACAAACCCCTATGGTCCCTCTTCAACTACCCCAAGACTGCAAGGGAAGGTCAGGCACGGGGCTTCTTTCATGCCTCTTGTGCACCACAGGATCAATATCTCCCAAAGGACAGGACACCCTCTGCCATTTTTAGTTCCCTGCAAAGAAAAGGTGCAAGCCAAGGTAAAGATGCCCATGAAAGGTGGGGAGAGGATGTATATAAGTAAAAACTGTGTGATTTCTTGTAGCCTGGTGGGGGACACTCAAGTTTGCTAAGTGAGAGTACATCCGTTTTCCACACTTCAGCCTGGAATCACTTGGACCTCATATCCATAAATGTTTACTGCCTGCAGATCCTCATAGAAAGGGTAAGACTGGCAGGTGTCTGGAGATCATCTAGTCCAACCCCTTCCTTAGAATAGGGTCAGCTACAGCATGTTGCCCAGGTCCATGTCCCATTGAGTGCTGAATATCTCCAAGGGTGAAGATGCCACAACCTGTCTGGACCATCTGTGCTAGTGTTTGACCATGCTCACATCAAAGAAAAGACCCCCAAAAAAGTTTTTCTTATGTTTCTACGAGGGGAGTGTGGTTCAAGCATCTTTACTCCCACATATGAGGTATTTATGCACATTGGTGAGATTCCCTGAGCTTTTTCTTCTTCAGACTGAACAGTCCCAGCTCTCTCAGCCTGTTCTCATATCAAAGATGATCCAGTTCCTTCATCATCTTTATGACAGTTTTCTGGACTCACTCCAGTGTGTCCATTGTGTCTCATACTGGGCCGCCCAGCACTTGACCCAGCACTCCAGGTGTGTCTCACCACTGCTAAGCAGAGGGGAAGGATCGCCTCCCTTGAGCTGCTGGTGACTCTTTGCCTGAGGCAGCCCAGGAGGCTGTTGGCCTTTGCTACAAGGAGGCATTGCTGGCTCACAGTCAACCTGACCCCCAGGTCCCCACCAAGTCCTTTTCGGCAAAGCTGCTTTCCAGCCATTTGTCGCTGGTGCTCGGGGTTAGTTCTCCCCAGGGGCAGGACCTGACATTTTCCTTTTGTTGAACTGCATGAGGTTCCTGTTGGCCCATTTCTCCAGCCTGCCCAGGTCCTTCTGGGTGGCAGCATGACCCTCCAGTATACCAGCTGCTCCTCCCAGTTTTGTCCCCTCTGCAAACTTGCTGAGGGTGCACCCTGACCCATCATCCAGGTCATCGATGGAGATGCTGAAATGTACTGTCCCCAGTATCGACCCCTGGGGTACACCACTAGGGACTGGCCTCCAGCTGGACTTTGTGTTGCTGATCTCAGCCCTCTGGGCCCAGCTGTTCCCCCAGCTTTCGGTGCACCAAATCTTTGTAAACTCCAGTCTCAGCGTCCTTGGAAATCCTGTGCAAAGTTTCTCACAGTGGCTCAAGTTTTCCCCCCCATATGTGATAGTATCCAAAATCACAAAGAGGTTTGTCTGTTTCACCTCAGAGATTGTCCAAGGTCATGCGAGAAATTCTTGTAGAGCTACAGAATAAAACCAGATTTTTATATTTTAGATTTTATATTGAAATTCCCAACTCTGTCTCCTTTACTGGCCAGAATTATAATGTAGACCTGTGTCTGCACAGAGGCATTTCTTTGTCGCAGTCCCTTTTTCCCAACCATATTTTAAATATGTGTATGATTTTTTCAGTAATCCATTGTATTTTTCCATTGTGGGTAACTGAAAAGGACAGAAAATGTAATGCGTGAGAACATCCTGCCTTCGGACAGCTGCATCGTCACAAGGGCGTTTTCATCCAAAACACCACTTTCTAATGGAAATAGAAATAAACAAACGTGAAAAAATTCTGCTTGTCTGTCACAAACCATTCTTGCTGCTTTTGTTAAAAGCCTCGCCTGCGGAGGACTTGGCTGGAGCAGATCGAGCACAGCCTTGCTAAGAAAAGGCAGTGGGAAGTGGGGGGGGAGTGAGGATGTAGAAGTGGACACAGCTCCATGGGTAGTACCACTGCACAGGTTCATGCCTGATAAAGGCACAGCGGTTGGTTGCCTTTCCCAGCTTCTCAATATACGTGTAATTGCATAGGCATAACATACTCTGAATACAGGACTTTTCATTTGTATTTTAAATTGCCTTCAAAGTGCTGAAACCTTTTTTTTTTTTCTCCAAACCCGACTGATACTCCTTGCCTGTAGTGCTAATTTTCTTTCCAGTGTGACTCCCAAGCATGCGACGTGCCTTTGACCTAAAGAGATACCACGAACACCCTGCTTGTCTTGGGAGTCAGGGTACTCTCAATAAGGTTCAATAAATTCCCTTTAAAAATAGATACTGTTTAATCTTTTTTGCTTAGGACTCAATTCTAACGTCCCAGAGGACTCAAAGAATTGTATTTTTTTTTCATCAGTACTTTAAAGTTGGGGGGAACCATGAAAAATTCAGTTATTTTTATATATATTTTTTTAAAATGTATGTATATATCATAGAATCATAGAATGGTTAGGGTTGGAAGGGATCTCAAAGATCATCAAGTTCCAACCCCCCTGCCATGGGCAGGGACACCTCCCACCAGACCAGGTTGCTCAAGGCCACATCCAGCTTGACCTTGAACACTTCAGGGGCTGGGGCATCCACAACTTCCCTGGGCAACCTGTTCCAGTGTCTCACCACCCTTATAGTAAAAAAATATATCATTCATTTACTCTTGAAGAGAGTTTATTTAATCCCATTCCACCTCCCATGCCTAAGAAATGGAGCCTCCCCCCTTGTGTGGTTGAGGGCCCCTGCAGTAGCTGCAGTAGCCCCGTCCACAACGGTCCACGTTTGGACAGCCTGTTTGAGCGAGTGAACTGACCATGTCGCTGGGGAATGCGGTGGGAGCACTGGAGAAGAAAGATACATTTTGAACCAATATTGCCACGAATGACTTTCATAAGAGGTTCATTGAGCGCTGCTGTCACATATTAGTTGACTCACTTTACTTTTCTGAGTCACCTTAGCGTTTTCAGGTGAAGGGCCTGATGTTGAATGCCTCTGTCGTGACTGATGACCTCCATACTGCAGCTGGCACAGGCGATGGTTACTGTAGGTGCAGCCAAGGACCTGTGTTTTCCCCACCTCTGAGTTAAAGGAGCTTCCAGTTAAAGCTCTTTTTAACCAGTGAGTGCTCACAGGTTGCCTAACGGGAGATCCTTGGAAGGGGCAAGCTTTAGAGAAAAATAAATGAGAACTATAGTGTTATTCTTTTAGCCTGCAACTGTCTGAAGTTGTTGTCAATAGAAATAGTTGCATACATTTGTCTTCATTAATCATTTCAAGGTGTTGCTTTTTGATGCAGCCAGCCCTAGCAGTTCACAGGCACTTTAATTTTCCAATTATTGTACCTGTGGCTCAGAACAGATACTGATTAGTTTCACATTTTGCTCTGTGGGCAGCTTAATGTTCTTGTCACCTTACATTGAGTTTTAAATGTGCAGAGTGTAAGAGAATGTCAGATGTGCTCCCAAGTCTTCTGGGTCAGGCTCAGCAAGTTATGATGTTTCCAGGTACTGTACTGATAGGTTTCTGAAAGATGGATGAGAGAACAAGGTATGGCTTTAGGATCCTATCATGAAAGTAACGATTCCTCTTGTAAAGCGAGCGGGAGTGATTTGGTGTTGTATTCTTTTTCGCACAAATTTTTAGCTGGAGATGAAGGCAATGCTGCTGGCTGCTGTAACAGCAATTCAAAAGGAAGTTATGAGAGCAGCAAGGCAAGAGCAATGCTTTTCAATATTTGCACACAATTACAAGACCTTTTTAAACCATAGAAGTGGAAGCGAAGAAGAAAATAAATTTTGAAAAGCCCTAAACACAAAGATTAATTTTATAACAAATAGAAATGTTGCCTGTCTCCTCTTTATCAACTGTGTACCAGCTATGACTCATTCGAGCATGCTTTTTTCTTTCTGAAAATTGCCATGGAAGAAATCCCCTCCAAAACACAAAACCACGCTGAACATCTGCTGTCTAGGTATTCATTAGTTCTGTCTGCTCTGCTTTTGGCTAATTGCCTGGGAGTGAACTTGAATCATTTATGGGGACTTAACCTGGTGCCAGTTATAGTAGTAAAGATCGTGTAACATTTTGATAAAACCCAGGAAATGTCTAACACGTTGCCTCCCAAACATAAAGTTTATTTACTGGTTTCTCATGCACTTTGTTTGCCTACAATACTGCCTGCACAACTGATAACAGAAAATGTATTTAATAACTACTCAGTGCTAATATGCTGTAGTATGCATGACTGACTAATTTAATTTATCTCTGATTAAGCCTATTATGTTTGAGATCACTTTACAGAAGAGACTTTTTTTGCCAGCTGTAAGCTTATTTGAATTGTAATATAAGTTAATAATGTGTGAAATAACTACTGGTGCTTGCTTCTAAATGTTAATTCTACCAAACGACTTCCTGAGTTAGTGCGTACACAGCTCATCCATTGCAATGTAGTTAGTGGGGTGTTTGGACTCAGGATTGCCTAGGTAAAAAAGCAGGTGCAGTGGCAAAGGGATAAATGTTTTTTGTTTCTGCTGAAAAGGAACACCATCGTAGCCCAGTCAGGGGTGGCACATGGTGTGTGTATTGCCAGCGTCAGCTGGGAAGAAGCTCTTGTGATGTTCTTCATCTTGAAGCGTTTGTTCCCTATGAAGTGTAAAGGGGAACGACGAGTCCTTGGGAAAACGCGGAGAAGAATACGTGGAACAAAAAGTTGTGAGAAAGGCAGCCATGAGTGTGTTTAAATAGGAAAATAGCCATTTGGGTAGAATTCTAGATTTTTCTCACACCGAGGTTGGAGCTGGAAAAGAAGTGGGGAGAAAAAAGCAAAAACAAACCCCAAACAATTAAAACCTGAGAAACACAGGGGGAAAAAAAATAAAAATAAAAAAAAAATTAACTCTGCCAAGAAAAGCTAAACTTCTTTTCCCTGGGGAAAATGAAGACTGTTTCCTGTTTCCTCTCCACTGTTTTCTGTGGTGTAATTGTGAGAGTAGGCAGGCCCCTAATGGAGAGGGAAGCAAAGCTTTTTCTGTGCATAAGCCATATCCCAGGGCTATCGATCACTGGCAAATGAGACTTTGGAAAGTCTGTGCTTTAGCCACTCGTTTCTCTGAGAGGCTGCAAAGTGTTATCAGTTGTTGTTTGGGAAAAAGCTCTGTGTTTATTAATTGTTGCTTTTATGAAAAAAATGTAATTATACATATTCTTGCTTTAATACATGTTTATGTATCTGCTGAGAAAATTCAGGTAGAAGGAATTAAGTCTTCTACCTTGTTTATAGAAACAAGTGTGATAGTTGGCTTTAGTCTATGAGGTTATAAGCAATGACACCTAAATTATGTGTACTTTGCATTTAAATATAGGCAACTTCAACTGAAATAAAAGGAAGTCAATACTTTTCTCCGTCAGATTAGTCTATCTCTTCAAATTAGAAAATACATAGGATACTGTACTTACTGTGTCAGACTGAGCTGCCAAAACAATGTCACTTGCCTAGCGTGGAGAGAAAAGTATGCTCCACATAATTTCTTTTCATGTCATTCTGTTCCACCCTCCAAACATATCTGGCATGTGATAACATGTGGGATGTCAGGCACTATTGTTCACGGTTTGTCATACCATCTCATGTAGATCGGTTATCAGCAAGCGGAGCTGCACGGCAGCTCTGATTTCAAGGTCTCTCAGAATCACAGAATCACAGAATCTTCTAGGTTGGAAGGGACCTTAAAGATCATCTTGTCCAACCCTCAACCTAACTGACAAAAACAGGCACCCGCACAACAAACAAGAAGCAACACCATCACTAAACCATACCTCCCAGCACTACATCAACCTGTCTTTTGAACACCTCCAGGGATGGTGCCTCAACCACCTCCCTGGGCAGCCCATTCCAATGTCTGATGACCCTTTCAGTGAAAAAATTTTTCCTAATATCCAGCCTGAACCTCCCCTGGCGTAACTTGAGGCCATTTCCTCTCGTCCTGTCGCTTGTGACTTGAGAGAAGAGACCAACCCCCACCTCTCTACAACCTCCTTTCAGGTAGTTGTAGGGAGCAATAAGGTCTCCCCTCAGCCTCCTCTTCTCCAGACTGAACAACCCCAGCTCCCTCAGCCTCTCCTCATAAGACTTGTGCTCCAGAGCCCTCACCAGCTTTGTTGCCCTTCTCAGCACATCAAATACTAGCTGGTGGGACAGCACTTTGGCAGGTCCACCACCGACTGTTGGGATGCACGTACACATACAACTGAATGCGTGGTGTTTGAAAAGGAAATTTCCAGTGGTATTTAATGACAAAGGTCATTCTAGAAAAAATTCTGGTGTCGCGGATTCAGGATTCGCCCTGTAGTATTGTAGTAAGACTTTTCCATTTGGTGTTTGCCCAGAAGAGTTGATCAATGAATGTTGGAGGGAATCACACATCTCTTTTTGACATAAGACAGAGATGGGATTGATATTCTTATAAACAGCTGACAGGGCTAAGGGCTTCAGTAGTGTCACGTGGAGGGATCGCAGTGCATCAGCTTCTGATGCTCTGTACAGCCTCTCCGGTGTAATCCAGGCCTGGATGTGATACACAGAGATCTGAAAATGTGGTGCTGTATCCAATCTGGATGATTAATTCAATTTATAGAGCAGTCAATGCTGAAAATTTTTCCTTTTTCTACAGATCATACATACTTAGTGACAGGAAAGTAGAATTTGATGTGTCGTATTTCCTTTTTGTAACAGAGGAGTTTTGAAGAATAATTAAAGAAAGAGGGTAAAATATTTTGAGTATAAATATTCTACATATTCAGCGACTTTCACAGTTATGGGGCAGTGTCCTAGATGCTTTGAAGTGTACGAATTATAAATGTATTGCGCTATTATCTGCAAGAGTCATTTATCTGCAAAGTACATGGTTAATCACTCCCTGTTCCAAGTCCTTCCCGTGCAAGGCTCTTGAACTTCTCTGCAGCCCAGTTCAACACAGAAACTGTCAGCGGGTCAGGAAATCATTTTACTTTACAGAGGAATGGGTGAAGTCTGGGGCTGCCTTCTCTCTGTCTTCTTTCGTCTTTCTTTTCCCCCCAATACCTAAATTGAGATTGATCATTTAGCAGAAAAAAATACCACTATGAGCAATGAAGCGTGGCTCAATACAATGCTGAAAGCGGCTTAGCTGTCGTATCAGACTCAACTTACTCTTAAGCAAAGATTAGCGAGGATAACTTATGTACAAGGTTGTAAATCTGCTTAGCCGTCTGTGACTCTTATGGGCAAATCATGCTTCCTAAACACAGCCTTCGAACGTGTCCAGAGTCACCTTTTCGAATGGCTGATGAATAGGAACCAGATGATTTCAGCTGGGAAAGAAAATAATGTTCGGCGTACTAAAACACGGGAAGGCAAAAGATAACTCATCTTATATGTTAGTTAACTGTGTTATGGTCTATTTTAATGTAGATATATGTTGCAAAAGCTTATTATAACTGTAAGTAACACCCCATAAAGTATCTGTTGTTATGAAGCTTCCTTTCTTGCAACGGTGATTGTTTAATCTTTTCCTAAAAAAACCTCACTGAACAACTGAATATGGAGAATATTTATACTCAAAATATTTTCGGTCAAAACCACGACAACAACTAATGAAATTATACACCCAAATATCCCCTCCAAAGATACTTTTTGAAAGTTTTTCATTTTTGTTTATCATCTTCACTTTGATGTTTTTGTAGCTTCTTATATGAATATGAAATATGTACAACAAATACATAAAACCAATCCAAGAGGAAACATGCAAAACGTCATTTTTTCCTCCCTACACCTAAAAGTTCTGGACTTCATGAAGAACTAAGGCTGAATGAAAATCAGCATGTTTTGTTCCATGCATTTTTAAATTTTACTTGTTGATCTGAAAACAAAAGGCAAACCAAAGGGGTACAAAGCATCCAGCATATGTAGAAATGTTTCAAAAATAAAAGCATAGTGTTCTAGAAGACATCCTAATATATCAAATGGGATATTTTTTTTTTTTTTGCAATGTAATTATTCAGTTAAACTTCTTTATTGTTTTATTCTACTTAAATCTAAAGGGCACTGTAATGTTGCAGAGGGGGGGAAACACAAAGTAGTTGGTAAGGCTAAGACTACGTGGGAGGGTTTTTAAACTCTTTTTAAATGTCTGGTATTTATTTTCTCCCTTTTTTCAAATTGGTCCAAGTTCCAGGATGTTTTTCTGCTTTGACCAAATCCGTTAGGACTTTTCTGTGGTCCTGTTCAGGAAATCCCTGTCACCAGTGAAGCTTGTTTGGGCAAGATTAACAATAGCTTTGTGGCATGAAATCTGATAGCAAGCACTCGGCTTTTTTGTTTGAGATTGATGATGGGCTGATAGGCCTGCGCAGACCTCGGTCATCCAATTTACCTTGTAAGAAAACTGACATAGTTTTAGCTTTCTTCCACTCCTCTAGAATTTCTCTGGTAGTATAAGATTAATTGAAAATCAATGTTGGTAGTTCAAAACCTCCTAAGCCAGCTTTTTATACAAAAGTGCTGATACAGCTGCTGTTTAATATGCTTCCAAGCTACTGACAGCAAAGAAAGTATTTATGATAGCAGAGCATGAATTAAAACATCAAAGACACTAAGTAAACTGCACCTACGTATCATGGCAGGGGTTGGTTGAGGACGACAATGGAGGGATTTCAGGCATCTCCTAAGAATGTCACCAACATGACTTCTCTGTAGAGTCATTTCAGGTTTCACTTGTCAAATAGTAGCACAGAGAAGAAAAGCTCAATCTAAGGAAACACTGTATAGGGCAATAAAAAAGGAAACTCTGAGCATCAAAACACCACCTGAAAATCCAAATGGACCAGCGCAAAGCTAGAATAAAGTAATGCATTTGACAGAGAGACACGTTTGGTGTGGAAGGGTGAACTTCAGAGGAGCTTCTTCCCATCCCCAAAGGCAGAACCAATCTATTTATTGAGCACGTTTAGCTTTCCTGCATCTTTATTGGCATTTGTATCATTCCCATCCAGAAAAGGACTAATATCATTGCTGAGATTCCTCTTCTGCTTGTCATTCTTAGAAAGCTGTTATTGTCCTTTAGTCTGCATAATATTGATTTTTTCCCTTTCTTCTATCATTTTTTTTTCCTAATCATCTCATGTATACTAATTGCAATCCATTTCCCTTTGTTCCCTGACATAGATTATTTTTTATAGCTATTTTTACTTCGTAAGCCAGTGTGACGATTCAGGCAGGTATTCCTTTTTTTCTCATTGTTAATGTTTTTTTTAGTCGCCAGTAAAATGTTCTTTAACGGGTCCCAGCTTTCACCTTTTTCCCAAATAAACTGCTTCTCCCAACTGAATTTGCTCCTAATTGTTCTCTGGATTGCAAAATGCCACCAGGTATATTTGGCACCAGGTATATTTGTTTTCATGTTATCCTGTTTGTGAATAAGAAACATAATGAGCAAATGGTGTCGTTCGTAAAGAAGCAACTGCTAATTTTCAGTTCTGTGGTAAATTTTATGTTATCTTTCAAGATTAGGTATAATATAAAATTCCTGCAAGCTAAATGCAATTCTTACCGAGTTCAAAAATGTCCTTATGTAGATTTTTATTTATTTATTTATCTATCTATTTATTTATTTATTTATTTCAAGGCAGCACAAAGCCTCCAGCGTATGCTATTGAAATTGAAGTCCTCCGTGGTAATTCAGATTTCTCGTCTGCGCAGTATAAACAGATGCTTGAGGAATTCCTCGTCAGCATTTTCCTCAGTGCATTTGCGGTCTGGAGTGGATACCACCCTGTTTATCTTGCACAGCCTTACTTCCAAAATGACCCAGGCTCTTCCTCCCTCCCTCCTTCCGTCGTACCGGGATGGGCTGTGGGAAGACTTGGCCTTTTCTGTCCAGCAAACGCTCCTCCATCCCAAGGGCTGCAGCTGCAGCCTGGCTTTAATTTTGCACAGTCAGCCCTGGGAAATCACCGATTTTGCTGGATTGTGGTGTAAAACTGCTTAATTCAAGAGATAGATGCACTTGGTATTTTTCAGTCCAGCCTTCCAGAGAGCGTTAGGCTGATAAAGTGCTGCCCTTTACTGAGGGAAAAAAAGAAATGAGTATAGAACTTTTCTGTTACAGAAATATGGGATGATCTGGGAAATATGGGATGTTTGCAGAGTTTCCTGTGCCAGGGCTGCTCTGCAGAGCTGGGGGAGCAGGGGGGGTGGCGAGGCAGGCAAGGCTCATGGCTCCGTCTGAACCACAGCTGATCTACGCCGAGTTCAGCTGGCATTGATCAAGCAGGACTGAAATGACTGCTGAGCATTCCCAAAGGGCTATTGCTTCTCATAACATCCATAAAATAAAAGCAAGGCTCCGGGTTACCCAGGCAGTGCTTGCTGATATGAAACCTGGTCTCAACTTTTCCTGCCCATGGTGAGTTTAAAAAGACTATCATCTGAATACGGTGTGCTTTTCACTTGGATTTCACACTAGGCCTAAATGCAAATTCTATAAGAATGTCTTTTAATGTCATTTCTAAGGTGGCAAAAGACGCTCAGTACAACCCTCCAGATCCCAAAGCAGAGAAAGCCATTAGGTATGCTATTATTTTAAATTTTAATCTGTTCTGATGTTCCTGAAATGCTCTATCTGTAATGCCTTTTGTATTAATCATAATAAATATTTTATCCTTTCTAGAGAGGGCATACTGACGTAATGTCTAAGAGAAAAAGGCAACTTGTCTCAGGTACTTTATGATACTTGCTGGATTTAAAATGAGTATCAAAAAGTTCCAACAGAGATGTTGCGCAGATAACACAGCCAAAAATGTGAAGAGAGATACAAAATAATAACCACATGCAGTTATTTGCTTGCTTGGTGTTTTCTGATTTACAGAAAACAGAGCTCACTTGTAGTGCAGCCCTACAAATTCAGTAGGAGTTCAGTAACCCCTGTTACAAAAGTAGCAGGATGGGAAGAAGGAAGAAGCAGGAGCAAAAAAAAAAGTGCGATAAAGGTTTCAAAAGCACACTTGTTGACTACTTATTTTTTTTTTTTCTATACTTTGTACAAAGGATGGTCAGTCTTAACAGGGCTAAGTCAGTAGCTCCATGCCTGTCCCTGGCTTCTGTGAAAAATCCAGCACATGTGCTACAGGGGTTGAAGCACTGGTCTGAGGGATGTGAACATCTCCTGTCTCACCACCACCCATCTGGTGACAGGTATGAGCTTGGGTGTATGGCTCATTCCTAGTTTTCCCAGGCAATCAAGTGTATTTCAACAGGCTGTGTCTCAGGTTTGGTCAACGGGCTTGCACTGCAATGAGGAGAACTATCTTGGCTAAAACCGTACTACCACGATGCGTCTTTTCAATGGTAGGTGTCCTGGAGGTTGATGCACCTCATTTATCTCTTGCCCTCCAAAATACCCAGATCAAGCTTCCCTGCTGTAGCACAGATCTGCCTGTGTTCAAAGCTTGTCAAAGACTTTTGACAAGTTGTCAAGCTTTTTGTCAAAGCTTGCCAGGCTGGATAGGGCCTTGAGCAACCTGGTCTAGTGGGAGGTGTCCCTGCCCATGGCAGGGGGGTTGGAACTCGATGATCTTTGAGGTCCCTTCCAACCCTAACCATTCTATGATTCTATGATTCTATGATTCTATGACTTTGGTGTAGCCTTCAATATTGACATTTAAGGCTCATGAGTGCATCACCCTTCTATAAAATTACTGAGTGCTTCCCAATTTGAGCAGCACCCAGAATACGTGCCCTGGCTCCCCTTTCAAATCCAGGCAGACTGGGACTGGCATGCACGCCGAAGTAATTAACGGCTGCTTATCCAGGTACTAACAATGCTGTGTGTGTAGTGTGGCGCAAAGAGTGTTTCTTGGCTTACTTCTTGGCTGAGAGGAGAGCACGGTCAGAACAAGACAGCCAGAGAAGTGCATATTTTAGAGCGCCAAATAGATTAAAACAAAGTGCTGCTCTCCCTCCTGACAGCTGAAAACCACTCCTGTCCACAAACTGTGGGCACGCTTGCTTCTCGTTATTAGCTGTCATTTCAAGGAATAGAACTAAACATTTGGGGATAGATTGCTGAATGCCCAGCAGACAAACCCTACCCGAGCCCTAGGCTAGGAGTATGCAGATTTAATGCCTGGTGCTGGTTGTGGGAGCATTTTGTACATCTGGTTCAGTTCATGGGCTGGCTCCATCTGTGGAGGTGAGCCTTGGCTATTGTTCCTTGGTCCCCCTGTCTTATTTTAGCTTCACATTACTCAATGTCTGATTATGTTGGACAATATTCACTGTTGCTGTTGAGAACATTTTGGAGAGCGGTGAAAAAATGCCGAGGATTATGTCCATATCATTCTATCACTGCTTAGGAGACCTGGGAGAGTGAGCCAAGGCAGGCACGGGATGCTTTGCAGAAGGAGGGGTGCCAGCCTAGAGTAAACAAACAAATAAATAAATAAATAAATTTGTTTCCCCTCTTTTGTCCCACCCTGACTGCCTAGATAACAAGCAGATGAGATGGGAGAACTCAAACCCCTTGAGTCATGGCCCTGACTCTGAAAAATTAGAAGAGGAAAAAAAGAACCCTCCTTTGTTCTTTGTTCAGATGGAGGCCACGGAGCTGTCAAATTTGCAGATAGTGTAATAAATGTACAAGAGACAGATCCCGCTAGCAGAGTTCGGGTGTGATGTCCTGACAAGAATTCCTCTGGCTGATGGTGGTGGCAGCACGGTGGGAATTTTGCAGATCCTGCAAATTTTGGCATCATGTATTAGAGCTGAGAGCATTTCTGGGCATGCTTTTCAGCAAAGCAGGATTTCTGTCCGTGTTTTCTTTTCAAGTTTATCTAGCCTGTTTAACAGCTGTGATAACTTGTGGCACATCACAGTCCAAAAGCTGGCGTGCTAATATACGTAGAGAGAGGTATAACATCAGCTATTCATGCTTACTATATCCAATGGTGAAGTGCTGCTTTGAGAAGAATAGGTACTTGAATTTTGGGTTGTTATGTGAACCAAACAAAACCAGACAGAATATTTGGCACGTACGGAAGTATTACATTTCATCTCATTTCATCGTAGTGTTTTTAGTGGATCCAAAATTCTGCAACTATTCTGCAATTCGTACAATGTCTTCAATGCTGCATATCATCTTTTATCTTCGGTTTATCTGGAAGAAGTATCGACATTAACTAAACTGGAGGTGATTCAGGAATACTGATTATTTCACCGAAGTTAATATTACCTTATAATAAAACCTGTTCTTTATAGATTCACTTACTTAGGGCGATAGCGTTCACATACAGGAGATGATATTAAAATCTTTACAAATGTTTTTGTAAGTAACTAAAATTACTGTGACATTTATGGTATTCCCTTTCCTTAGATTAGGGAATAAAGCAGTTACTTAAATTACCTTCAAAGCAAAACTATAAAGATTTCCATTCAGGATTTCCATTGAAAAAAAAAAAAAAGAAAACATAAAGTGCCATTTCGAGTGGTATGACTGGATTTTAATATCTCCAATGTCTGGTGCCATGTCACTGCAAAGGCTTGCAAACGGAATGCTGAGGTCATATCGCCCTTTTCTTCCTCTGGTGCCTCTTTGGCCAGCAGAAGAAGTGTGCTGAGAGGGACGGGTGCACCATTTAGATGTCCAACACTGTGATGGTCCAGGGCAAGGTTTTCTGGCCCTATAGTGCTGCAGTAGCATGGTGGGCTCCGAATGCGGAGAGGAAAGGAGAGGGGTTTGAAACAATAGCTGGACTCCAGGAGATGCCCTGAACAGACAAGAGGTCAGCGCTGAGTGGAGAAAGGGAACAAATGGGGCAAAGCAGGTAAGAGCAGCTGGGAAAAAAGAACAAGGATCTTTGCAGGGGTAAGTGCAGGAGGCTGTAGCAGGTTATCAGTGAGTGCTTGAGGCTTTTGCCTTTTTTTCCCCCTAGAAAATCCCTGTCCCTCTGCATCCTCCTCTCTTTGGGATATCAGTCTCTGAGCTCACATTTCCTGGGCCTCGCAGACCTTGTCACCATCCAGCAAGTTATTTTCACTCCAGATCACAAAAGGCAGCTCATCCTTCCCATTCATCTCCAATGATGCCTCCTCACCTTCTTGGTCCTCCCAAGGAGGAAGAGGAAAAAAGATTTAGAAAAAGGAAATATAGAGACACCACCTAGAGGAGGAACTGCAGTTGTTGCCAGAATTGGGTGTGAAGGTGGCCACTACTGAAACACAAGGTGCCTTCCCTTCTCCACCAGTTTTGCAGCATCAAAGCATAGGGTGAGACTACTCAGGTTAAAGTGTCCTATCCTCATCTTTTCAGGTATTGACAATGCTTTTCAGGCATCCATAAAGAAGGCAGGGACCATCCCTGGGCAATGCCTATCTGCCTGCATCTGGAGCTCTGCCTTAATGCCACTGCCTGGATCTCAGGAAAGAGTTTGGTTCGCGATGAACCCATTGACTCCATTCTGGTTCTTTCAAGTTCTTTCAATCTTTTTTTTTTTTTTTTTTCTAGCCTCATGGAGTTATGAGGAGTTTCAAAAAGAAAAGAAAAAAAAAAAAAAAGAAAGAAAACTTATCTCTGGTACTTCATTCAGTAGCTGAACAAAAGTACTGCAAAAGTACTGGAACAGGTGTTGAGTAAAAATGTCCATTGTGGTAACTGTTCTGAGTATAGCTGCTCTTTCATGACAACTCCTTTGAATTATTTCCATGTGGAACAGAGCAGCTCTGACAGCAGCTCTTTTTTAGAGGGAGGCAATTTCCCTCATATATGACTTGTCAGCTGCTAACTGTGGGTGTGTAAATATAGCTGAAGTTTGGAAATGGTGCCGATCTGGAAGAGGTTTGGGCAGTAATTATTTATGGCTGAATGGATGAGATTTACCAAGCTCAGTTTGATGGCAAACGTTGCAGGGCAGGTACATTACCCAAGCTTGTGTTTGTGGAGCACCTCAGCAGTTTAATATTGATTTCAATAATGCAGTTGTTCTTGAAACAGCTCTGTAAGTGGTGAATAAAGTATGTAATTTATATAATAACCGTAACAACATTCAGAAGCACCTCACTTTAATTCTACTCCAGTCTCATTGACCCTTTCTCCTCCCTTTGCTTTTATGGTTGTGTCCTCCCTCTCTCATCATTCTTACATCTCATTTGGGATCTCTTCTCCTCCCACTCCATCTTTTAGCTGAACTCCACAGGACATGGGATCCTCCCTCCGTACCTCTGGCATGGGTGACCTCGTTTGTTTGGAGAGCCTCTGCTCTAATCTCTGCACTTTTAACTCACAAAATCATTTCTTCTTGCTGCTTCTGTCTGATGTCATCTAGTGCCATGGTTCTGGTTTGCATTCTGTCTCTGGTAAACAATCTTTCTCAGTGTATCCCCTGCTCTGACTTGTCTCGGCATGGTCTCGGTGTGTTGTCTTACTTGCAATTTCTGTCTACACAAAGGGCAGGGGATCTGCTACAGGCCAGTTCCCAGGTCAACTTTCCCATAACACCGATTGTTTCAAAGAGTTTTTAAGTTCATGAAGCCTTAACTAAGAAAGGTCTTAAGAGCTTTTAAAGGGCTAAGGAAATGTCTTTCATTGTAAGCCTACCAGAGATGCAAGTGCTATAATTACATTTCTCAGCCTTCTGAGACCTTCCTCTTTGACTGGAAGCTCTCTTCATGACAAATCACATTAAGATTTTTCTTCCTTACTTTCAAGGTCTTATCTCCCTTTTGACCTGGATGTTTATGAGATCTTCTCATCCAAATCATCCAGAAAGATTACTAGCGAGCGCAATGCACCTTTTCTGTTGTAATTTCCATGTCTCGAGTGCCAGACCCTCTATTTCCCAAAATTCAAATAAATCTGCTTGTTATCCCTCATTGTATCTAAATGTATCAAAATTGCAGAAGAACCTCCTCATTTTTACAGAAAACCTTCAAATCTTTCTATTAGTCAAATTTTCACTCCATCACAGTATTGCAAGAGGTGCAGCAAACTCAAGGAATAATTAGTAAAAGAAATGGAGAAGTCAGCCGAAGAGAACTTCCCGCTTGTACAGTGGCTTGTTTTAGTTGTGTCTAATACGATCTCTGGGACTTGAGAGGATTGCCTTTATTTGTGCTGTGTCTTTGCTGCATACAGCAGCAAGCTTACATTGAAACTTGAAGTTAGTAATTTAGCTTGAGTTGTCTGAAAGCTGGAATTTTGTGTGTGTTCGCATTTCTTGCAGATGTCTGTCACACAGCAAATGTTGCTGGCTGACTGCCCTCAAAACACTGGGAAAGAAAAAAAGATCCTTGAAAAAGTGAAATACTAATGACTTGCAGCCTCTTCATATCTAATAGCTAGTGAGTGCACTTCTTGCTTCAAGGGAAGGGGAACAATGAAACATGGAGTTTGCTTAATGGTGGAAGGCTTTGTTTTGTTTTTGAAGAAATACTTGAAAATTCCCTATTTGGTGGCTGACTTTTTAAAAAGCAGTCAATTCACTACATGATGATGACAGAAGTGATCATGTTATTCTAAGTTTGACTCAAAACATATATTGTGTTGGACAAAAAATAAGAAATTATTCAGAAAATATGCTCTAATATGCTCTGCTGGGTTTCAGTGTCTCCAGGGAGCTTCATTTTATGACTTTATCAGCTTGCCTTTAAGCCACAGAATATGTGATTCACAATTTCACCGTCCTGTTAGTTCATGCTTCTGTTGGGAAGTGAATCAATTTCTGGATCTGATGTGTGTATAAACAGCTTCCTTTTCCTTATAGTCTCAAGGGAAATCATGGAATGTCCAAAGAATAAAGGTACACAGAGGTATAGATGAATTCCAGTGCTGAAAGCCGAAAGTTGAGACATATCTAAACATTAGAACTTTAATAACAATTCAATAATCAGTGTTTTGCCAGCAGGGTGGCAATGTGCTCTCTCACACTTACCAGCTATTTGTGCACTGTGTACTTTGGCCACTGGGTGCAGTAACCAGGAAAGAACAAAAGACTTAGCAAATTAAATGTAAAGATTTGCACTCCTGCTGTAGAACAGGTGTAATACCATTTTGCTTTAAACCAAGTTGTGTATCAGGACTTTTGGATACTTATTTCTGAAGCAATCACTGTATAACCTCTGATATAATAAGAACTGAGATGCTTAAGTTCCAATTATGAATCCTTAAACAGAAAACAGAGATACCCAAACTAAACAGTTCTGTGATATAATTAATCTTTCCCCTCTTCCTCCATTTCTTATTGTTCATTCAAATGCACATGTAAAAGAAGGACTTGACTAAAAGTCCTTTGAAATAGCCGATAATTTGTCAACTATCTTGGCCAGTATTTGGACATCACATGTATATTTTGCCTTTATAATGAACACTTCAGAGGTTTCTTGAGTGTTGATGGAGCACGTGATATACAAGATGAAACTAAGACAACTGAGTCAGTTCATCCTTGGGAAAATAATTTTGAGGAAAGAACTAAATGTTTTCTTCTGGATCTAAATGTTAGCTTCAGCTGTCTAGTGGGGATATAACAAAGAAGAAACCAGACATTTCTTGTGAGGGGAGAATGATGGGAGAGAGAATGGACACAAGTTGCAACACGGGAAATCCCAGCTGGATATTAGATAAATAATAAAAAAAAACATTACGTTGGAGCAGGTTGCACAGAGAGGCTGTGACCTCTCCGTTCCTGGAGGTATTCAAACCCGACAGTCTTGAGCAACCAGCTCTAAGTTGGCCATGCTTAGAGAGAGAGACTGCACCAAATGACTGGCAAAGGTGCCCTGCAGCCTGTGTTGTTCTGTGGTTCTGTGCTTCTATAAATTCTCTTCTTTTTATATATTTCTATATATTATTCAAGAGAATATTTTTATATTCTCTGCTTTTTTGTTTTTGTCTAACTCTTAAATAAAGTTGAAATGTTCTGTGTGTTTTCAGAGACTACTGGGTTTGCTCTCATATGCTTACACAAATGAGAAATGGAAAAGTTGTTAAAGAAAGGATCCAGTGAACTGCAAAATCATCTACTTTTCTCTGGAACTGTGCATTTTATATATTTGGTTTATAATACCAGGTAGAAAATATCTGTTGAGAGCTTTTATGCTTGCTGAGCACTGCTTTTATGAGTTGAGGTATCTGTATCCATGAATAATATATATTTGCAGTGTTTTTCTTCTCTTTTTTTTTCTTTTTTTAATGAAGAAAGCAAATAAAAGCATTCTGTGGTTGTTAGGAATATTAAAACATGCCTGCATTCACAATGAAAATAAGCTCAAGTCTAATAAATGTTATTATTGCCACAGATAGATCTGCTTTTCCATATAAGTATAAGCATCTCTTCTTGCTTCTATTAATCTGTATCTTAGTGGCAATATGTCTTCTGCACAACATACTTTTGCAATACCTTAGCCACAGAAGATTTTCTTTGGCCATTAATTAAAGTTAGGACTTCTAAAAACTCCTTTATCAAAATCTGACAATTAAAACTGATGCTGTTTGAAATATAACCGTTTTAAACAATTTTCCAGTGAAAATGCAAATTAAGAAATATTTGAAATATTTTTTTAAAAGATACGCTAGAAAATTTACAAACTTTTTAAACAACTTCAACATGAAATATCTTATGAACTGAAATACTCTTTGCAGTTGAACAAAATGTTTAAAATTATGGTCAATAGATTTGACCTGATTTAGGGTGGTTAAAGAAACCAGAATTTTTTATAGCATGGGAGAATGATCTCCTGTCCAACACACAGTATGTTTTATAGCATACTACATCAATAGGTGGAAATGAATATGGACTTCATATATGGAATATGAACACTATGTTTTATATGGATATTGTATTGGAACCCCAGCATGCAGCCAAGCTCCTCCTGGACGCATCTCAGGAAGGATGGGGGAGAGAATCAGAAGGGTAAAAGTGAGAAAATCATGGGCTGAGATAAAGACAGTTTAATGGCTAAAGCAAAAGCTGCGCACGCAAGAAAAGCAAAATAAGTAGTTCATTCACTGCTTCCCGTTGGTGGGCAGGTATTTAGTCATCTCCAGGAAAGCCAGGCTCCATCAAGCTTAATGGTTACTTGGGAAGACAAATGCCATGACTCTCCCATTCCTTTTTCTTCCCCCAGCTTTTATTATTGAGCATGATGCCACATGGTATGGAATAGCCCTTTGATCAGTTGGGGTCAGCTGTCCCTGCTGTGTCCCCTTCCAGCTCCTTGTGCACCCCCAGCCCACTCGCTGGTGGGCCAGGGTGAGAAGCAGAAAAGGCCTTGGCTCTATGTAAGCACTGCTCAGCAATAGCAAAATTATTCCAATAGCAAAATAATCCAATAGCTGGATTATCAACAGTGTTTTGGTCACAAATCCAAAACATAGCCCCATACAAGCTACTATGAAGAAAACCAACTTTGTCCCAGCCAAAACCAGCCCAACGGACTTCTATAGATATGTTCTATAGTAAAAGTCTGGAAATAGGAAAAATATGTCTGATCAAGAAAAAAAAGAAAATCTGAAACTTCCTTAATCTGTAGATTGTAGATTGCAATCATGAGGGATGCTCCAGCCCCTCCAATCATCCAGTAATACTGCTGCTGTCAGATATAAAACAACTTGGGAAGTGAATGATGGTCAAAAACATTGAACTTCAAAGGAGGTCTATGTTTTTTCTAAGTCTAGCTGCAGCTTAATAAATGTTTGTGTCCTTCTCTGAAAAACTGAGGGGAAAAAAAAAAACAGTAGAAACTAGCACAGAACCAGAATAGTTTCACATAAATACTGTACATGGTTATTTCTGCCTATCACATCATCCTGCGATTATTGTTGGAACATCTGTTTTTATAACTAGTAATTTTTATTTTTATTTTTTTTTATTTGGGACATGTCTTGCACAGTTCTTCCTTCCTGGGGAGAAGGAAATAAAAATCCTGTGGCAATTGATATTTCTTGCAAGAAGTGTGTACAGTAAAGGCCAAATGGATTTCATCAGTATTATTTACTCAGCCAGCAGGGCTGTTTATCAGTACCATATACCGATCATTTTAAGCTTATAAAAGAGAATTAAATAATTGTGGTTAAGTTTCACTCTTACTTTTTTTCTGAACGTTGGCTTTCCTGGCTACTGAATAAAGCTTTTGAGGAATAAAGCTTTGGCTTCAGTAGGCGAAATGTTTTGTATAGTTTAAGTGTAAGCAGCCAAGATTGTAATTTTGGAGAGACTGGGCCAACTTGTCTTCTTCCGTGAAGCATTTCTGAAGCATTTTCATGACAAAAAAGTTGATGTTTTTAAAAACAGAGTTTACTATTGGACAAGGACTGCTTTAAATTTTGTTTAATTTTTGTTAGCTTTTTGTCTACCTGCTTGCTGAGAAAAAACAGACGACATTAATTATTTTGTTTAGAAATATGTAAGTATCTATATGCTTTAACCTGTAAGTAACCATTGCACAGAATTACAATATTCTCAAGACCTTGCAGGTTATGAGAGATGACTTATTCATCATTAGGACATAAAGAATTTCCAAAACCGGTGGATTTAGGTCCCCTTTAAGAGGTTTTCCCCCACTATTATTGAATAGCAAGCTTCAGAAGGGATGCACTCATCCATGCGTTTGCTTACATGCAAGTGTATATGATGTTTGTTTAAATTATGCTTATATATATGTAAGCTTTCCAAAGAAGCTAGGATTATCCAAAAGTCTTTACATGTGAAGTGCAGACACAAAATAATATCTAGAAAAAAAAAGGTGTAAATGAACGCACGGGACAGAGAGAGTAGGAGCAGTAGAAGTCTTACAGTGTGGCTGTGGAGTTACTGCTGCCCAGAGCACCGAGCAAGCAGAGGGCAATGCAGAGCTAAGCCTTACAGTAATGTCTGAAGAGCACTCAGATACGAAATTGAGATAAATATCTCACTTCTATCCATGGCTTCCTTGTCAGGCTGTCCTCCTTTCCCTTTTCTTTCCATTATTTTACAAGAGACACCTCCTTTCTAGAGGAGGTGGGAGGTTCAGCTGTAGCGAGTGTGGGGTTTTTCCCCTTTTTTTTCTCTTTTATAACTCTGTGGATCTGATAATCATCTCTCTATTGTCTGGTCGTTGCTTTTCAATATGGTTAAACTGTTCCCGCTGCCTGTTCACCGTCTGCATTGCAGGATGGCAGCGTGTCCTCAGCACACACCTCTTCAGCACGCTCATGCTTTAGGAATACCCTTCCCAGACTATGTATGTAAAATATAATATATTTATATGACTTGTATCATGTGCCATGGGGTTCCTTCAGGGGTTCTCAAGAGGGAACTGCTCCTTCATTCTGGGGCTCTGGTTTCAGTGGGGTCAGTGGCCACGGTAGCGTTAGGAGCCCTTGGCACCCTTTGACTTGCTGAAGATGAATGCTTCATAACGAGAAATTGCGCTGCCAGACAGCAAATTAGTGATTGAGGGGAGATGGAGAGTTATAGACTCTAATTGTGCTAGCAAGATATGAGATGATGCTTAAAGTATAATTTTAACAGTATTTAATTAAGCGGAACTGTAGATTAACCACCACTATCCTAACTAAACACGTATAGAAAAATTGCAAAATATAAATGCTCGTTATTGCTAAGTTGCCTCTGCTGTCAGCGAGTGACTTGGAGATGAGGTGATTGACTTGAACCTGATGGAAACCTGCTTGATTTCCAAACTGAATTTTAGCTTTTTTGTTTTTCCCCAGTTGTTCTCCTTTAATGCAGCCAGGGAAGGGGACTCATCTGTGCAGTGCTGCATGGTTGACTGGGTGGGGAGAAGATGACATATTTTATCCGGTCACTGAGATATCACTGTGTCATTTCACTCCGTGTGTAGCAATTAAAGCAAAGTGAATCATTTACTCGACAAATTCAGTCTCTTGTTCTGCCAATGGAAGTATTATTATCTCCAGTTTATTTTTTTTCTTTGAATTGCCTGATGGCAGATTTCTCTCATCACCCCAGTCGCTGACAAATGGTAATTAGGTATCCTTGTGCACGCTGCTAGCTAAAGAAGGTGCAGGGAGCCAGTTCCTTCACCGGTTTGTTTAATTACCTTTGTGTGCTGGCTCCAAAGGATTTTGGGAGCCCAGCCTCCCTTGCTTTGTCAAGCTGTGTAAATCCCGTATCAATTATACCTCCTATTCTGGAAGCAAATCATGGAGTGTACAAGCTTCGAATTTGCTTTGCATGACTATTTGTAGGAAGCAAACATAAAAGGAGCTTGTGTTCAGCCACAATAAATTCATTGTTAATTTGAAGTGAATATTTATAACTTAGTTTCTACTATTTGCCTGACACTACTAGCAATTAATTTGGTATTCAACTAATTCTGCCCAGCCTATGCCTGGTCAGAATTTTCTGTCCCTGTGTTTCCAATACACTTCCTACACGCTATTTTGTCCTTAATGCCTTTATAGCTTGTTTATTGGAAACAGGTTTTTAATTATTTTTCAACAGTATTGGAGGCCTGATTTAATGAGCAATTGTTAGATATACTAGGGAGACACATTCACCTGATTAATGCGATAGTTAACTGAGCAACTAAATTGCTTTGTGAAAAAGCAGCTGCACACAGAGTGGAAGCAGTAAGAAAGTTTGAAGGAATGTGAAGAAAATATTTGAAGAAAGATGATTTAAAATAGGGTACAGAGCAAGCTGAAGGCAAGGTGCAAATACACAGTGTTAGCTTGCTGGTTAGTTGGTTGGTTGGTCTGTAAGATATGTGCACATGTGCTCACAAATCCCTGTATTTATCAAGAGACACATCATACAGGCTTGACTGAAAGATACCTCGTCAGAGTGACGGGATATTCAAGGACTGTAGGAAAAAATGGGGAGGATGGGTCTTTCAGGTGTGTGTTGGAGATGAAATTGTGCTGCAGCCAGCACGTTAATTGCACGCCGTGTTGGCGTCCAGCTTCAGTGATAATGTGTGCTTTTGGAAACAGATCCATCCTTTGGGAAACAGGTCTTTTCTCAGAGAGAGGAAGGGAGGAGAGAAGAGGTTTGGCACTCTCTAGTTGGCAGAGCTCACACTGGGGTGTTTTCTTGTGTTACTGACTCCCTCCTGTCAGCAGCACTTATGTTCTCAGCTTGCAGGCTTGTGGTCAGCTTAAAGGATCAGGCTAGCATCATCACCGCAGAATTCAGCAGAAGATACTTCCACTCATGCATTTGGGTGGCATCTTCGCTCCTCTTCCCAAGCAGTGTTTGCAAAGGGAGGTGTTGCATTGGGGACCCAGCAGAAAACTCATGACTAGACTGCCGGGTTTCATTCCTGTAGAGGGCTGTGGCATCTGTGGAGAGAAAAAACCCACGGAGATTAGGAAAAATTTTTTCACTGAAAGGGTCATCAGACATTGGAATGGGCTGTCCAGGGTGGTGGTTGAGGCACCATCCCTGGAGGTGTTCAAAAGACAGGTTGATGTAGTGCTGGGAGGTATGGTTTAGTGATGATGCTCCTTGTTTGATGTGCGGGTGTCTATTTTTGTCAGTTAGGTTGACGGTTGGACAAGATGATCTTTGAGGTCCCTTCCAACCTAGAAGATTCTGTGATTCTGTGATTCTGAGATTAGTGGAGAAATGGTGCACTGGGGCCAAAAAGTGGCACAGCAGCAGACACAGCTGGAAGAGGAGAGTTGAAGTGTGAATGCTGGTGAACCCAGCTGGTTTCTCTCATGTAGTTTCCAACTTTTCTTATATGATGGGTATCTCCTCACAGAACTGAAAATACAGAATGTTTCAAAGTCATGGCATGGGGTAAAGCATCCCACTTGCAAACTTACTGGACCACTGACAGCTCAACAGAACCCCTCTGTTTTCAAGTCAGGGCTGGTGGCTTTGTGTTCCTGCTCACTCACACATCAGTGAGGGCAGGAGCTTGTCTTTCCAAAGGGAAAAGTGAGCTGACTTTTTGTATGGGAAGGTGCATTCTTGTTCACCTGCTTTTACCCAGATGAGAGCCGTATGGATTACAAAGAACTCAGCCTGGGAAAAAGAACTTTCTTTCCATGCCGTGAAATCACTTTGGGAGCAGGGAGTAGGGAGAAGACTGGTAAGATACTCCAGCAACATCAAAATTAAGTGTAACTAGGATGGACACATAACTGGGATTTTAAGTAATTTTGAAGAAAATTGAGAAAAAACAGAAGTCAATTAACTTACACCTATTTGAAAAAGGAAAGTGCTCTTGTGAGTGACGAGCACCCTGCACCACCTTCACCGGTTCAGCTCGTTTCTGTTGTGACAAGTAACTTGGACAATTCTTTGCAATGCATTTTTAATTCCTTGCCTGGCTAGCATGATGGACATATAAATTACTTTAATTATGCTCTGAATGCTTATTTCAAAGCCAGGAGGGATGCTGGTCTGGTGGTTGGAGAATCAGACTAGAATTCAGCAGATCTGGATTCATTTCAAATTCCTGTCATAGCTTTGCTTTGGCAGGTATATTTTTTCTTTTTTTTTTTTTTTTTTGTCTAAGCCTCATTTTATTGTCTGCAAAAAGGAAATAATTGTCCTTACGTTCCACCCATGCCATCCTGCCTTGCCAATTAAGCCTGTAGAATTCCTGGGGCTTTGCATGTGCCTTGGGTCAGCAGTGCTCCAGCCCTCCTGGGCTTTGTCAGCCCTCCATTTCATAGAATCATAGACTCATAGAATGATTAGAGTTGGAAGGGACCTTTGTCTTGCCTGGCTTGGAGGGACAGTTCCCAGTGATGTGTGGATTTGGACTTGTCTCAGACCTATTTTGTAGAAGACCTGGGGCACTGGAGTCAGCTTGTTGGATGTGCAGGACAGCTCTGAGTATTTCAGGTTGCCTCCTGAAAAGCCTAAGTCAGGTCCCAGTTCCACAGACCGACTGAGCACATGCTTAATCTCTGCCTATTCAACAAATGCTTTAAACATAAACATGTTCCAAAGTGTTTTGCTATAGATGGGTGAGCTCCAAAATGTGCTGCTGTGCTTTGCTAGATAAGGATCGGTATTTCTCTCTGAAAGAACTCATTACAGGACAGACACATTAGCGCTGCCTGCATTTTTAGGTAAGGGACCTGACACTTTGCTATCTATGTGGCAGCCAAAGTAGACAAAACCAGAAAATATTTTTAAAATTGCTTTCTGGCATGTAAATACGGATTATTTAGTGTTATCATTTGCACATGTATTATAGATTAATGCTATCAAGCTAAGCTATGCGATGGCAACCACTGATGCTAATCTTGTGTTCTTTATTCTTCAAAACCAACAGAACTCGTCTGATGAAGTATATACTGAATTGCTGAGTGCAAGTGTTGTTTTTTCCTTACGTACAATTTAAAAAGCACATCAAGATAAGAGAGTTGAAGTGGTATAGGTCATGCGTTCTAACACAGAGAGTTCTGTTTTTTAAGAAACCCCTCACATGATTTAAGAAATTTCCAATTTAAAAAATAACAAATAATGTATTACACTATCGCCTTTGAAAACTTTGGGAGTTTAATGTAATTTAACAGACGGCCATTTATGTGTGATTGCAACTTGCTGTAAACCTAATGCTGTGCAGCTGATAAACAGCGACAGAAAAAGTGGGAGATCCAAAGTACATGCAGTCATAGAATCATAGAATCATCTGGGTCGGAAGGGACCTCCAAAGGTCATCTAGTCCGACCCCTCCACAGTCAGCAGGGACACCCCCAACTAGACCAGGTTGCCCAGGGCCTCGTCAAGCCTCTCCTTGAATATCTCCCGGGATGGGGCCTCCACCACCTCCCTGGGCAACCTGTTCCAGTGCTCCACCACCCTCACAGTGAAGAACTTTCTCCTAAGAAAGTTCAGAGCATCCCAGCCTGCACGCATCAGCTCCTGTATAAATCACACACAGAAAACTACCAAGCCAAGGCTTTTAAAATGCCTGAGACAGAACAGTGCATGAAGCAAACACAGTGGCCAAAGTTTGTAAAAGCAGCTCCTGTCTGATAATATGTATGCATATGCGTGTATGTACATCTAGACATACATACACACATATATTTCTACACTGTATGATATGTATTCAGACTGATACAGCAGTGTGAACGGGAAAAGTGCTGTACACTTGCCTTCTGAAAAACTGCCTGCCTTAAGCTTTGAGCCCTTTTCCCTCACCCCTCTCCTCAGACTTACCAGTCATGTTTGCAAAGCTCGACCCTTCACTGGCATCGTGCTGAAAGGAAAATTTGGCATGATTTCCTTCTTTGTAGCTGAGGCCCTTACCCTAATTTGCTTGACACTGATACTGTCCCTGAAAGGGATTCAAAAAGGGAATCAAATCCCTCCCTACCATCTTCATCCCTTGTATTTTTTCCAGGTGAACACTCTGCAACTCTCTCAACAAAGTGGATTTATTTTTTTCTTTCCAGGACCCAAGTATGAAAGTTTCTGGTAGGAGGCACGTAAGAGAAACACATTTGCCAAATGCTGCCGCCTCTTCCCTTGGATACAGGAAAGCATTTTGTTGAAATGGGAAAACCAAATGAATAGGGGCCGCCAGTCCCGCACGCCTCCTGTCTGGGAGCGTCCCCACCCCGGGGACGTGGGCTGTGTTACCCACTCGGGGGAAGGGGTTTCGAGGAGCCCTTTGTTGAAATGTTGGCAGCACATCACTGGGCTCGCTCTCGCTGCAGATGGAGCGCTTGGCCGAACAGATGGATTCTCAGCTTTCTGAAAGAAAGGGAAGGTACTTGATGTACCACGGTAGGGAAGGAGGGGGGGTATTCCAGGCATATGGAAAGGCAGGAAAGAAGGCACGTTCTTGGGCTTTTTTAGTGCACTTGGAGCCTAGCAACCTCTCCCTGGCGAAGCTGTTGGGAAAGCGTGAGCGCTGCGCTCTGTGAGAGGGCGAAGGGGCTGTAACAGACCTGGAGGAAGTCATTTGCACAGAAGCAATAAAAATGAAGGCAGGGTCTAGAAAAGCGTGTAACTAAGCATCACGTGCTGGAGAAGGGGAAGTGCTCCTGCCCGGGATCAGAGGTGCACGCTATTAAGGCACAGAACTAGTGCCAGAATGGTGTAACTGGAACCAAGAAACGGTTTAATATTTTAAGGTATATTGTGCTGTGAAAGAAGCCAGAGATAAATGTTACCTGCCACCCTGAAGCCAGGAATCCCCATTTTCCAGCAGTGTATGCATCGGTTTGGAACCGTGGTGATGCAATTTGCACAGTGACATCATTCAGATACGGCATTGCCTCTTTTCTTGCACTCTTCTTCCTCCCCTCCTCCTCTCCCCAATCTGTTCATACCTCCCTTCCATCTTAGTCGTGGGGGCAAGCTTAGTTCTGTGCAGCATCCAAGAGCCTGTCATCCTGACTCGGAAGGGTGTTATCTGATCCAATATTTACTGCTAAAATCTTCACGCCAATGCCACGTGGAGTGTGATGAGGCAGTGGCATGAACTGAAAGGAGCGACCGTATTTTGGTGTTGTGTGTTAACTCTCTGCAACTTTTCAGTCACTTCACACATACACAGTTAGGAGAAATATTGTACTTTATTGTGGTACAATTTAGGATTTGGTAACATAGGACTTTAATCTTTATTTTTACCTCTTAGCTTAATTAGACAATTTCAACACCTCTTGAATGCAGACATTAAAGCTGTTTAGCAATAATAAGGATGCCAAAGGCTTCGGAAATCCAGATTTTCTGAGAAAAAAAAATATGAATGTGATAAAGGGCAAATATGTCAAGGTTCTTTCAAAGTGTGATTTGCTGCTGAAAGCAGTTATGCAAAAATACTGCTTTCTTAAATAATGGCTCTGGCTTTTGTTCATACTCAGGATTGTGTCTGCAGCAACAGAAATACCTAAAGTATTTTTCCTGAAGAATAAGGGGAACTGGAATATATGCCTACTTGTGCATCAACTATGCTCCATTTTGCAGGACCGAATTCTCAGGGAGGCTCTGAGATAAAATAAACAAGGAATCCCATCATTGAATTTTAGTATGAACATTTTTCAGATCATTGTGTCTGGATCTCTGCCAAGTTTCATCCCTGTAATAAATTAATTCCAACCCACACAAAAGAGAAGGGAAAGAAAAAACCAACAACTTCTACAAGACAAAAACACTGGGCAATTTTTATGGGGAAACAAGTGGCCAAGAATAATTTATTGGAAAAGTAATTATCTAAGAGAGTGGGCTCTTCTCTCTAAGTGGAAATGATAATGTTTTGCAGCCTAACTAAATGCAGTACAGGAGCACCATCAGCATTTTGCTTCACCAACCTGGTTAAATTGAATATAAAGTTAAGATGTTTCTTTCCTCTTGTTTCATTTCTCCGTCCACCCAATACTGTAATTGAGTCCACTTCCCTCTCTCTGTGGCAAAATCTAATCTGGCTGCCACAGGACCTGTGAAATTCATGGAGGTGATGAGCCAGGGTCTGCTTTCTGCATTGTATGTCTGGCTTTATTGAATCTCTAGTCACCCTCAGATAATAAATATTTCATATGTTGGACAGGTGAAAGGTTTCATTCAGCTGCAGATCTGCTTCCAAGGCAACCGATTCCTGTCATTTGAACAGTTTAAACATGTTGAAAACAAAGCTTTCTTTCTGTTTTTTTCTCTATGATTTTATGTGTAAAGCATTACCCGTCTCCCTCCCATCCCTCCTACATGCAGATACAGAAAAGCTGATAGCATTAACAAGTAATTCTGAACAATTTATAACCTAAATGTATTCTCTCTTCCAGTCAAGATGGGATGAAAAATGCCATTTCATTTTACAAGCATAGAATAAATACCTAGAAATATGAAATTGCCCGGGTTAGCATCTATAAATACTCTGTATGCAAAATCATGCAACCACAGTACTACATTATACTTCATAGAGGTTTCTCCATTATGAGGGGTGTTTCCCCAGTACCATCATCCAGCAATTCTGTTTTAGAGTTGGGTTTTTTTTTTGGAGGGGGGCAGTACCCCAGGTATCCTCTGAGATAAGTTACCAAGAAGATTATTAGCAAAATGTCTTCATCTGCATCTGACTTTTGCCAATGTCAGTACTTGTGACAGATCTTCTTCTGGAAAATGTCTGCTGTATCTTTTACATCTTGCAGCTGAACAAGCCCTTCAAAGTACAGATTCACTTGTTCTTCCTTTGCACGTTTCCAAGCATAATGGGCAGCTGCCCTCCCTCCTCCTCTCATCCTCCCCACGTCCAGACTTTCTGACTTGTGCTCCTCTCCACACCCAACTCTAGACCAAAGTCTTCATCCACCGCTGGTGATTTCAGCATCATTTGTGAGAAAAGGAGAAAACTGTTGGAGCAGTGGTGAAATTTTGGCAGGGAGACTCCAAGTAATCGGGTTTCCTACTGTCTTGTATCAGGAGACATTTTTGCTTGCATTTGACCTTCTATGTGGCTGTTCCCCTAATGCAATTATGGCAGAATGGTGGCATTTCTCCAGAAGGCACACAGGTGTTTTAGGAAATAAGATGGAGAATACACCTTGGGTTGACGGGTTTATATCAGCCTTCCAGTACCTAAAGGAGACCTACAGGAGAGAAGGGGAGAGACTCTTTATCAGGGAATTTAGTGATAGGACGAGGGGTAATGGTTTTAAATTGAAAGAGGGGACACTTAGATTTGATACTAGACAGAAATTTTTTACTGTGAGGGTGGTGAGATACTGGAACAGGTTGCCCAGGGAAGTTGTGGATGCCCCATCCCTGGAGGTGTCCAAGGCCAGGCTGGATGGGGCTTTGAGCAACCTGCTCTAGTGAGAGGTGTCTCTGCCCATGGCAGGGGGGTTGGAACTTGATGATCTTTAAGACCCCTTGCAACTCCAAGCATTCTATGATTCTGTTCTATGATTCCATGATGATCCATGTGTAGGTGGGTTATTTAATCTCTCTCCCCTCTCTTTCAGCATACTGTACAGGTGCTTTGCAGTGGTGCTCTGTTTGGGGTCTAGGAGGACATTCTAGATCAGTTCAGGAAGCCTGACATGACATGCACGGCTGCTGTTTTGTTTTTAGGGGGGAGATGGGATGCGGGTACAGTTAGTGATAGGCGTCTTTGTGCCTGGTAGCTCTGTGGCTCACTCCCCTTATTAGAAACAATTCAACTATATCTGACGTTGCAGCCCTCTCCTTTGTGTTTCCAGGCATACAGATTTTAGCCAGCAGGTCTCTGGTTAACCCCTCCTGGCTGTTGTTTATTTCCTGCCACTCGGCAGACACACCACTGAGCGTTAAGTATGTGAACTCAAAGACGCTCCCTCTTTTCCCGTACGGTCTTAATAGCGAGCAGCCACGAGCCGGGCTCCGCCAGGCAGAATTATTTCTACCTAAGAAATATATAGGCTTCGGGAGTATGCCCTTTCTCTCACCCTTTTCAGATTGCATTAAAAAGCATCCGCTACGAGAAACTACAACTGTGTTTATCGGGGTGTTGAATTTGGGAGTAGTGCCGGGATCCCTGCCACGGCACGCTTGAACCGTGAAACCCAGGTCAGTTCCATTTTTTTGGTTTTCATGTACTGGCACGGCGCTGCAGCTGTTTGAGCTTCCAGGTCTCTGTGGGAGCAGCACTTCTTTTAACATGCAGAAAACATCACATTTGATTTTCTAACCTTACCTCTTGTTTGGTTTTGTTGGTGGTTTTTTTTTATACTACTAAACCAAAATGTCAGGGTGGCGTGTCAGTAAACACAGCGCATTCGAAAAGGATCATGCTGACAGGCTTGAAAACTAAATGCTCTCTTTTAAACAGGCAGGAAAAGCTCAGATTTTCCTTCCTGCCCACCAGGCTATCCCTGGACTTGAGGGGACAGCTGTGCTTAATCTGCCTTTTGCTCTGTCACTGTGACTGCCGGCTATGGCACTGTACAACATGCTCTCGGGCTGTGGGAGGATAACAAGTTTCAATCACTGTTCGCTGAGGTTGAGTTTGTTACTCAAAGGCTACTGACTCGATGGCCCCATAGTTTTGTCAGTGAATCAGCCCCTTCTCTCTCTTCCAGCCTTCTGTGGTATTGGGGATGTTGTGGGTCTGTCGTATTGCTCGAGAGGAAGGTGCTGGGGCAGCTTTCGCACTGTCTGCACCCGATGGATGGTGTCGCCAGGGTTGCCTGGGGTACTTTCTAAGGAGGCTGCTTTCATTAATAAGTCTACTCTAGATCTCAGACTCCAAATTTCACCGAAACTGAGTTTGATTTTCTGAAATTTCATGACTCTGGTCTCTCACTGCAAGGTGGATTTGAAAAAGGACAGTCAGAGGTATTTGGTACCTGCAATGTTTGTTCTGCCCAAATGCACGTTGGACGACTCTATTTGAAGGCACAGGACTGTTTGTCTGCTTATTGGGAAAACATCTGGAGGCAGGAATGCTTCCTGCAAGGAAATTTGTTGGTGTTTGACTGTGGTGTGGATGTGGCTTCCCTTTACTTTCTGTCCCCCGATCCCCAGTGTTTGCAGGCTTTGGTGGTTTAAGAGCGCTCTTGGAGTAAGTGCTCCTCTCAGTGAAAGTTATGCGGCTGTCATTTGTTTTTATGTTTCATACAATGGGTGAAGAACAATCTGGAGTACACCCAACTGTGGGCTTTTCATCACCTAGAAACCTGCAGTTAGAACCGTTGTCCCCTTTGGTTACCAAGTAAGAGTCTGAAGAGCAAATGCTGTGTCCTGCCCCAAGCCTCCTCCAGCTCTTCTGTCGCACATTGAGTTCCTCTGCTTTTAAGCACGTTTCCCTTCTTTTCAACTTTTCTTTCTTCATGCATTTGTTTCTTACTTAATTATTTTAGGTCAGGTCTGCAACACCTGAACAGAATACAGCAAAGGTAACGCTCTGTGATATTCCCGCGGCAGGAAAATCTGTATGGAAAGATAAATATCTTTTTTAGGTATCATATTTACCGTTGACAACGAGGAGATAAGTTTTGAGTGACTGAAAATTTTGTAACTAACTGCACCATTAATGTTTAATTACTATTGGCAGCCAAGAAGTGCCTTTCTGGATTAACCAGACACTCTGCTTCGGGGATATGCATAGGTGGCAGAAAGTGATAAAGCTGGTGAAACTGCACCTCTGGGAACTTGTAATAGGATCTTTCCTGTGATATGCAAATTATGCTGCCAAGTTGCTGTATAAACAATTCATGGGAGAAGCGGTGAGAGGTAGTTAAATAGCTGGATCACATATCAAAGATAAAATCCATCACTGGGAATGGAAAAATGTGTTAAAAGAGTGGGTTTGCTTTTAAAAATAAATAAATAATGATAAAAAAAATCCTTGCCCAAAGCATGTAGTTGCACTGAAGAGCAAATAGCAAATGATTTATCACAATTGTTGCAGTTCAGAGTAAACGAGTGTTTAGGAAACCAGTGTGCATAAACTTTGTGAAAAACAAGACCTTTTTGCTAGTACAAGTAATCTAGCCAATAATGCAGCTTTTTTTTTTTTATGTAATAAAAATAGATTATTTCGCAAATGTTAATCTGCTTACTTTTCAGTGATAAAACCAATCCTGCCATTTCTATTCTAAGCATGAGCAATGATCTCAGGCAGCCCAGCAAAACATATTTCAGGGTCATATCCAGCCACAGATCAATGAGTGTGAGCAAACTGTATTGACCCCAGCAGAAGCTGAGCTCATGGCTTCAGTCTGGGTTTCCACTTTTGGTATTTTATACTGTATGAGGAAAGGATTCCAGCTAATAGCAGTTCTCCAGTAAATCAAAAAATTACTCTGTCACTAAATGGTATCGAAGCCCTCATTGACATTGTGTCCAACTGCATTGTTTTTCCACAGAGGTCAATCCCTGTAGCACTTGTTTTCCCCCAGCCCTTTCCTGGATCTGCTGTTCATTTTAGGATCTGATATGGCTCAGCTGAAGCCAACTGAGAAGCCTCTGATTAAGTTCAGTGGGAGCTGGATCATACGCTAGAGTCCTAAGGGGCCAGCAGCAGAAAATTTAAGAAGACGGCAGGGAATATTAAAGCATCATGAGGCAAAGGGAATATTTTTGGCCCGCGACTTTCTTTTGTTTTGCTGTGGAATAGGAATGATACTCTAGATAGAGTTGTACAGTCATAATAAACAGATCCCGCATTCAACAAATGCATCGGATTCTGTTCTATGTTTAATCACCCACAAAAGCTGTGTCAGATGCTCTTCCACCAGGAACAATATCTCCTAATTAACTGTAATTAAGGTATATTATAACAACAGTTTGTGAAACTAGATGGATCTGTCTCCTGACATTTCAAATTTGGTTATTTTTTTTTTTCTGCCAAGTCTCTTAATATACTTCAATTAATGATAACAGAGGCCAGGCCATTCTCAGTGATGGATCTGCATACATGAATCTCAGTGCCACTGAGATGAGATGTAGCATGTTTCTACCATTAAAGCTGCCTTAGAAACATGTATGGACCCCAATTTAGCTGAATTTACTGGCCCAGATGTTGATTACCAGGAAGCTAAGGGTCAAATCTTGATTGCCTTATGCTGGAAAGGGTAAAAACTGTTGCAGAGACAGCAGGAGAATCTAGTGCCTTGTCTGCAGGTTCTTCAGAGGATTTGTAGCCATTTGTAGCAGATATGGCATCTCTTTTCATCCACTGTGAAACCATACGATGCTGTTTTATTCATGCAGTATTCGAACAAGCAAATTTTTAACTTGAATGGCCCAACGAAGGAGTTTGATTATCATTTAGGAAATCATTGCTTCTCCTCTGGGTTGTGGCAGACATCAAGTCTTCACTAACTGATAAGCATTTGGAGAGCTAATCAGTAGTAACGCTTAGGTATAGTCTTTGTATAGATAGCTTAATGGATAAGAATTTTTAAACTATTCCTAAATAAAAGGAAATTGCCAACTTAAAAGAGAGAATTTCCTAACTCAGGCATTTCTCTGCTGGTAATTAAACTGAATGTGCTGCACCCTTGCCCCTAGCCACAGTTGTCCTAAAGGAGATTAACAACATCGAATTTCTACCAACGCTGAAATCTTTGTACCCTAAAATACAGACTAACACAACAATGTACTAAAATTCCATCTGGCGACTCCTCCTGAACTTGGTGATGCTTCATTCCGTGCCTGTGATGCACATCACGGTGCTACCAGCCTTGGGGTTGGAGTTCACTGTTGGGACTTGGGGAGGAATTCACTGTTGCAAAGATGAGCATAGATGAAATCAGGTTTCTGCAGTGTAGTATGGTAAGTAGATATTTGTCTGAAGTAATCTATTAGATGTCATACAGTATATGCAATCAGAAGGTCTTGTGTAAAATGCCGGGGAAAAAAAGATGAAAAACATATCTCCCGTGCTATTCCTCTGAGCAGCTCTGTTATGATCAGGACTTAATTTAAGTGATCAACTATTGCTGTAATAGCACAATACAATCATGTTCCTGGGATATTTTTTTGTGTGTGTGTGATTTATTTTTAGCTACCTCAGGTCCCTGCAACTTCCTAAAGAAAATATTTCCCAGATTTATTTGAATTATGTTGCCAAGCACAATTGTGTCCCCAAGTGAATCAGTTAACTGATCGAGAAATGACATGATTACAAAATTTTAGTTTTCTTTTAAGATACCAGTAAACAATTTTTTCTTTAAAGTCTCATATTTTGTTTGCATCTTATGTGCCCATACTCACTTGATCACATGCAGGAAATATTTTTGTACACTGCTGCTATGCATGACTAAGAAAGGAGCTGCAGATAGAACAAGATGAGATACAGGCAGTAATTTACACCTGACAGAGTGTGAATTTCATTGCGAGTCCTTTTAAAGGAAACTTGCTATTTTCCCCACATTCAGATCGACAGCAATTCCATATGAAATTGTGATCATTGTATTTTTTTTGTTTGTTTGTTCTACTCTACTTTGGTTTTGATTTTTACTAGGAAAAAAAAAGTATTCCTTGACCTAATGCAGTCCTGTATTATCTGCAGGCCCAGGTCATGGTCCTGTGATGCTGGATATACCACATAAGCAGAGAACAGCCTGACTAGGCAAGATTAATAAAGTGTGGGATAAAGAAAGTATTACCACACCATTTCATGGGTGGGGGATCAAGGCACAGCCAGTTTAAATTACTTTCCCGAGGTCTATTGCAGAGCTATATGAGGAAAGGAATCTCCTGGATCCCCCTCCAGTCGCTTTTTCATTTCTAGAGAACTGAAGACCCCTTATTTGTTTTGGCTGAACAGCAGCAATTTTGGATAGTTTGGAAGACATTTAGAGATAGAAGGGATCTATTAGTCTTTCCTACTGAAAGAAATATTAGCAAGCAATTAAAAGAATAATAAATGGGACCCATTCAGACTGCTCCACTTGCTGTTGCTCTGAGCTTCAGGCGAGAAGGTACATAGAGGTCATTTAACCTGACCACGTATATATCACAGGGCACTAGTGTCACCCAGGCACTCCTAAATTAAACCATATATTTTAGACAGAAATACACTGGTCTCACAGAACGTTTTCTATTCAGACTGTAAATTCAAAGGACAGGGCTGTCTCTACATGTGTCTGCTTTGCACCTCCTGTAGTATCACCTGGATAAACAAGGGCAGTTCATACTCCTGTCAGTTTAATCCCTTGCATCATCACAATTATTTTGATTAATTTGATACCTTGGAGCTTAAAAGAGCAAAGAAACCATTAACAACGTGAGCAGAGATGGTGCCAAAGAGGCACGGACACTGACCCAGTCACCCCCTTCTCCCTGCTGTGTGCCAGAAGAGGGTAGAGAGGGTCTCGAGTGGTGGCCATCGAGCTGCATCAGGGGAAGCTGAGGGCAACTGCTGCACCCCAGTGCCCTCTTCATGGTCCGTGTCCTCTGCACTAGTCAAGATTTACTTCCAGGAGATCATGGTACAGAAGTTTGCTGGATGGCAATATAAACAAACAAGTCAGAAGGCATCAGTTACCATATTCATAGCTACAGGCCAAATGCTTTATTCATAGTGTTGCAGTGAAAGTATTAACATGGTGTTTGTTTAAAAAGTAACCAGTAGGTCATTTGTGACCCTTATAATACACACGTGAAACAGTGCTCTGCTGGTTTACACTGGTTACATTCTGCTTTATATTTTCCAGAGGGCCAATTTGCAAGGATTTTTACTGCAGAAACAACTGCTATTTATGAATATAAGTAACTAATTTACTAAAAGTTTCACACAGTGATTTCATGGTTTCCGCTTCCCAGTTAAAGGTTCTGCAAATCTTTTGGTCTTGTTGTTGACTTTGGGTTGTTTCTGATTGTATCTTGAAGCCTGGAAATAATGTATTACAGTAAAGTAAATACATTATTCTTGTTATTGCCCTTGTTATTAGAAAATATTTATATAGTGCAGTAAATTTACATTGTCCTTTACCAACATAGATAAAGGCAAATTCTCTGCCCTGAAGAGCTTCTAATTCAAATAAGAAAAGACAAACACTTCGGAAGTGGGTGGGTGAAAAGATTACCAACCACATGAAAGCAATGGAGGGCCTGCATGAGGAGAGAGAGAGAAGCTGCCAGCATCAGTTCCTAATTTTGCATCACAGTAGCATCTGAAAAGTCTGAGGAGGGATGAAAGCCTGGCTGCACGAGGTGCTATGCAGAAGACTGGCAGGAGGGTGGCCTTGCCCCTGGAGCTCAGACCATCACTGGCTCCCTGACATCCCTGCCTGGGGTGCTCCTTGGCTAAAGCCAGCATCAGTCCAATTACAGCACAAGGAGCGCCAGGTCTTTAGTAGGTTTTAGCCCTGCCTGAGGGAGAATCCACATGATTTCCTGCCCTGAAGAGTTGTAATTGAAATTGGAGACAGCAAATGTATATGCAAGAAAGCATTTCAGGGAAAAGGGAGTGGAAGCATTGCTGGCTGGGTAAAGATACAGCAGGACCACATGGAGGGAGAGAGGGAGGGCTTTTAGCATCATTATATTCACCATGATCTGCAGCTCAAGCCTCCTCTGCCCTGACCCCTGACAGCTAGTTACAAGGGATGAGCCTCGAAATAATTTGTGTTGCCTGATCATAGCTGATGCACAGTAACTGCTATTCTTCTGATCTGACCTTGTGTTAAATATGGGATTGCTTCTCACACAATGGAGGAGAAAGGTGGTGTCCAAGTGTCCAGTGAAGACCATACCCTCAGAATATGTGATATTTGTTTGCAACTCTACAGTTGCAACTTGTTAGTGATCCCATACACAACTGTTTAGAAAACAGACAAAATTCCTGGCTCTGCTTAGAAACTTAATTCAACCTTTGCTGACAGCTAATGGGTATGAAGCAGCACAAAGAACCTGGAAGGTCTGCTCAGTCCTGTGAGAGGTGAGAAATCTTCTTTGTTCTCCTCATTTACCCACAGCAAACAACCTGGGAAAAGGGAAAGGACAGTGGGAAACTCCCTGTAGCTGTCCTCATTTCCTAATCAAGATAAGATGCTGCCCCCAAGCATGGCATGAAGGATAGAAAAGCCAGTAGCTTGGCTGATGGACAGAAAGGGGGGACTGTGGTAGTTGAGAGGGGTGTGTGGTCTACACTGATCTTTAAAATGGGAGCTACAGAGTAAGGGAGTTAAGTGTCTGGTAAATAAATGGGGTGAGGAGATGGGATTCATTTAGAAGTAGGAAGAAAGGGTCCAGGATGAATTCTCTCTCTAGAGAACAGGCAGATGTAGGGCATCACAGTTGTAGGAAATGTGTTTGAGTGGGCAGCTCCCGTTGTCAAACACTAATAGTCATATGTTGGCATATTCACTGGGGATGGGCAGGAAAAAAAAACAAAAACCAGAAAGCAAACCATTTCTCTCTCTAAATATCCATATGTATCTATATTTGGGGACATGCTCATGAGTTATTACAAACTGACTTGTGATTTCTGTTCTCCTGAGGATCACTGTGCTGGAGTAATCAGGCAGACAAAGGGCAGGAGTGGGAGCCAAGTCCCTTGTGACTGAGTGTCTTGTTGGGATTCGTACGACATGCAGGTAGCTGAGCCGTGGTTGGGCTCCCAAGACACAATTCGCTCAACCCAGCTCATCTCATCCCATGGGTGTCTGACAATGTCCATATCCAAAATCGCAGTGTAGACTTCTAGCCGGAGAAGCGAGATGTGTACCTCCAATGATGTGTTTCATGGCCTAGCGAGATAGGTGTCTGAAACAGGCTGTCACAAGTACCTGGTTCTCCCCATTGGTGACAAGGGTGGCAAAAAAGCTCAGGCACAGATGCCTGCTTTAGCTGAAGTTAGGTGAGATGGATCCCTGTTGGGGTTTCAGTTGGGATAGAGTTAATTTTTTTATTAGCAGCTGGTATAATGCTATGCTTCAGATTTGGGATGAGAAATACTTTTGATAGCAGACTGGTGTTTTTAGCTGTTGCTAAGAGCTCGAAGCCTTTTTTGCTTCTCACACCACCCTGCCAGCAAGCAGGCTGGGAGTGCACAAGAATTTGGGAGGGGACACGGCTGGCACAGGTGACCCCAACTGACCAAGGGGCTATTCCATACCATGTGACGTCATGCTCAATATATAAAGCCAGAGGAAGAAGAAGGAAGGGGGAGATATTTGGAGTGCTGGCATTTGTCTTCACAAGTAACCATTGTAGTGATGGAGCCCTGCTTTTCTGGAGATGGCTGAACACCTGCCTGCCCATGGGAAGCAGTGAACGAATTTCTGGTTTTGTTTTGCTCGCATGCACGTCCTTTGCTATATCTACTAAACAGTCTTTATCTCAACCCATGAGATTTTTTCTCACTTTCCTCCTATTCTCTCCCCCATCCAAAGTGGGGGAGTGAGAGAGCAGCTGCATGGTTCCAGCTGCCAGCTGGGTTTCAACTACCACAATCCCTCCCTTTCCTAATAAAACAATACAGTATAAGAGACAATACTGTCTTGGCTGTGAAGAGATATTTGGATAAGGGAATGACCCATGGCAGACTAAGGCAAGAAATGTGCCTCCATTGGAAAAGAAAGCGTGGAGTCAATGGATGGAAACAAAAAAAATACAACGAAAAGCAAGAAAGAGTACTGTGAGGTAAATGGAGAAGAACAGGAATGGAAGGAATACAAGATAAATGAGACCAGGGAGCACACTACCAATTTAGAGCATGGAGCTGGAGAAAAGATCCTGGGTGTGATGTGCTAAGAGGGGATGGCAGCTTTCAGAGTGAGGACAGATGTAAGTTGATAGAAGTGATAGTGAGTTTTTCTCTTAAGCAGAATTTATCACCAGAAACCTTGAATTAAAGCAAACAAAACAAGCCTAAACCTCTTTTCCAGAGTTTCACTTAGCAGCCATCACTGAGAGAATACTTGATGGTCTTGCATAAAATTTTGATCAATATGACTTTAGATCGCTCCAGTACTCTGCAAAAAAGTGCTCTGCAGATCACCCAGGCACTTAACCAAGGACACTTAAATGTCACCTCTTGTCACAATTTGGTCCGATGATAAAAGTGTATTTTAAAAATATGAAAATAGCTTGATTGACAAGGATATTTTTTTCCCCATGAATCTCTGTCTGAAAAGACAGGCTGCTTTAACTCCAGGAGTTCAATTATACAGGCTTCGAAGGAGAAGAAAAATGATAATGAATGCATTTAGAAACTTCTAAAAAGTTACTTAAAATAGATTTTCCATACATAATGTTGCCATGTGAAATTCAACAGTCTCCTGGTCTTCTAGGGCTAGGAGACAGCAGATCATTTGGAAATACAATAATGAGGCTCCCCTGCCTCTGATGGACTGTACCGTACCGTCCCCGGGGCTCTGCCACAGACAGGGCTTACCCATCAAGCTGTTCATTTTTTTTCAGGAGGTGCCATGGGAGTGATTTCACTTTAGGTTAGCCAAGAAGCTAAAATGCTCTTTCTGGAAGTGTGTCCCAGCTTTCGTCTTTTTTTTTTTTTTTTTCCCTTTGTCTGTTTTACTCAAAAAAGAAAAACTCCGCCAAACAACCCTTTGTATTGCAGCTGCTTGAAGTAGCTTTAGTAAATATGAGATAAGGACATTGTACAGCAAAGTGGGAGAAGGCATTTGATAGGTGTGGTGCATTTATGCAGGTGTTCCCTCAAGCCCAGATGGATGAGAAGCAGCAAGTTTAGCCCACTTGTAATGACTGGCTCAGGTACTTTATGGTATCAAGGAGGCATTCCAGCACCTCTCATTTCAATATTCAGCCATTGAGTGAAGTTGCTGAGGTGTGTGTTTGCTCCAGACCTGCTTTGGGTGCTTCCTCTGGTGTCTGAAATGCAGTGGTGTGGGATGTCATGTTTCTAAAGTGGTCGGCAGCCTTTAGTAGAGAACGGTGTGATACAAGGCCTACTATTAAAATACTGCTGTAAGTAATTAAAGATTTCAGAATAATTGTTTTCGTTGTTAAGTATGAATTCTTGATATGCAGAAATTTAAAGGAAAGGTTGGTCTAATTTAGTCAGTAAGCCACTGCCCTCTTAAATGGGAAGCAAGTGATTCACAATAGCAAGGTCTCTTGACAGAGTGAAAACCGAGATGCAGTCATCAATTCACAGCAGCATTTTCTGTTCAAGGAATAATCATCAGACCTGTTTTTATCAAGGCTGCACTGCATTGCTAGCCTGCAAAGTTCCTCTTTTTTTTTTTTTTTTCCCCTTCCAGATGATTTGGGAACTGCATATGCTTTTTCAATCACTAAGCTGGACTTCCATAATGCTTTGCTTAATGTGCCTCCAGATTCTGTTATTTATAGACTTCAGCATATTCAGACTGCAGCTGCTAAAACACACACAAAAGAAAAGGGGCATTTGTAACCTGTTAAGGCTTTGCTCTGAGATGCCAGCGAAGTGTGGGATTTAGCATAAAATATTACCCGGTGACCTCTCAAGGAGCATCGCAAGAAAACACCTGTTTATCTTGAAGACCTTTGTTTTATATTTTTTTTTCACTGTTGAAATCTTCCAGTGTTCTGCTTTCCAAGGGAAATCTGGCCTTTGTGAGTACCATGTGTTATCTTCAAGAAGTGCTGGGGCAGAGGATTTAAGTAATGCAGCATCTCAAATGAGCAGTTCTTCCAGAAAATGTGTTTTGTGAAAATTGTCTTTGTTAAATTTAGAGGGAAACTGTAAATATATTGTGATTTTTCTCTAAGTTGTCTTAGTCCTATCAGTATGGCCGGGATTTACTCGTTAACCATTTCTCAGTGAAAATTGGTGGAAAGGATCCTTTGTAACTATGCAAAAACCTACACATTCAGTGTATATAGTGAAAAGTGAAATCTCTTAATGCTGCAACGTGTTTTATTAGTTTACAAGATGACAATGTATTTTTTTAATGGCATAATAGAATGAGCATAGGTGTTGCAATTCATTCATAAGACAAAAAATCAGAAAAATTATGTAAGCAGACACATAGCCAGAGCTCCTATTTCAGGTCTAAGGGTCAGACCCTACTTACCTTCACCAGCTTGTGCCTAATGAAGCTGTTTTCTTAAGGAAAGTGCCAGTTCCTGCAGAATTAATATTTCCTTGCAAAGGCCTCCTGTAAGAGGGAGACACGACAGACAAAACCAGGTAAACAGGTTAACTTTCTGAAGACCCTGGAAAGCAACTGCCCTCTCTCCAGTAGAGCTGAGGGGGGCTGAATCATACATTAGATGTCTAAGTTAAGTTCCCATCCCAGAAAATAAGACACTTTTTCAAAAGTGCTCTGCTACCTAATGTATTTTTTAATTGAATTAGTAAATGTCTTTTTGCAAATTGTTGCAAGAAATGGAGAATGGGAATGGAGAATGGGAATGGAGAATGGGGATTCCTCTTATGAGGAAAGGATGAGAGACCTGGGTCTGCTTAGCCTGGAGAAGACTGAGAGGGGATCTCGGCAATGCCTAGAAATATCTAAAGGGAGGGTGTCCAGAGGATGGAGCCAGACTCTTTTCAGTGGAGCCCAGCAACAGGACCAAGGGGCAACAGGTATGAACTAGAACACAGGTAATTTCATCTCAGCATGAGGAAAAGCTTCTTTACTTTGAGGGTGACAGATCACTGGAACAGGCTGCCCTGAGAGGTTGTGGAGTTTCCTCTGGAGATACTCAAAACCCGCCTGGAAGTATTCTTGTCCAGCTGCTCCAGGTGATCCTGCTTTGGCGGGGGTGTTGGACTACATAATCCCTGGAGGGTGACAGATCACTGGAACAGGCTGCCCTGAGAGGTTGTGGAGTTTCCTCTGGAGATACTCAAAACCCGCCTGGAAGTATTCTTGTCCAGCTGCTCCAGGTGATCCTGCTTTGGCGGGGGTGTTGGACTACATAATCCCTGAAGGCCCCTTCCAACCCCTACCATTCTGTGGTTCTGTGATATGTTTGTTTTCCTTCAGTTACTTTTAAATTTCAGAATTTTGGTGAGGCTTTCTAGGTGTTAACGTAGCACTTACCATGCAAAAATATGAAATGATGCCTCTTTCTCTTTCAAGAAAACACTGCACATGCAATATTAGTAATAAAAGCCATCTTTAGAGTCACATTGGAGAAGTTCTTTTTCTTCATGTGCTCCAGGTAGGATGGCTGCAGCACATAAGTATCATGTTCATTGTTGCTACTCCCAGCTTTCCTCTTCATCCTACGATGGTCAGGAAAAAATGGGTAGTAACTGGCAGCAAATCCTTGTCTATCTTTTCTTTCTTTTTCTTCCTTCTTTGCTGGGAGGCCTGCCCACAGCTGGAGAAATAAAAAAAACACTGGGAGGAACCAGTACAAAATGCTTGATGTATTTTAGAAGACAGCTGGAGCCAGCCTGGTAAATGACCTGTACTTTGGCAGGTCAGGTGGAGTGTGACCAACCTAATGACCGCTGTCCTGTGAATCACAACGAACAGTAACAAGCATTTCACACTTGCAATTCTTTTAAGAACCATAAAACTTGCCTAGATGTAACAGTTCACAAGATACCACATCGCTCCTTCCCATCTGTGGTGTCTCGAGAACCGGCACCAATAGCATTTAATGTCTTTGCGACGTGTCGTCCCCGTTTTTAAAAGGTCGATGGCACCGGTCTTTTCCTTGAAGGATTTAGTGGTCACTAAAATGAGACAAAGAGGTGAAATGACTGAAGGTCGGTGTCAGAGTTGGGCAGAGAACCTCCTCCTCGCGTCCTGGGACTGGCCGCTGACCCGGGCACTCTGTAGAGCCTCGTTAGTGTGGTGCATTTAATCAGCTTCGCTCCATGTCATAATTCATTGTCTGTGGTGTTATGGATATCTAAAGGGTAGGATTTTAACTTAGCAATCTGCTGTGTTATTGAATTAGTTTTATGTTGTGTTAATTTCTTTGTCTCGTGGCATTCATTGCCTGTGATAATTGATGCACAATATATAACCGACTTCTGTATTCATTTGGGTAACTGCATTTAATTGCTTGGTATAAAATATGCGTACTAAGTACAATCTGCTATGACTGCTATGACTGAGAAGTGCTCATTGGTATGGACTTGAGGGTGCTTTATCTTCCTGACAACCTGTCTGAGGAAAGTCTAAATGTCTCCCACAATCCACCATCCGCAGACTGGTACTTGCAGTGTGTCTGCAAAAAGAGAGACCACAAAAAGCGTAACATGGAATTCCTTTAGGAAGTGTTTGGCATTAAAATTTTGTTAATCAAAATAAGGAATGCTCTCAAATATGGAAGTTTTTATTAACATCCTTGTCCCTCCCAAACCTCAAGGAAAAGCAGCACCCAGAAGACTTTACATACATTTTCTCCTGTAAATCAGGATTATGCCTTTATTTGTTCTGAAGTTAATTCCCTGGAGTAAAGCTACTCCCATACACAAATGTTTATAAACACAGATTTCTTTTACATATATCTTCAGGTCTTTAATGCCCATGGGAGTATTAATGAGTTATAAATCAAGAATGCTTTCTGAAGGTGTGATGTCAGTGAAATGGTGTTGATTAATGACTGTTAGTGATACACAGGATCTGTGCATAAGCTTATGCTTTCTTTCCTGTTTAACGGTACCACAGTGATTCCTTATATTTTTAAGAAAGCTAGGATTCTTACTAGTAGATGTATTTCTCATCATACACAGTACTTTGCTTTTTATATGACCTAGTGAGTGGGTCTGTTTGTTTCCCTGGCTTGTTTTGTTTCCAGTGTCACGAAGGGTATAATAGTGCAGCGTCTGGGCTAGACAAAGAAATACTGAGATTTGCCCAAAGCTGATTTCACTTTAAGCATTAATGAAACCTGCCCCCATCCGAATTTTCAAAAGTTTTTAAACAAAAGCTGATGGTTGAGTATAAATCAGGTGTGAAATGCCTGTGAGATTATTTTAGCCATATCATGTTGCTCTGCGTTAATGTAACTGGTGAGCTGTCGGTACAAGGGATGTTTGCAATTAGTATTTTTTCTTTTTAAGAGAGCTAGTTTCTACAGACTGTGTCCTTCAGGATGTAGCATTAGTTCTGCCTACAGCTTGCTGCAAATTATTCAGTGTTCATAGGTGCATTTATGCTTGTTATTCAGCTCTCTTCCACTGACAAAATAGCCTGCAGCAGTTCTTGGTTAGATAGGACTAATTCCACTTTAGGCTCCACACATGCTCCTTTGTGGTTTTTCCCCTGGTTCAGCCTGCGCTGCATCCAGGCCCTGCTGATAAAACAGTAGACTTGATGGCCAGAGAGAAAACATAGCTGCCCAGAGCCAGTGTAGGCTATGAGGGTATGTTTCATGCAAAGACTTTCATGGCACGCTGGGCAGAGCTGGTGGCATAATACAAGAGGAGTTCCACCAATTAACCCACTGATTCTGCTTTATTTCATATTTGTGATGTTATGTTCATGCCTCACACCATGACATCCTTCTTCTGCAAGGACTTTAACAAATGCTTGTGGCTAATTCCTGGAAGTATACCAAAATTTGAAGTATGTGGACAACCTCGTAGAAGGCAAACACCAGCAAAGTCACCTATTAATCCCCAGTAGGCTGAGCTGCATTTGTCTAGCCTGGTGTTTGATGCTTTATGGACTGGTTTGCATTGTTGGCAGAGCTGGTACAGCTGTGATGTGGGTTTGGGGGACAGAGTGTAGAGCTCAGCAGCAGACCTCTCTACGTCACCCAGCCCACACTTCACAAGAGAGTAAAACAGGGGTAGAAGGGGTGGCAGAGACAATCCAACACCCAATTTCTGCCCCTTACCCCAATAATCCTTAATTTTTCAGGTCACCTTCCAAAACTGTGGGGCAGCACCTCCTTCCTCCCTATTAGTCAGGGTGATGCATTGTAGGGACACACAAGTACCACACAGCAAGGTCTGAAGGCACATTTCACTGCTGTTGGTTTTCAGATGTGCTTCCTACATCAAGGCAGTGAGGCTGCCGGTCACGGGAAGAAATGAACCACTCTCGTCTGGACTATTCAGCATATATTTGTAAATCAGGATTGATTTGAGAATGATTCATACAGAGCGAGGGGGGCCGTACTGACAAGGAATAATTCAGCCAGCTCTAACCTTGAAATAGATGCTTGTGGTCAGAAGTTTATAGCCTGAGTGGAAAGAGCTAAGTACAAGTTTAAGGAGCTGAACAGGAGACACCCGGTTTTTAAAAACTTGACATAAATCTCAGGTGGCTTGTCTTATGTTAGTCACATTCCCTGCAGAGGACTTTTGTTCAATGTTTGTTTGGTGTTTATAGATGTTATTTAAAATCTGATTTTATCATAGAATTATTTTATGTTATGTATAATGAGTAGTGGAGATCAAATAAGAATTGGAATTGCAAATTCAACTATTAAGAGTTAATAAATATTGACTTTTAAATAGACCCACTGTAGATTTGAACAAAATGCTTCTTAGCTCAGTATACTTGTTATTTGAAAATTATAACATTCTAAAAAATGTGCAGCATTGTCTTATCCTGACTCTTTCTGCATTTTCACAGCTGTTGATGTGGTCATGTTCCTATAAAGTGATCTGTACAGTGTCAGGGAACTATAATATAAAACTTTCTAGCTTGTACTTTATGCATACCGTATGAAAAAAGAAAAGTGTGGGAGGTACTAAGCTAAAATACAGTGTAATCATGTTAATTGTGTCTTTTCTAAAGATGAATTCTTAGGGTTTGCATGTTGGAAACCTCTTAATTAAGGTCTTTCGAGTACTTTTTAAAAGACAGCACAAGTATCTTAGGGCTGAACAAGTCACTGACACGCACCTGCACAGCATTAATGACCTCCCCCAACACTTGGAAGCACTTGGTCAGTTGTTGGCCACTAGTACCAAAGACCATAGGTCAGATCACTTATGCTGCTGGCCAGCCAAAAAAATAACACAGCCCTCCTTCGCCCACAGTCACACTTAACTAATGCACAAGGACTAACATGGTCATCTATCTGATTATCCTCACCCCAGCGTTTTCTCCCTCTGCTGCGAGCGGTGGGAGCTCACAGCCTTTGGTCACACCTCTTGCCCGTGCACTCAGTCAGCCTTCTTTCCGACCAGCGATCCACTGACGTGGGGAGCTTCACACCCAACAGTAACAATGGCAAGATGTTACCCTTGTGCAAAATTCATGGTCTGGTGGATACCTGATGGAAGCCATGTGGTTTAGCTGGATGCAGATGCTCCACCTTTGCTTCCAGCTAACTAACCTTTGTCAGACAAAGATACAGTGTTAGTTAAGGAGGGGACATCACTCTCAGCTTTGTTAGGTTTTATTACTTTTCCACGTCTCTGCAGGTTCCGTTCTGTAAGCCATTGTGGGGTAGCTTTTTATTTTTCTCCCTTCATCTCCGAACAGGAGACTATTTCCTTGAAACTTGCAGCATCAGTTAATTGTTAACAGTTAAAAAAAATAAAATCATATTCCCTTAATACGTTCCTTCAGCTGATGCCTTCATGCCGAGGAGGCTGTGTAGCTACTGATAAGACCTAATTTGTGGAGGGCTTTTCAGCGGTCTGACAGGTTCATACGTGGCCCTGTTTGTTCGGCGGGGGAAGGATGAGGCGTGGGCTGAAACGCGTCCACAGCGGCCGGGGCTGGGGTCCAGAGGGAGTGGGCAGGAGGGTCCCATGGATTCCCCAAGCGGTCTGTTGTTTTACAACCACGTTCTGACTGCGGCACTTGAGAGCTGATTTCGTCTTTTCTCTTTCAGAGCCTAATGAGCTGTGTGTGGGCCCTGCGTTCGGTGATACCCCATCTCAAGATGCTGCTAATACAGTAGCTAATTATTTCTAGCTGAAGCAGTCTTAACAGGAGCAAAAGGAACTGGGGAAAAGCAATGGCTGCTGGTAAATATCTCAGGTCTGCAAAGGTCGTAAGAAAATAGCTGGAAAGAGCTGATTTCAGCTGTGACCAGGGAGAAGAGAAGCACAAATGTGTGATCACACCTTGTGTCTGGTGGTTCAGTATCATAAATTTTCATCCCACCTAAACATAAGGAGGAACTTCTTTACTTTAAGGATGGCAGAGCACTGGAACAGGCTGCCCAGAGAGGTGGTGGAGTCTCCTTCTCTGGAGACATTCAAAACCCGCCTAGACACATTCCTGTCCAACCTACTCTAGGTGGACCTACTCTTTCAGGAGGTTGGACTAGATTATCTCCAGAGGTCCCTTCCAAACCCATATCATTCTGTGATTCTGTGATCCATTAGTTATCATCTGACCCACTCTTTGTTCCCCAACTTTGGAAGATCCATACCTGGGCTCGGGTTATTTTGGCCATATTGAGGATAGATCTCTTTTTTCTTTTTTTTTTTAGAATAAAACTTTATATTTCCCATAGGGTATTGATTTGGTTTGACTTCTTTTTAGCGAGGGGCTGATGTATTCTTAAATCTTTCACACACACAAAAAACGCACCTCATGGAAAACAGGTCTTTCATTGGAGGGTGTTTGGCTCTCACAACTTTCTGACAAGTTGCCAGAGATTATATATATAAATTCTATCAGAGGGTTGCAGAATGGTTAATTCAGGTTGGGTGGGGCCTCAGGAGGTCTCCAGTCCAACCTCCTGCTAAAACCAAAGCCAACCATAGGGTCAGACCAGTTGCTCAGGGCTTTATCAAGGTGAGTCTTGAAAGCTGCCAAGGGTGGCAGCTGTACAGCCTGTTCCACTGCTTCACTATCCTCATGCTGAAAATGTTTGCTGTATAACCAGCCTGTACCACTTTTGTTTCATTTTATGTCTCTTGAATGTTTCCAAGGCCTTTATGTTTCGCTATGCAATACCAAGCACTGTTATCAGTGGTCTGAAAGGTGAATCATAATTAAGAAACAAAACAAACCCCAAATAAGCAGTGGGTATGATATCTCGTTTTCACTGCAGGTTTGGGTCAAAAATCCTGGTGCGTTTTCTACTTTTTCACTCACGATGTGTTTCTTTTCTTGCAGCGGCTGATGGTTTGGGAAGTATAGCTATAGATACCACACAACTTAACATGTCAGTCACTGATCCGACGGCTTGGGCCACAGCTATGAATAACCTGGGGATGGTTCCAGTAGGACTAGCTGGGCAACAGCTTGTGACAGGTAAGATTTTTCTGTTTTAAAGAGATCTCTTGTGCCACTCCATTAATTCTTTGGGTCCTTTTAAAAACATCTGGAATGATTTCCAAGGATATTATATATTTATATTCTGAAAACATCACCTATGATTAATATTGCATACTGTGTATTAGTCTGTTCTTGTAATAGGCATATGATCCATATTATATTTTAATTTTGTGGAAAAGCCAAAACTCTTTCGGGAAATTAAACAACTAAAGCATCGATCCTTATACTGAGTCAAGACCAGGAGGCAGGTCACATAAGAGAAATGTTTGGTTTTGGTTTCTCTGCTCAAGCAGGATGTCTTGAGGTTCTGCCAAGGAATACCCTGGGCTGGGAACTCTTGACCGGAGAAAGAATTTCAAGTTATGTTTAATTGGGCAGAAAATTATGAAGCCCATTCAATTCATATGCTTAGTTGATATTAGTGAAGTGAAGCTTTTCTGTCAGGTGTGTGCTTATTTACTTTCTGCCTGATTCCATAAATTGAATTTCAGGAGGTTGTTCTTGTTTGATTTTGTTATTTCACTTCCCAAACACAGTTTGGGAGAGCTTTGCAGGGGATTGCTTATTCTAACAGTAGTAAAAATAATATTTTGAAACTAGTAATGTTTCACAGACAAGCCTGAAGATATCAGACTTCATTGACAACCATTAGTTGTGATTAATAAAATTTCATTGCTCCTGTGAGGTAGAGAAAAACCATTTTTATATGGGTGGGTGCCCTTTAGACACAAGCCACATGCCAGGCATATGACAGATGCCCCCTGGAAGCTGCATTGCCACATCAGCTTAAGAAGAGCTGTGCAACATCTGGATCCCAGCAGCATCCTGTCACGTCTGTGCCCATCCATGTAGACGTGGATGCGGTGAGCCAGGTCATGATGTAAATCACTCAGCCTGCCTCACCAGGGATGCGTGACACTTAATTTTGGCCGAATATGTCCCCTTCTGAGACTGGGAACTGAGTGGAGCTGTGCCAGTTCACAGCTGATGATCTGGCTCTGAATTACCTGTTTTACAGGCGGGTAAACTAAGCTGCAAGAAAGCTGATTTATAATGAATCAGTCTCAAGCAGAGAGTTTAGCTGGTGGAGGCCATGAACTGATTCTTGGTCTCTGGCTTTAACCCCATGCTCCCAATTAAAAGAAACAAGCGAAGCCATCCGCTTCTGGGGAGTCAGTTCTCTTCGATGTTTTTATCAATGACCTGGGCGCAGGAGTTGAGTCCGCAGTTAAGTTGGCTGATGATACTAAATTGGGGGAAGCCGTTGATCTCCTTGAGGGTAGAGAGGCCTAATATAAACATCTGGATAGATCAGAGCACTGGGCAATCACCAGCTGTATGATGTTTAACCGGGACAAATGCCGGATTCTGCAACTGGAATGGGACAAGAGGCTGGAGTGCAGCCCTATAGAAAGGGATTTTGAGTTTTCAGCTGATGAGAAGCTCAAGTCAACAATGTGCCCTGGTGGCCAAAAGGACCAATGGGGGGTGGGGTGCCTTAAGCACAGTGTAGTCAAAAGGTCAAAAGAAGTTATTATCCCACTTTACTCATCATTGGTACAGCCTCACCTTGAGTACTGTGTGAGATAAGAAGGGTATAAATATATTCCAAGGAGAGGCAACAAAGATGGTGAAATGTCTAGAGGGCAAAATTTAAAGAGGACACTATATTTGTTCAGCTTAGAGAAGAGAAGGCTGAGGAGAGACCTCATTGCTGTCTACAGCTTCCTCATGAGGGTGAGTGGAGAGGGTGGTGCTGATCTCTTCTCTCTGGTGTCCAGTGATAGGATGCAAGGGAATGGCTTAAAGCTGCATCAGGCGATGTTCAGATTGGTTATTAGGGAAAAATTCTTCCCTGTGAGGGTGGTGAAGCACTGGAACAAGCTCCTCAGGGAAGTGATCATGGCCCAAAGCCTGTTGGTGTTCAAGAAGCGTGGGGACAACACTCTAAAATTTATAGTTGGCCTGTGTGGAGTCAGGAGTTGGACTCGGTGATCACTGTGGGCCTCTTCCAACTCAGGACATTTTATTATTCTACATGCTGGTGGGGAGCCAGCTTTTTCCATTTTCTGGTGGGGCTTTGCCTGCAGGTACTGCACTCAACTTGAATGTGATTATCTTCAAACCTGAAAATAGCCACATGTCAAAATCAGCTTCTGCTGCTTCCATTTATAAGCATCTTGGATGCGTAGCCCATGGGGGTTTGCCCAGCTTTTTGTCTTCCCCTCTTCCTCTGTCTCTCCAGTTTCTGTGTAAACTATGTCCTCAGGTGTGCTGTGCAGTCCCTACATGGCAGCCTCATCTCGTGTGCGATGCTTTTCCCCACAAGGGAGGATCTCCAGCACTTTATTTCATTGCCAGCTCCCTACTATAATTTCCATAATTATGTGTCTCACGTATTGTAGGAGTGTTGTATAGGTCAGTTGGTATTTGTTCAGCATTTTCAATGTATGAAAGGTGCCATAAGTAATAAATATTAATTACTGAAGTGTTGCCTGATTTCTCTACGGGTGCAGAATAACTTCTTTTCTTTCCTTTTGCTTTCCTTTGTTTGAGGCTCTCTTGTATTTTCAAAGTAAATAGGCGCTTTGACACTTCATTATGTTTCCTTAAGATTCATAAGTTTTTGACACATTTACTTCATGGCAAATCCATAATGGCAAAACCACAATTTACCGTAAAAAGACTTATTTGCTATAATACATTTACTATATCTGCATTCAGTGAGAGTTTGCATCTCCATGTCGGACCAAATATCTAACTAGTCCTTTGCCCTTTCTGACTTTTTTCATTTTTTTTGCTATTAATCCTAGTAATGAATTTATCTTTGTCAGCAGTCACATATTGCTTTTGCTGCTGTCATCTGTGACATGTCTTGGAGATGAAAATGACACACTCATGTCCCAGTGCTAACTTTTTCTCTGTCTTTGAGAATTTATCTTACTCTTTTTATTCTACCTTGATGACAGCTAAGAAAGCAGTAAGTAGTTTAGATTAATCTTGGAGAGAGAGTGATCTTTCCTGGATATCTTTACATAACGTGCCATAGTTTGAAATCTGGTGTATGGTACTCATCTATATCCTGACATATCTCTTAGTTCTCTGATCTTTCAGTTTCCAAAGGACTTATCCATTCACGGCCTTTCCTTGCCCAAAGCAACCGGATCCTAATTCCTAAATTCAGGGTAGTTTTTTCCCCCCTTAGGTAAGGAGCCTGTGTGATCTACTAAGTCTTTTTAAAGGTTTTTGATGGGTTTTTTTCCCCAAGTGTTGTTAACTTTGCTGCTGTGTAACATGCTGGGATGCCTGCCTTGTAACAGAGTTATGGTCACCACTTTGCAATCTGTGAAGCTCTTTCCTAGCCCGAGAGTTTGTTAAAATCACAACTAAAGCTGCTGCAACATCTGGCCAATACCATGCTCACAGCCTGGGATGTAGGCTGCCTGGTCTTGCTAACTAATCAATTTTAAGTACTGCTAACCTTTTAATACCAGTTCAGATGATATCTGCACTCTATTTAATTCCTTATCTCCCAGCGCTGCAAAATTGGATTTTTGATCTGGGCAAATGTCAGAGCTTTTCATTTGTAGATATGGATTCTTGTTAATAGTTGTATAATATCTCTTCTGTTTCTACATATTTTTTGCTTACACTTACTGTTGTTCGGGAGGCTTACCTTCTTCCATAATATTTGGCTACTGCATTGCATATACACTAATATATGCATTTATACATTATATATACATAATTCATACAATAAACTGTAGTTTAATAATGCATTAGTTAAAGTGTTAAAGATTGATGTGGAATAGTTTTGAGTGAGAAGCACTTTCATTCTAAACCTCCCCTTTCAGCAGGTTATAATTTTTTTCCAAAAAATTGCCTTTTGGGCTGAAATTTCTCACGGTTGGTCTCAGCCCAGAGGAAAAAAAACAAAATTCTGGAAAGGTTGGAGAAAATCTGCTAAATTCCTTTTGAATTACCCAGGCCTTAAAAATGCTGTTTTCTATGCTTTGAGACTTTGAGCAAAATTGTCAGGTGAGAGGGGAAGGGTAGTTAGTACTTCACCTTTTTGAGATCTGAATCCTCTTTGTGCACTCAGCAACTGTGATTCAAGCACATCTTTCAAGTACGTTCAAGCCTGCTGTTTTGTTACATTTAAGGACTAGCAAAAAAACTCAGTGACCTCAGGCCACTGAGAATGTTTTCTTTTGCTTTTGCATTGGTGCTTTTTTAAAGGCAATTTTGGCATTGCTGAATTTAGTGTTCTTATGCTTTTATTTGTTTCAGCAAATGACATCAGGTCACCTGTTTTATAAAGGAAGACATCCTGCCAGGAAAATTATTTACTTCTCTAGTTCGGTTTGGTTCTCCTTTCACTAATGAACTGTTGCCTTGAAAAAACATGAAGCAATTTTGAGATGCTTTCCTGCAGAACGACTTAGATGACATAAACATTTGTTAGTCAAAAATGGTACATGTCAAAAAGTTCCCCAGTACAAATCAACATGAAGAGTGGTACATAGGTGGTAATTATTTTAGACTTAGTTAAGCTTGTGCCCTGTGCCACATATTTGTGCTCTTACAGAGAAAAATAACAAACCACAAGGGCAGACATCCAAGATGAAAGTTATAGATCTGTCTAGAAGTTCAAGGGTATGCCTGAAAACAGAATCACGGAATTGTCAGAGTTGGAAGGGACCTCTAGAGATCGTCTGGTCCAACTCCCCTGCTAAAGCAGGGTTGCCCAGAGCACATTACTCAAAACTGCATCCAGGTGGGTCTTGAAGATCTCCGCAGAAGGGGACTCCACAACCTCCCTGGGCAGCCTGTTCCAGTGCTCACCCTCACCCTAAAGAAGTTTTCCTCATATTTGAATGGAATGCCTTATACTTATTTACAGGATAATTATTAAGACATATTTTTTTCCATGTGAGTCTGGCCAATGTGCCTCAGATTCAAGATATTAAAATTTGCAGTGGCCTCCCATCTTGTTTTTGTTGAAGTTAGACTTTGACCACTTGTACAAAATCCTAGTGAAATCAGAGACTAGGAAGCTTTGAAGCCTAACATCTTGCTTACCAAAAGGTATAGAAAAAACATACAGCAATTTTGTGGCCTCAGGCGTGTATTTTGTAGACATTGGAGGTTATGAAATATTAGACACTTACATCAACCTTTCTGTTTTTCCATTTGTCTTTGCCTTCCCCACACACTTGTCTTTTGACCTGATTTCAGTGGAACATAGGAGCTGTCAGTTCCAATCAGGTCACCCCGCTCAGGATTGTGCTTTTGACAGTGTTGAGTATCAGATACTTCACAGGGAGAGATGTACAAGGCAAATCAGCGCTGAAGTGCTTCTTCCTCTGATGGGCTCTCCTCTTGATCATTAATGTATAGAACAGGGTTCCCCAACCTAGAGTTTATATTTTCAAGTCAAGTCATAACTCAGCAAAACTTCCCTTTCAGAAACAGCACCTGTGACAGTAAGTGGTTGCAATCCTGAAACTGCAACCCCAGAATCACTTTTTGACAACAGCAAAATTTGGGAAGTTTCGATCTAGAGACTCCTAAATCGTAAGACGCGAGGTTAAATTTCCCTCCCTGAATTATATAAGCTCAAGACCTCCAAGTCTTTGGAGATGTAATATTCAGACTCTCTCTTTCTTCAGACTGAAGACTGTGACTAAAGGCAATCACTATATTCAGATTCCAATTAGCTTCAAGCATTTTTCCATGTCATGGGCGTATCAGGGGGAGGACTAGCATGATGGCTTTTCCTTCTCCTACTCACTCCATTATCTCAAGAGTTCACCAATTCCTTTGCAGAGGAGAAGACATAAGGATTATTTGAGAAAAATCAAGGGTGGGCTGAGAGTTAAGAATTCCCTGACCAGACTGCCTTGGCTATGGAAAAGTCCTTTAAGCTTCAGTGTCTTTCTACCATAAAATAGATGAGGCATGCTTTATGAATTATTGTTGACTGCAGATCATCATATGCCGACTAAATTATAAACATATCCCTCTTTGTTCTGGTCGTGTACTATTTTTGTAACGTTAATGAAGAAAAATCAAATAAAGCAGGAAATCAAGGTATATTTGATTATATTCAGCAGTTCCCCAAAGAGAGGCTGTACATTAAGCAGTGCTGAAGACTTTAAGAAGTCAGCTGGCCAGAAGATTCTGCCAGCTCTCGCGTGTGTACTTCTTCTTCTTCTGTGGCCTCTCCATTACTGGAGGCTTGGAGCCACTGATAACCATCTGGCAGTCTCATTTCGTTATACCCATGCTATCCCATTACCTATTAAAGCTTCCTTTTTCTACACTTCATTGCTTAGCCACTGAACCAATGTGCCAATGAGCACATAACTTGAATAGTCCAAGACATGCTTAACAAAACACAGCTTCCTTTTCTGTAATTAATGCTGAGCTCCAGTTAATTGATACAGGGTCTATCCACCAAAGTTTTAGTGTGAGCAAGATAGCCATTTTTTTTTTTCTTTTTTTTTAGGAAAAAATGGCTGAAGATCTATAATTTGTGATTAAAGCTTAGCATGCTCCTGCTGTAAGCTTTGAAGTGCACAGGCAGCTGGTGAAGGTGCCCCACACACTCGTGTTCCCCCCTCCCCTGTAAGCTGCAGACCACACGTAGCTGCTGAAGAGTTCAGCAGCCCAGCAGCACAGTAGGGTGCAGCGTGTTTACCCATGTTCTGAACGCTGCACTGGCTTGACATCTGGCAGTAAAAGAAGATATAAAAAGTCTTAATGAAATCTGCAGAGTTTTCCGTAGGTTTTGCAAACCCCTCGAGGCTACAAGGTCTATTTGGAAGGCATCTTTACAGCTATTGTGGCTTCCCAACCTGTTTTATGCATTGTGTTTCCTTAACAAGACAGCCTTTGGAGCAAGAGAAATGTAGTAAGGCACTCTCTGAAGATATAATTTTCCTAGTTTTACTCTAGTTCCTTCATACTTCATTTTTATAGTCTTCACTACAGAAACATTGCATTTTAGTCAAGGGGAAAAATTTACCAATTAAATGATGTGAATGACCAATCAGAATAATTAAAGAGGTGTGAAACATAGTCTAAAGGATTAGAGTCAAGCTTGTTCCCAGATAAAACTATGTGTTTTTATTATTGAGACACAGGAGAGTGGCAGGAGTGAAAGAGAATAGGTACAGTGGGGATCCCAATATGTAGAGCCACTGGGAACATTGCTAAAGAAGTATTATGTATTAGTGTAACAAGTAGGTTTTTTTCATTGACCTGAAAAGCGCCTGCAGAGTTAATCACACTTTCTATCATGTGAGTGTTACTCAAGGAGACTTCACAGCAGGGGACATTAAAGTGCTAGGAACAAACACAGTCAGGTTACAACGGAGAGAGGAGAGAGAGATTCAACGGCCAGAGAAAATGTGGCAGAAACTCTGAGTGCCTTTGACACACTATTGAGGGTTAAGTGTACCTCTTAGGTCATTCAAGTGCCTCCTCTATATTAGACCTTAATTGAGGCCAAGGATGAAGATAATGATGAAAAATCTGTTCAGTGCTTAAAGATAAATAGTGATTTTTTAAAATGGAATGAGGGGCTGGATGTCCCAAATAAACAACACTCAGAGGTGAGCAGGGGCACATAGGCACATAAGAGGAATTACTAAGTGCAAAACTTGTGTTGTATGTGGGATGAGGGTTTTTTGTGAAGTATGGTATCTCTGTTATGCTTTTTTTCCGGGCCAGTTAACAGTTTAGGAAAACAGACTGATTACTATTTGGCATGACTCTTCTTCATTGTCTCAAAACACCAGAGTAAATTTATGATGCAAGCCATATTGTTTGGATGTTTTGGCTTTTTTTTTATTTTTATTTTTTTTTTTAATTCCTGGCTGTTGGCAATTATACCACCAAAAATCTGTTTGGTATGTTTCTAATTGAAGTTACAGTAAAGTAACATAAGGAAATATTTTATTTTTGCAAAAGTTTCCCCCATCTTTTATCTCATTTTGGAAAGCCTCATTTCCCACTGTTTTCCATGTGTTTATTTATTCTAGACAAGAAAGCCCATGAGTAATTATGAGAATCCCACTGCATAAAGTAAGCCAAGATGCTGTTGGGAACCATTTGCTACTGACTGTTCACTTCTGCTGAAGCAGCTTATTTGCAGCACTTTCCCTTCAAACATCACTCCCCATCCAATCATCCCAGGTTCCTTGGCTGACATGGGAAATCCAGCGTAACCTCTGTGTGATGTGCAGTTTGCTCAGGGGGGAATTGAGTTATTGTGGATAGAATTAAACAGAAAGAGCAAATCGACCATTTTAGCTAATCAAACGCAAGGTATGAATGCAAGATTAGAATCATAGAATTGTCTAGGTTGGAAGGGACCTTTAAGATCATCTAGTCAACCATCAACCTAACTCTGATAAAAAAAAACAAACAAACAAAAGAAAACCATACAAAAGAACCCCCCACATTGCTAAACTATGTTACTAAACTCTATGTAAACCTGTCTTTTGAACACCTTCAGGGATGGTGCCTCAACCACTTCCCTTGGCAGCCTTGGCAGCCTATTCCAATGCTTGATAACCCTTTCAGTGTAAAAATTTTTCCTAATATCCAACCTGAACCTCCCCTGGTGCAAGTTGAGGCCATTTCTTGTCCTATCACCTGTGACCTGGGAGACGAGACCAACCCCCGATTCTCTACACCCCCCCTTCAGGTAGTTATAGAGTGTGATAAGGTCTCCCCTCAGCCCTGTCTTCTTCACACTAAACAACCCCAGCTCCCTCAGCTTCTCCTCTTAAGACTTACTCTCCAGACCCCTCACCTGCTTCGTTGCCCTTCTCTGAACCCAAAAAGTTATGTATTTATGTGGAAAAAAATGGCTGGTTGACGGCAGATTGTTTGACAGTGGCTTGCTGAGAACAGGTTGTGTGGGTGGTCAGCAGGAGATGGGCACAACCATCCCAAGAGGACTGTTAACTTGATCCACGCAGAGCGCTCTCAGGAGAGCGCAGTGATCAAGATGGCACAGATGGCCATGGAGTCACCCAGCAGGACTTCCTTGGAAGCAAAAGACTTGAATATGAATGAATCCCCAGGCGGCCACCCCAAATCAAGGGCTCTAAAATCTTTTGTTCTTCCCTAGTCAAGCTCTCTCTCTTTGCCTGTGTGGGCTAAGTTGGTGCTTGGAGCTTGGCCCCTCGGGAGCAAGCAAGAGAAGCTTGCTTTCTGCATTTACCTTGGGTTGAACGGCATAAGCATGACTTTCTTTCCTTTCTGTTGGCTGTCCTTCAAATGCCCTTTCCTTATGGCATGTGAATTAGGTCTCAAAAAGTACATAAAGATACACATCCAGTTTGCTGCAGGAGCCCGTCTGTGAAATATCATCAGAGGTGATCAGTGTGGAAAAATGTCTTTTGATGGTCCACATTGAAGAATAAAGTTGGGCTTCAGCGAGCCTAATCCCCAGGCATACGAGGGAGCTTGTAACATAATACTTTGCTAATGTTGACTTCATTCAGATAAACAGTGGATTTACTGCACCTTCCCATGCTCCGGTGGTGACAAATGATGTGCATGACATCACCAGCTCTGAGTAATGTCTCTGTAATGGGAAGCAGCTGGTCACTGGAGTAGTTCTGTTAGTGGACGTGTAGGTGAAAGATAATTAAACTTAATACATACAATATGCTTTAATACTCTGCAGCATGCATTTAGATTGTGTTCTGCCCAAATATTGAAGATATTCTTTTACTGTGGCTTCAGAAATGTAATAGGTCTGTTTGTATAAGGACGACTTTATCTGCCTTTCCTGTATGTGCAGATTTCTTATTCAGAGTTTTTTTTCTTTCCTTAAAAAATGTTTCTCTTGACCCTAGCTGATTTTCTTTTATAAATAATCTCCCTCTCCTGACCACAATGCCTACATTATTTAGTAATTATTTGCTATTTGTGTTCAGAAGAGGCTTAGAGATCAAGAGGTCCAGTAAGTTAAACACTGTCTGAACACTTAAGAGTCAATCCCAGCCCAAATTGCACATGGTCTGTTTTCTTTCACTTAGATAAACCAGGTAGGTAAGGGACCGCATGGAAACAATGGGATAATACTGATTGGCATGAAAAGCAGCAGTGATTACGGGGCTGTCTGCCTATTACATAGCTTTTTTATAGGTATCTGGGCACAGCAGTAATATGGTGGTAAGTGAAAAAGTGGTTTAACTCTTTTTATCTGATATTCTGAGTCAGGCACTGAAAAACAGGCAAACTCAATTGTGCCTATTAGAAACAAGGAGACAATTCCTACCTGCTCTGCTTCTTTGGCTCCGCTGCTGTGATTTTTAGAGAAGAATTGGGAAAAGGGAAGGGAAAGAGCTTTGCTAGCATTTAGAGGAGACAGCACTGAGGGAGAAGGTGCAGATGTGCTTATTGTAATCTTTTTTTTATAAAGAACTGGCAGCCTGAGCTGTGTTTCAGAAGAGACATCCAGACTCCAGTGGATGGAGAGGGCAAGTTACGTGCCTCTCCAACTCTTTGTTTTCTCTGAGACAATTGTATTTCAAATGGTTAATTTCACTAGAAATTAATGTGGAATATCATAACCGTCTGCAGTGCTGAGGTTTTACCCTATTTTAAGCCACATCTGTCAAATCTATTTAACCCTTCTATTGGAAATGCTCTGTTTTGGGACTTGATCTATACTTGGACTTGCGTGACTGAGCCCTTTCCAGGAATAATCATTGGAATTTTCTTTTCTGGGGCCTTTTGATAACAATTTTGGCACTTCAAATGTGCTTTGTAGAAGTATTTTAAGACATTGCAAAATTCCCAGACTTTATCTGATAGAATGTCCAGTACCATAAATAAATATTCCTTAAAAAATAACAATAAACCTCCAAAATCAAGAGGACAGGAAAAGGTGACCAGATTTTATTTTATTTTCTTCTGATATTTAGTGTGTTTATACCCAAAGACAGTGCTGTTGTCTTTTAATATAACAAATGTTGTAGCATCCTTTTTTTTTTCTTTACTGTGCTTTTAATACTTTTGTAGTCCTCTAGAGACTTAGAGAAGGATCGTGGGTTGTGAGAGGAGAGAGCTCGGATGCTGCACCTGGATGTCAGGGGGGCTGCGTGCAGGCAGAAGGCAATGGGAATCTGCAGCTGAGCAGCTCCAAGAGGAGCTGGTTTAATAAATTGCTTATTATAAATATTGCAGGGTCCATTTATGTTATTAGCCAGAATTCAATATATGAAAAAATCTCAAGTACAAGTTCATTCTTGCTACTCACCAGCCTGTGTAAAGTAAAATATGTCTTCCAGTTCTTTCTACATATGTTGCCTTTTAACTTTATGTCCTTTTGTTCTGGTCTGTCTAATTACCTCAAGTAGATAATCAAGCTTGATTTTATAATAAACCATAGCCAGTTCAGGCTTGTCATGACTGATTTATCGACTCCCAAGACCAAGGACTTTCAGCCTCAAGACTAAGATCATTTCTGGCTGAAATTCAAGGTGTTAATTCTGAGCTTTAAAATCTAAATGCGGTTTGGAACATGTGTCCTATGTTTTCCCTTTAAAAAGAGCAAACAGCCCACGTTTCTGTTGGGTTTTGTTGTTGTTGTCCGAGTGGAATTTAAGATGGAATTAGGATAAAACAAGCCCTAACCATCCGATTCTGCAGAAATAATCTGGCGTGTAATCATTATGACAAAGATTGTCCTCTTGAAGGCAAGGGGACTATCATATATGAATGGAAGTTTCTAGTAGTGGGCCTCAAGAGGGAACGTATATCTCCATGAAGGATCCCAGCTTATATTTCCCTGTAAAAAGCTGCTTCAGCGCTGCCTGGTGGGGTGGCGTGTGCCTCTACTCATGTGCACGCTTTGGAAATGTAAAGGTGCAGCGTTAAGAAAACAAAACGAGGATAACTAATGACTCATGTACACCATTTGGTGTCCCGTGGGGACTGCCTCTCTTCCAGTGTTTTACCTCAGCAGTTGAGCTCATCGGGGACGTGAGAGCTAACCGTCCTTCCAGCTATTCATCCAGGGATTTGAGGCCCCGAGTTCTCAGTGGAGGGCTTTTTTACCACAGCTCCTTTAACAGCGAGTTGTGTTCTCACCTCTCTGCCTCCTCTTTCCCCTGATCTCCATTTTTCCATCAACAAAGCGCCGGTGAGGATTTGAATGCAATCTCCGTAGTACAATAGATATCTACTAATCTTTTAGCTACCTCAAGTAGTAACAGAGGGATGCCATTATGCTAAGGACTTTGTAACAGAAATATTATCACACGTCTGCCTATTCTAGCCACTGTTAGTGGATACTGTAATTCTCCCTCCTTATTGCTAACAAGCTTCGGGTTGTGGATCTAGTTATATTTTCTCAGTGTTTTCTTGTTAGAATTCAAAGCCCGTTTGGGTTTTCACATATTTCCTTAGTTTGTTTGCCTTATCCTAGCTCAATTATTTCACATTTTCTGATGCAGAATGGCACCTGGCCTCTGTGGGCCACGTTGCATGAGGGCCACATCTCACTAGACTTGATTACATGACCTGTTATTTGTTGTGCTTCCAAGATGTGTTTCATCTGTAGCCTTGAGATACTGTGTTTAATGTCTCATCCACATATGTATATAGTAAACATGAACTAAAGAAGTCCTCCAGAGGACTTTTTTTTATTGCTCACTGTGCTTTTATGATCGAAAGATGACAACCTGTCATAGTTTTCTTTTATGGTTTTATTACAGATTGAAAATACCAGGCAAGTCCATGTTACTTGATGGCTGCATATAAATAGAGTTTACAGGTTTGCAAGTCCTGCCCGCTCTGCAAACTCATTTGGGGATTTAAAGGGTAACAAACCTGTTTTCGCTCTGGCATCAGTAAAATCCAGTAGTAAAATGTTGCTGGCCAAATATTGTGGTTGGAGCCTTGATTGTCCCCCCTGGAGTTCTGGAGATGAACATAAGAGGAGAGAGTGATCCCGGGGTTAGGCGGAGAGAGCCTCTCCATCAATAATACAGACCAGAATAGGACCCAGTTTCCCTTTTCCACTTGTACAAGTCTGCAGAGCCAGCAGGAATAAGAGGTTGTAAATTTTTTTTTTTCCCTTGCGTTAGTAAAATAAAGAAAAATGAATCTGACCGTAAAAAAGCAGGCTTCATCTGTCTTTTAGATTAGAAAACCCAGAAAACAAACAAACAAACAAAAAGTCTTTTCCATCACATATAATTAACCCCCTCGTTTAACGCCCAGGCTCACTCGCAGCCTGCGCTGCCCTGACCTCAGGGGCTGCGTGCCCGTAACAAATCCAGCTTTGGGGGTGCAAAGGGGAGGAGAAGAGGCAGGGTCACAGCCGGCTCCTCAAATATACGTTTGCTCACAGGGCAGGGAAGGGAGTGCTGTGCATTTCTAGGACCAGGCTGTACACCTCCACCCCTTCTGCATGAGCCAAGATTTGTGAGGAAAAGTTCTATTGCTCTTTGTACCAGCTCATGTAGCTGGAGAAAAATGCACCAGCCCTCCGATGGTCTGAGGCAACCAGGGGACTAAAACTTTAATTATAGCAGACAGTAAAAAAGGGTGAATTCACAGGAAGGAGTAGTTTTGCAGCACGTTATAATTTTCCTCCCTTTATTAATCTTTTCATCTGCCACAGGCTTGCCTATCTATTCCTTCACAAAATAACCACCGTGTCACCGCTTCCTTTTTAATATTCCCTTCTCTTTTACAGGTGCCAACCAGCTGTTTTGTGTACCTGACTTAACACATCTAATTAAACTCAAATGATGTACTTGTATTTAGCTTGGAAGTTCACTACTGCTATCTCAGACCTGAACATGGGCTTCTCTTTTTTTTTTTTTTTCTGACTATACTATATATGGCTCGTAAACCTTGTCTTGCTTAAGATTTTAGACCATTACAGCTACAGCAATACTGTTACAAATGTGTGACATTATTCTTAAAGTAGCCCTCCAAATCCAGACCCGCAGGATAAATGGCCAGTTTATGGCTGTGAGGAAAAGATCTCTTGTGTGAGAGGGGTAGGCTTCTTCTGAGGGCAAAACAATTATTTGAGCTAGTTTTTCTACACAGAAGACTTTTTTATTTCTTTATTCTTGTTCTGTGTCTCTTAGTCATTAATCTCTCCTATGGAAACTTGTCAAATGCTTTTGGAAATTGAAACAAATATGCTGCATCCATACTTATTTTCCTTATCATTTATAACCACAATGTCTTAAAAAAAAGCTCCAGCTTCTCTTCCTGTGCTCCCTATCTCCTAAATCCCTTTAGCTTTTTTTTCAAAATGGACCGCTGTTCCATTTTAGTCTGACACATTTTTCATCATGTCCCTTTTGCGACAGTTTTCTATCTTTTCTGAAGTTTTCATGTGATGGGACTCTTCAATGTTTTAAGCATCTCTGAACGTCCCATCCTGACAGTAAATGTCTTGGCTGTTGCTTGTATGCAGAGCCACTCAAGAATATAACAGGTTCTTTCTAATGTGACTTAACCAAAACAAGACTGTCCTAAGTCACTTCTCTGGTTCAGGGTAGAATTTTCCACCAATGCTGTGTCCGAAATTTAATTCCTTTTTGTTACTGTTGATTTAATGAGGTACTCCAGTAATTTCCCAGTTGTTTCTTTCTAGCAAGGAAATATGCCCAAGGTCCTGGATGTGCAACAAGAGTGCCAAAGAAAGGAGTGTGATGACAGTAGGTTTCCGTCGTAGCTTCTGGAAGGAGGTAGGAATCTCCTTTGTGGAATGCAGAGATTACTGTGGGTGTGCTGAATCACTCTGCACAGTATTCCACCTTTTCCAGGGGCCGTATGAGGAGGTGAAAAGGCTCCTGTCTGAGATGCCGTGGCTAGATGTGTTGCTGTGGGTGATGCGAATCTCTCTGAATCTACAGTGAGGTCCTGGATTGGCGTTGTCTTCTTTTCAGCTGAAAGCGAATTTCTACAGTAAAGTTGCTGCTTTGTTTCTCAGTGAACAAAGAAATTCCTCACACAAAAAACCTCATCATTCCCTGATATTAGATTAGGCCCGGGATGAAAGTAGACTTTTGCTTCAAAAGTAGAATTGAATTACAGAAAGGGTTCCTGGGTTCTGTCATCTCAGAGTTGTCATGTTGTCGCAAAACAGGGGAAGAAGGAGAGAAAAATTCGATTTTCCTGGGCTCAGCCTTGCTTTGTAGATTTTAGATGATATCAGCCTTTGAATTAGGAATGGTGCTGTGGCATTTAGGCCTTTGCAAGCTGTTGTACTCATGGGAAACTGCAGAAACTGTGCTAAGAAACAGATGGAGGTGGGCAGAGGACGGGTGAGGTTTCTCTCTCCCAGGAGCCTCCTGTTGGACCTGTGTGACGAAGCTGGAGGGAACAGGTACGGGGGTGTGGGAGAAAGCTGGGCGACCGAATCCAGGCCACGATGGTTGCTGAGAAGTTGTCAGGGAAGCTCATGATCTTACTTTGAAGGGCTGTCGTGAGAGACAGCCTTGCACTTACTGGTGTAGCTTGTAGGGAAAGCAACTTCTCGGGTTCCAAACATGATATTTTGAATATTTTGTTAATTAAGAAGTTGCAAGTGATTACACATTACACATTAGCAGTGCTGTAAAATAAATGTTTTGTGTGCATGGATAAGCTGAACGTGACTTTAGACATACACGCTGATGCCATTTCTTTACTAATTACATTTACAGTTTAGAGCTGTCTGTAAGAGAAGAGCTTACGCTGCTGATATTTACTGACAGGAAAACTTTTCAAATCACCTTCCCAGCCAGATGTTCATAAACAAGGATTTGACAGTTGGTCCATAAATCAAGTCAAGCATTTCATCATTGTTCTCTGAGGTGGCTCTTGCATTTAAGCCTGTTTAGCTAAACACATACGTTTACTTAAGATGAACTGTAAAAACAACATCTGGAGATCTTTTCACTAAAAGAAAATGCCGAAGGGTCTTACACAAGGATCAAGTGCGTATTATAAACTGTGGCTGGATTTTTGGAATTTGAGCTGAATAAATGTGCTTTTGAGAGGATCAAGGGCCAGTATTATTTAAATGTTCTTTTCACTTGCACGGCGCTCTGCAGGGTATGTGCTCTCACCAAAGAATTCTTACATTTCTCATTCCATAATGAGTTTCTGTTTTCATCCTTGCCACCTGGGACCCTGGCACAGTCCTGCTAGTAGCAGTGGAGTCACACTGGTGGAACTGGATGCAAAGCTCAGTCCAAAATATTTATTTTAGAGTATTCTGCTCTGCAGCAGACTGCGTTCAAAGGGGAATGTCAAAGAAGGAGTTGCTGGGTGTTTTACATTTTAATCTTTGCTTGTATCAGTCATCTCTCTCTTATCCCTCTTTTTGCTTTTCAAGATAAATGAGATTTTTTTCTTTCTATCTCAAAGAGGCTTTTTTTTTTTTGCCTCTTTTCCCCCACACACACTCTTTTCCTTAGAAAATCATGCTAATAAGCTGTGGTTTGTTCACCTTTCGATTCAGTGTTACTATGCATTTTAGCTTTGCTGAGTATCAGTTTGGTTGCTTTGCTTTTTCATACACGGTTCACAACATGAAGGAGAATTCTGCTGAAATTTAACAAGCCCTAGGGAAAAAGATTCAGACAAGTGCAGTCAGATTTATAAAGTGGCAGATAAAGTGGGAAAGGTTTTGCATTACTTCTGCCACATTGGGTGTTTTTTTGATGGATGGGCTATATCTCATCTGTGATTCAGAATGATGCCAATTCATGTTTTGAGGGGTACCATGACCATGGCTGTTCATGATAATGTAAAACCTATAATCTGGAAATGCTGGAAGAGGTGAGTACCAAAATAATACACATGAATTCCTGGCCTAGGACTGTAGTTATTTTGTGATTTAGTTCTCAGGAGCACAACCTGCTTCATAATGTGAGGCTGGCATTTAATCTGAGAAACCTGACTGTTTTGGGAATTATACAAGGCGGCATGGAGCTGTTTAATGCTTAAGTGACAACAAAACATAAAGATGCTGGCCATAATTCTATCCGAAGTAGTATACTTTCCTGTGAAGCTCGAACGAGTACGTTCTTGATTTAAATATCTGGAACTACAGTACACGGTGTGAAACATAAATCCTCTCCATGCTGGAACCCGGCGACCAAAGGAGCCAGTCAGAAACCTCTTCAAACTGCAAATTTATCATTCGAGTTTAAAGTACGTATGCTTAGACTGAGAAAGGACCTTTCCCAACCTGGTCCTTCTGTCCTATTTCAGCAGTGCAAAGAAGCTATAAAACTGCCTAAAATGTGAAAGGCTGAAAATTCACCGACATGGCAAAGGTGGTTGAGAGCCAGTATTATGCAGACCAGGGTGGCAGGGCACGTGGCCCATTAATGGCCTTCATTAAGTACCGCCGCCCCACAACATCCAAAACTGTCCCGAGGCCACTTCAGCACGTATGGAAAGACAAAGCAGTCACTGGCAGTCCCAGGTGCTAAAAGCCTCTTCTCTGAGTTCCTCTGAATACAGCTGTAGTACAGCTGAGAACATGACCCGCAGAGCTAAACAGTTCAGCTGGTGTGAAAAAAAAAATAAATAGACCCAAATCTACTGACTCTAGTGAATTCAGCGACACCCAGATATTATGCCATCTGCCCCACGCTAACCAAGCTGATGGCACCACCAGTCACCATCCCTTCTCTTCTCTCCCACCAGCAGCCCCTCAAATGCCCTTTCCTGTTCCCATCACGGAGCTGAGCTGCTCCTGATGGAGGGGAGGGTAGGTGACATGGTCAGCTCTGACCTATCTCTTTGACCCTGTGGTCAGCTGCCTGGTCATCATCTGCCTGGTCATCACCTATTGCTCGAAAAGCTGTTTTCTGCCTCCCTGTGAAACTGGTGTTGGGTGGTGAGCTAGCAGCTGGTCCAGAGTAGACAAGATACATCCCGGTCATGATGTATCCTGCTGCAGATTATGGTCTGAAAAGTTTGTTTCCCTTCAAAACTCCTGCAGAGCGGAGATGTTTCAAATGAAATGGCTGGTGAGCAAAAAAAGCCAAAATTTCAGAACTTTACAAACCTCTCCTAGGATCGGCATGAAAGATATTTTTCCCCATAAATGAGGAGAGACAAGAATAGCAAAACTTGGAAAAATCTGCTTGCTGGCTCTGTTGCTCTCTGTGTTCAGTTGCTGGAAAAATCACAGGCAGAACATATGGGGCAAGACCCAATTAGCTGCTCCAAACCTGACAGGCTTTTAGGAGAATCAAGCTGCTCAGACAATGTTCTGATTTAACCACTCTGATCTCAGCGAGTGTCACAAGGTTAGATTTGTCCTCACTGGCTAAGCTGGAAACTTCGCAGACTGAAGGCAAAAAGAGCACAGAAGTAGAAGGCGGCTTTGGGTTTCAAGTTTTAAAAAGCTGGAACAAATAATTTCAGAATTGACAATAGCTGAGCTCTTTCTGCTTTAACTCTTTCCTTGGTTGCAGAGCAGAGGCACAAACACAATACGGCATTTTCAGGGAAGATGTAATCCTTTGTGATTTCAGCTATTAAAGCAAAAATAGATCTATTTTTCAGAGTATGAGTGAGTATAATTTTATTCAAAGGCATAATTTGCCTGAGCTTTCAGGTAGAGTTTAAAGAGAATGGCAAATATTACCACTACAATGCAAAGACTTTTCACCTCTGAAATATTCCATCCTCCCTCCAAAGTCTGGAGGGGCTACAACCGCTGAGACAGAACGCCAGATTTTTTAACATGAAATTAAATTTAAAAAAAGAGTCCTTTTCTCTGGCTCTTTTTTTGCAGCAGTTGAATTGTTCAGACTAAAATTTTCCAGAGTATTTCAGCCTCAGGCAAATATTCCACATGTAAAATTTTCAGTGCAAACTGTTAATGATTGGCAATGCTAAAAGCAACTGACAACAGGGTGTTGTAATAGGAAGTGTCAGACAATTTTAATAATAGATGACCTTAGAAGCCCGACCTCCTGTTTTACCATTTTGAACACTTTTGTTGTCTAAGGTCTATGATGCATTTCTCTGTGTGTTTTTGTCTGTATTTCTTTATTTATATTTTAATTGTGATAAAGTTTTCCTTCAGTTAAGTTTTACATAACGTGGAGTTCCATGTAACTCCTGTTCTTCATTTACAACCTCTTGATTTATTTCACTATATGCTTCCCATTTTTGTGTCATGGAGCAGAGTCCACAGAACCTGTCCACCTACCCCCTCTGTAAAATTCATGAGCTTTGTAATGCTCCTACATAACGGCCTCTCCTCCCCAGTGAGCAAACCAAGGCTTTTTCAGCAGCGGCTCCTACGAGCAACTTTATAATGTTCCTGATGATACTCATTGTCCTATTTTTGCTATGCTTTTTATTCTGCTTGGGGAGGAGGGGGTGACTAATTCACAACGTGGTACGCCAGGTGAGAGTCTGGCTTTTCTAAGAGGCCTGCAGTGTTTATCCCCATACTTTTTCCTCCTGTCCCTTATCCAGGCTAACCTTTAACTGGCTTCCCGAGCCCCTTTGGTGCAGTCCCAATCTGCCAGATCTTTCCTGCATGAGCCATTTCAGCCCATCTTCTGCAAAGAGCCTCATTTGGGACTTGTTAGCACTGATATCATTATGCCCAGCTGCCTGCCTTGTGGTTGGTTCCTCTAAAACACTTCTTGACATATGTATTTTTTTCAGACAAATAATTGCATTTCTTTCGTGGGGTTTACTATATCATTACTCTCTCTCTTTTCAATACAATTATCAGCACGTTACCTGCAATCGCATCGCTCATCTGAGATGGAAAGTGCTTGTTTGTTCCTAGTTTTGATTTTGCGCTCTCTTTGGCCGGCTTCTGATCTGTACCGGTCATGACAAGACTTTGTCTCTCACTTTATGCCTGCAGAGCCTCTTGGGGAGGGCTTTATCAGAGATTTTCTGCAGGCTTAAGTAATTCCACACTATTTATTGAGCATTCCTCAATTGTGCTGAATTTGTTGTACGTTGAATGCCTAGCACAACTGCACCTTTTTCCCCCAAAATGTGGGAGGCGTCCCTGCCCACGGCAGAGGGGTTGGAACTTGATGATCTTTAAGGCTCCTTCCAACTCAAACCATTCTATGATTCTATGTGCATGCTGCAAGTTTTGTACCTTATATTTATATTGCCCCCCCCCGAGATTGTAGCTTGACACCTTTAAAAAAAATGCTTAACAAAGCCTGTGAAGGAAATTTGGGTTGGAGTTTCTTTTTCAGATTGGAAAAAGATGCTAAAAAAATATTAAGAACAATACTTTCATATACCCTTGAACTGAGAACCAGCACTCCGCCAATTTTCATCCTGGAACATATTTTTATGGCTGACATACAAAGCTCTGAAAAAAAAAAAAAAATTTATTATAAAACTATTGACAGAATCCTAGCTATGGAAATGTACATGGTGAGGCAGAAGAATCGTCTTAATATTGATAACATTTTCTAGCCTGTAAATGTTACAAAGAAGTACATTTTGCCTAAAAATGGAATAAAGAATCATTGTACTTTTAAACAAAGTCTGTCTGACATTATTTGGTTTTATCTTTAATTTGAAAGAAAATAACGAATACTTCTTGAAATTATGAATGCCTCTTCTGTACTTGGTGTTTATAAACTTGCATCTTTCTTGTCAAAGAGAGTCACATGTAGAATGTTCTGATAAATAAATTGCAAATACCAAAAAAGGCTAATTTCACTTCTGAATGGTGGGGTTGGTTCTGTGTGTGAGTATCTGTGAAATTGCTATGCCTTTACTTTGCTGCTTTGAAACATTAGCAGATGAACCCTTGGTGCAGACTGCCAGAAATTACAGATGAAATTTTCTAGCAGCAAGAATTTTAAGTTATGAGTTTTGTACACAGCCACTAATATAGTCGAAATCACAAAGTGTTATGCACAAGAGATACAAAGCCTGGATTCTTCCTTAATCAGGATACAAGTTGAACTAATTTTGTGCAGTGTCTCACTCTGCTTCCTGAACTGTTCATTTATAAATGCCGTTCATTTATAAAGACTCCTGATTTCTTTTCAAACAAGATCTTTTCCTGTTAAACTGGATAATGAAATATGACATTGTAGGAATGCTGTCAAGATTGCTACTTTCTAAGGAAAAATATAACTTTTTTTTTTTTTTTTCCAATGCTGAAAGGCAGCCAAGAGCAATGCCTGTATTTTAAGCTATTTTGGAGGTACAGAGATGCAAGTGTTCTTGGAGAGATTCCTTCTTCCTCCTGTCTCATCTTTTTAGTCCCTTTTTTTGGTGAAGAATGTGAGTAGAAGTTTGTGTTTGTTAGGAAATAAAAGCTGTGTCATGATAAACCACTTGACAAGACACAAGAGCTTTATACAAATGTTCTGAGATTTTTTTTTCCCCTGATGATTTAGTTTGTGTTTGTTAGGAAATAAAAGCTGTGTCATGATAAACCACTTGACAAGACACAAGAGCTTTATACAAATGTTCTGAGATTTTTTTTTCCCCTGATGATTTGGAAGGTGGTTTTTTTTTTTTTTTTTTTTACCCACCTTATTTCCACTTCTCTCGAAGACTTCAGGCGATGCTGTGATTGGGCTAGCTAATGGCTGGCCAGGGAGCCCCAGCTGTTTGATATTTGGCACGGTGTTCTCCACATGCTCAGCGTTGGTTTATTATTAGTTGAAGCATGCGTTTCCCCTTGCTGTGAGAGACGGGAGAGATGGAAGGAGCCACTTGGGGGCCAGAAGCATTAACCCAGTTCTCCGCGCTGCCCTGCACAGCTCCCAGAGTAACTTAAAAGAACCTCAGGACGATTTAACCCATCCCAGCTGGCTGCCCTTGGGCTATTTGCCAAAATCAAGGATTATTAGTCCGCACCGTTCCATTGATAATGGCTCCGGTACTGAGGCCCCAGGGAGGGAGGCCTGCAGAGCAGCTGGCTACTCTGGCATCTTTAGCTGCTGATGACCTTCCTTGTACTAGAGAGATGCCCAGATGGTGGAGAGAAGGGTTTTCTGCTCTGTGGGAGATGCAAAAGGAATGGAGATGAGCAGAAAAAGCTAGTCGTAATGTTATAATTATTGTACTTGTGCTGGAAAACTTTATGGTTGTGACCCAGATGTCAAAGGATGCAGAATTGTCTGTCTAACTCTGCTGATATAACAGCTTTCAGACATATGGACTACCCTTATTTACCTTACCGTAACGCACACTCCCCTGACACTCTTTTAATGCCAAGCCTCCTCTAAGTTGGTCAATGGAATAATTACTGTATGCAAACAGCATGTTGAAGAAGCGAAATTGTTTTATTATGAAGTCAGGGGTATCCCACTTGGGATTTCTCTACCAGCCCTGAAGAGTATTCCAACTCTCACCATTGCCAGCCATTTGACCATTGGGTCTGGCTGCCCTGAAACAGGTCCTTCAGCAAGCTGAGATGGCCCTTGTGCTTATACCATCAAGATCCGGAACCCATCAGTGAGATTCATAGGTGGAAAGGGAAGTTGAAACATCATCTTGAATTGCAGTAAATGCAGCAGGGAATTTTCAAACCCTGCAAAACTTCAGAAAGAGAAAGGTAGCTAAAGGAAGCCTTAGCTAAAGAGATGTTTCAAAACCTCATTCCAAATACTTTTAGCTCAAGCAAAGTATAACATTCATCAACTTACCAGCTTCAGATCAAGACAATGCTAACATGTAGAAGCTTATTGCCTATATTTATTTAATCTGTCCTTTATTTAATCTGTTTGAGATTGAGAACATAGGCCAAATCAGAGGTGTAACAATGGAAAGGTTAAAAAAAAGTCTCCTGTTCCATAAACAACATACTCTTGTTTTCTCTCTAGGACACTTTATTACCATCCCTTCTGGCAGGTGTCTAGCCAAAAACTGAGTGTTGCAGGTTATCCAAAGCTGAAGAAAAAATGGTTGCCTGAGCAACAGTGCTTAGGAAATTCCTCAATTTCATGGGTATTTTTTGCCATTCTTCCTCTTATGAATGTAGAAGGAATAACAGATTGGATAATACTTTCTGTTCTCTTTGTTTATATGACTTTTATCCCGTGCTCCTCAGTGCAAAATGCCTGTTCTTTAAGTCACTCATGTCTAATTTTACATCCTTTGTCATCTGTGTCCATGTGCAAGCTCTCTAGTCAAGAGAGCTCACTCTCTTCATCCCTGTGTGGCTACTGAACCTCAGGAAATAGCTGTCTGAGACCTCTGAGAACTCACAAATCCTTCTGTTTTGGATGGAGATACGCTGCCCATGGCCTAAGCCTGCCATTAGCTAAGGTAACTGCAGCTTCCTGGTTTCTTATGGTCCTGAAGAGCTGTAGTAACACTCTGTGTTTGCAGTGAGAGCTAAGCACACAGGAATGTTTTCAGTTTGCTGAGGTGCTAGATGGCTTGTAACGGCAAAATCTAACAAAATAGCTTTGTCATAGTGCATTGAAGTTTAATTAAGACAGCTCTTTTTATAGACACTCAGGAGCATTGCTTGCTACTATCAACTCTGGCTTCTTTTCAGATCATGTTTTATGTAGCATAGTATTTCTCAAGATAGGATTCTTGCTTAATTCTTAACCAATAAACAGTTTATTAATTCACCAAGTACCATTTTATTACTTACTCAACAGTTAGTTAATCAAATTCAAATCCAACAGGTATTCTGCCCATGCACTTAGCATTCAGATATTGTCTTACAAGTTACTGCCATGAACTGTATGCAGATCAAACACATCTAGTAGAGGATAATACAAAGTATCAAGATTTCTTACTGCTTTCATTTATAGTCAGCAAATCTTTACTATATCCAGTATACTTGCCCTCCTTCTAGTACTCTGTGGGTTAAAGATACAATGGTTTTAGGAATTTGGACCCTACTATTCAAATGATTTAATGTGAAAGAAACTAGGAAAATAGTACCAGGAACGATCATTTAATGTTATAGTTTAAGTCTTTCTTATGCCTGTTTGCTCAGGCTTTTGAAGGAGAAGCATGCACATAGAATAACTTGCTTAAAAGTTTGAAATATCGTCACTGAAGATTTTCCAGCTGATTTCACAGGACAACTTTCTATCATCTCCAGCAGTGACACCAAGAAAAATACATCCCATGCCATAAAGCTCAGTGGTATTTTCATCCAAAAACAAACCTGAAGGAGACACAGAACTTCCTCTGGCCTAGGAAGCCCCTGAGCTGCAGAGAGTGGGAGAATAGGAGATAGTTATATGGAGGATTGTCCTGTTTTGGTATTAAGGACAATTATCATAGAATCATAGAATCGTAGAATTGCCCAGGCCGGAAGGGACCTCCAAAGGTCATCTAGTCCGACCCACCCGCAGTCAGCAGGGACACCCCCAACTAGACCAGGTTGCCCAGGGCCTCGTCGAGCCTCTCCTTGAATATCTCCAGGGATGGGGCCTCAACCCCCTCCCTGGGCAACCTGTTCCAGTGCTCCCCCACCCTCACAGTGAAGAACCCTCTCCTAATCTCCAGTCTAAATCTGTTCCCCTCCAGCTTGAAGCCATTTCCCCTCGTCCTGTCACTGCAGGCCTTTCTAAACAGGTTCTCCCCAGCCTTCCTGTAGGCTCCCTTCAGGTACTGGAAGGCTGCTATTAGGTCTCCCCGGCGCCTCCTCTTCTCCAGGCTGAACAACCCCAGCTCCCTCAGCCTGTCTTCGTAGCAGAAGGGCTCCAACCCCTGATCATCCTTGTGGCCCTCCTCTGGACCCGCTCCATCAGGTCCATGGCCTTCTTATATTAGGGCTTTGCTGTTAGGGGCAGGTTTCTGGGGTGGGTGGCTAGAAGGATCCTTCAGTCTGACAGAGCCCAGTTTTTCTTGTGTTTCTATGAGAACTTGCTCGTGCAGGTGGTACACCTTCCTGGACTGTACAGCTTCTTTCCAGTTTCAGCAAGGCTGTTATTACTCCTGTGACCCTGGAAAGGCAAGGAGAGTGTTTGTATGCATTCCACAGATTCAAGGATCCACATAGTAACTCCAGTTTAATAGCCAGCCGTTCTTTCATGATTCATGAGAAAAATGAGTCCCCTTTGTTTTCATTCGAGAAATGTCCCCTGGAATGTCTGAATTTCATTTTTTTCCCCATTTTCTCTGAGGTCACATTAATTTCCAGAAGATGGTATTTTACCATCTTTTACTCGTTGGAGGCTTTTTATGTTTCATCTATTACAAGGGTTATATTTCAGTATTAGCCTAGCTTGGGAATTGAAAATTTTCCTATTTCTCCTACTTCTTTTCCATAGTAATTTACATCTATTTAAGTGCTTATATCTTCCAATAACCATTTTTTCTTTTTGTGCCATACAAGTGCCTCTCAAATTTCTGGAATACAGCACTTTCCTAGACAGCAAGCAAAGAAAATCCATTAACAGTTCCTAGACTGTATAGTCATGTTTTATTTATTTATTTTCCCATCTTCTAGAGCTTTGGGGTGAAAGGTGATGTCATTTTCAAGCAACATATCAAATTCCTACTTTAGAAAGAGGTACACTGAGCAAACAGATTGAACAGCTTCCAATGGAGGGAGCTTAAAGAGGCTACTTCAGTTGGCAAAGGCAACCCTTACTGAATAGCCCACCGTGGAGGCTAAAACTGGAGAAATGGAAAGAAGAAGTGCAAAACTGGAAAGGGTTGTCCCAAGTGCACAAAGACTTTTCATAGAATCATAGAATGGCTTGCCTTGGAAGGGACCTTAAAGATCATCAAGTTCCAACCCCCCTGCCATGGGCAGGGACACCTCCCACTAGACCAGGTTGCTCAAAGCCCCATCCAGCCTGGCCTTGAACACTTCCAGGGATGGGGCATCCACAGCTTCTTTGGGCAACCTGTTCCAGTGCCTCACCACCCTCACTGTAAAGAATTTCTTCCTAAGATCTAACCTAAATCTCCCCTTTTCCAATTTAAAACTGTTACCCCATTGTCCTGTCCCCTACACTTCCTGACAAAGAGTCCTTCTCCAGCTCTCCTGTGGGCTCCCTTCAGATATTGGAAGGTTGCTATAAGGTGTCCCCAGAGCCTTTCCTTCTCCAGGCTGAACAACCCCAGCTCTCTCAGCCTGTAGGAGAGGTGCTCCAGCCTCTCACCTGGAAGAGGTGCTCCAGCACTCTGATCATCTTCATGGCCCTCCGCTGGACCTGTTCCAACAGGTCCGTGTCCTTCCAAAATCAGGAAATAACAGCTGCACACATTTTAGATTATATAAGCAATGTATTACATTGCATCTTGCATATTGGCCCATCCTGAATTTTTACAAACGGGCTTTGGAGCCATTAGCTGGGGATCAGGTGGCAGTGTGCAGAATCTGCAGATTTGTTATTTCCTCCACAATGAACTTGTGACTGACCCCATACAAGGAAGTGATTTATTGATGAGGAGATGGAAAAAGCCCATTGTTCCTACTGCGTGGAGCAGTTCTTAAGCAGCAGGGACTTTGTGAAGGTCAGGACTCTGGACGTTGTGAGGTACTATAAACTCATGAATCCTTCAAAATCCTAGCACTGGTCAAAACAGCCTGTGGGTAGAGCATGGACCCATGCGATAGAGGATCCAGACGATACTGTTGTCTCTTCATCCCTCCCTCTCCTTCACCTCCTTCACTGCATTTCTTTTTATTTTTCTCTTTACATTTTTCATCCTTTCCTATTTTTCTGCTTCTCTTTTCTCCCCCTTCTGTTTTCACCTCCGCAAATTTCCACTGCAGTGGCAATGGGGTTTTACATGTAGAAGAGCAACTGATTGTGGATGGAGAGTAAGATTAGTCATTTTTTTTCTGACTCTACCTTCTTACACAGGCAGCTGTCAGCTGTGAAAAACTGACAAACCGTCATCAGACTCCCTCAACATCAAGTTGTTTTGAGTTTTCCAGTTCATTCTCAGGCTTGCCTGTCAGGCACTTCTTTGCAGAGCGCTTCTAAGGGGAAACTAAATAGATTCACCATGGGCAGGTAGTGTCTGAGACCACTTTGAGGTCAAAATGGCACTGATGGCTATCCATGAGCAGAAAGAGTAATAGAAATAACCTTACAGCAACACTGTACATTTCTTCACACAACAACATTGAAGTTGCATCTTAGGAGGAGAGTGGCATCTATTGTGGTAGCACTTTGTTGTGTTATTATTATTTGCTATTCTCTCCTATTATTTGCATTGCATTAGAAGCTCTAAACAAGACTGGGGTCCTGTTGTGCCACGGTCTGCGGCGATAAAGGATGAACCAGGAGTGATTCACCCCATGATTTGCTTGTAAAAAGAGAAGGTGGTTTTCTTTAATTTAGTCTTTGTCATGTATATTGCTCTAAATATAACGTTTGTCGTGTGATTTTGTGGGCAGGGATCACGAGGAGGACAGATTTGCTTTTAGTGTTTTCAACTGCCGCATAGCCAGCTCTGAGGAACAGCATCTGAAGTTTCGGGGTTGTCTGCTGTGAACTATTCCTCTGTACAGACATGGTGCTTTCTTCAAAAAAGCAAAAGTACAATAGTACAGCCCTAAAGCTTTGTCAGTGATAGATGTCTCATAGAAGTAATTTTCAAGAGGCAAGTGTTTTGTTGATGCTTTGTTTATGGAGTGGGTCTGGCAGACACTGTAGACTTCATATAAATTATTACGTGGTTGATTATTAATGAGAAACATTCATCTGGATTCTCTGTCACCCCCTGGTTTTGCCAAAATTCCCTTTGAAACTTGGTTTTTTTGCTACAATCCAGGCTTGAATGTTTCACAGCATATAGCTCTTGCTGAATGGCGTTGTTATGGTTTGAGAAAACCCATAAAAATCTATTGTCCTTTAGACAATTATTCTATCACCCGATGACCCCTCCCCACCCGGAAAGGGGAATTGGGGAACACAAGGAAACACGACGGTTGAAATATAAATAGATTTAATAGACTAAAACTAAATAGTTAACAATAATACTAAAGAACCAGTATTAATCCCGATACTGATATAAGATACAGGAATTATACTCAGCCAGTTATATCAGTAGGAAGCTGTGCACTCCCAGCAGGGACAGCAAATGTCGGACACTGCGAGTGCAATGGCTTCAGGAGGAAGGGAAGGCCTCAGGGGTCCGGCACCAGGGCAAGGAGTTGTCTGGACCACCACCATCAAGGGAGAGCCCCCTACGCAGCAAATTTTTCTAATTTATATTGAATGTGATGTTCATGGTATGAAATAATCCTGTTGGCCAGCCTGGGTCAAATGCCCAGGCCTTGCTCCTCCTTGTCCCTGCACCTGGCAAGGCTCAAAAACACTAAGACCTTGAATCCCACAGAGCCTGGCTGGCTATAAAGTAAATATTTTCACAAATTCAGACACTAGAGTCTTCTAGAAGTGCAATTTTCCCCAGCATTAGAGGAAAAGTTAGTCCTGTGTCTCTCAACCCAGGACAGGAGTTAAGATGGATCCCCTGCCCAACTCAGAAAGCTGGAGGTCAAGGAGGCAATTCCCTGCCCTTCCTTCATTCAATCCTTCCCACTCCTCCAAATATACATGTGCACACACACATTGCCTTCCTCCTGTTCTTGCAGGAGTCCTCTGCCCACATGGTGCTTCATCGATTAGGGTTTACTCAGCGCTTATTTAAGGGCATCTGCCCGTGTTTTTAATATCTAGTCCTTCAGAAATTCAGAGCTAGATGAGCATCTACAAAGGCATCTCTGCCCTTGCAGTTACCTTCTCAGGATTTTAAAAGGGGCCACAGTCAGAGGTTCTGTATCCATATTCCTTTGTAGCAGATCTGCAGAGACAAAGGTCGCATGCCAAACAGATGGCAAAGTATAAAAACAGAAATAAAGTCTGTAATCTTGTGGATAAGGTGAATAAGGAACCGCTATTCGTGATTTCTCAAGATGAAAGAACTATAAGATGTGCCTGGAACTGCCAAATACCTTGTTTTAGCAAAGCAAATGCAGCACGTTTCCCCAGTCAGCTACTACCCTCATACCACCACACTGTGAAAGCCAGAGATATAAACAGGTTCCAAAGGGTTCAAAATATAAATAGGTGCAAAGTAGAATTTAGTGAAAAGGTTTAAATCAAGTCATGTAGGATAGGTGCCTGCTAGAAAGGATTGTTCACTTGTGATCTCTACCACTGGCAATATGTAAGCACTCAATGTATACAAGCTAAAGAGTTCCTACTGGCCGCAGTCAGACGGTCCTTGCTCTGAGGGAGCATGATCTTCTTTTAGAAACAGAGAAGTCTAGAAGTTTAATGACATCTAAACTGGACTAGAAAACGTAGTGGAAGATGCCAGTGGCTTCTATTTCTTCCTACACTACTGCATTCCAAGGTCTGGCTCTTTGGGGCTTATAGCAGGGCTTCAAAACTGGGCTCCTCCAGATGGATCAACACCAAATTAAATTGGCACATCTCCTTGGGACATCTACCACTCCCACTTTTTTCTTTTTTTCCTGTGAGGAAGGCTTGTTACATTGAGAAAAGCCCTATAATATTGATCAAAGGAGTCACTTCCACCAAAAGCTTCCTGAAGCCCAGAAGATGGCAAGATATGAATGACCAGGGAAAACAGTGATCCAGCTTTTATCTCTAGCTTGCAGCTGAATATTTATTCTTAATTGATAATACAGAAAAAAGGAGAGTGTCACGAGGATAAAGACACTGGCAAACTGACGAATTTTGAGGGAGAATTTTAGATATAAACACAAGAGGGTTTTAGAGTAACAACTCTTTTCTTATTCTCATAGGGTTCTTCCTTCATACTCTTTCTTTGCTACTGCTGAGTAATATGTATGTACATACATATATATAATTGTGTATGAATGTGTAAAATGTATATAAAACAAATATATATATATATTTTTTTTAAGGGAGGAAGACTTTTTCAGGAAAACTTAAATCTCAGCTTTTAGAAATCAACTCTACATTGTCTTGACGTACTCAGCAATGGTGTTTCTGAAGTAGACAATCAAATCTCTAGTCTCCAGAAGCTTTTCTTTTTTTTCTCCACAGAAACCAAAGTTTAACGAGCATCTTCTACATTTATTACCAGCTGCTGCCTGGCCTGTCCTAATCCTTGCAGTGCATGTTGGCAGGCAACTCCATTCCTGGAACAAGATCTTTTTTTGTCTTTCAACCCTAGGAAAAAATAGGCTTGTTTTTCTTAGGTGTAAAATTATCACTCCCAGGCCACGGGAAGCCTTTCAATGTTTTTTATTTTGGTTAGCTATTTTGTGTTCAGATCACTGTTTTCACCGCTCACTGTCTCTCTGTGTGTTCGACCAGCAGGTCTGAGCCACGTGGCTGGTGATGTCCATGATGGAAACCTTCCATGTGTGCAAGTAGGGGCACACAAACAAAACCATGTTTGCACACATGGGTGTTCTTACGCATCCAGCAGAAATACAACTTGGCAGCTGTCGTCAAACACCACAGAAACAATTGGCAGTTGCAAGCAAAACAAATGACACATCCAAGGGCTAATGCTGAGAATTATATAGGGGATTATACCCTTAAAAAGCAATATTGAGCGGATATATAAAGTGTAGTAAGGGCTAGTGGAAATGTGGTGGTAACTTAGTACTGACGATGAAGTACAATCCCCAAAAGCACAGTTGGCAGGAGTATGCATCCATGTTATTTGTGAAGAGTAATAATGTGGCAAAACCAGAAGGTGATTCAGACAGCAACCGTTGCCAAAGAAGGAAAGGAGGATGCTTCTCCAAGATTATGTGGCTATTTTTATGGATGACAAAGTTGTTCCTGCACTCCCAAAATGGAGATTAATAAAAGCAATTGTTTTACACTACATACTGTGATAGAATATAGTTATCCTTAAAGGGATTTTATTATTCTTCTATTTTTTCCAGACCCAAAGATTTCATGTAAAATGTTTTATGCTTCCTCTATTCTACATGAAAGAAAATAGAGCTTTAGAAACTACTCCCAAGTGTTCAAGAAGATTTTTCTTTTTGCCTCTCTGACTACCAATTCCAGATTTTTGTTCTTCAGAGGTTTTCATTGTTCTCCACCATGCCATTTTCTTATTAGATGAAACAGGAATAAACTCATTTTGCCAAATTTAGGCAGAATTTGGACTTTAAAATGTTGGTGTTCAGTGTTTTTACTTTCTTGTGTCAATGTGTGAATATTCAAGCCTTATGTGCAGTATCCACAGGGACTCTAACTTGAACAACGTCTGCTTTTCCATTCTTAAAATTCTTTATAATCTCTGATTACTTTCCATTTTAACAATTTCAGTTAGTAATTATTTATTAACATTTTTCAAATGTTAACTTTCTCACTTGTGCCAAGTTAGATTTTGTAATTCCAAGAGATGATAAGCCCTTATCTAGCTACATAAATATATGTATAGATCCCTTTAAAAATACTTCTATGATCATTGAAAACACAAAATATTACTCATTTAACTCTTCAAATGTGTAATATATAAAGTCAATGTATCTCTGTGCTTAGTGTAGTGTATTCATGTCTACAATATCTTAATAATTATATATCCAAATAGATCTGTTAAAAAATCTGAAGTGGGCAAGGTTGATTCCCATTTTTTGTAGTCCTGCATAACTCTATCAATATCTTTGATTCTGAAGACCAGTAAGTTCAACAGGAGTTGTCTCCAGCTCTATATTTGGTGTCCAGGTCCTGCTCCAAATAGGCATTATGCCAGGACGTGGAACAGACTGCAGTGGTGGTGCCGATGCATGATCGTCCCCTGTCCCTAGACAAGAGCTATATATCCAACCTCTATTATTGCACCACTCAGTGGCATTAATATAGTTAAACTTGGGATTTTTCTGGATATGGCAAATTTATTGACTTTACTTTCCAGTGATTTTATTTGTTCCTTTTTCTCTGCACCTCAGAGTCTAGACCAGTATTTCCTTTGGACGTCCCATCTCTAGGCTCTCAGCAATATGCAGGTGGCGTGCATCAGCTTCTCTGTAGATGCAAGCAGCACCAATCTCCTTGGGGGTCTGAACATGATCTTCACTGTTCAGAAATCCAGCTGAATTTTCCATCACTGCAATGCACAGCAATAGTTTTTAGTATTCAGAGAATGATTTTCATTTCTGGGATGCTCTACAAATGGTACCTGTGCTCATGTGATGTATGAAAGTATTTCATTCTCAATTTAACACACTGGGAAACTGAAGAAACTTATTCAAGAGGACAGAGAAAGTATGCCTGGTCCTGGTTAAAAGCTGTTCATGCCTTCAGTTATCTTGCTATTGACCTTAGCGGGGTTTGGATTAGTGCTCGCAAGATATGGAATTAGTTTTCAAGAATTATTGACTGCGTCCTCTTCAATATACCTCAGTAGAGTCACCTTCTGGAGGCATAGAGTCCCAGTGCACCTAGAAGGACGTTTTGGGAGTGTTGGCCCCCAGCACTCTGCTCATGCTCTTGTAGATTGATTCCAGTTGTAAAAGAAACTGATGACGAAGCCATGTACTTACTTAACACAGGCAAAGTTACTTACAAAGTCACGTTTCCTTGGACGTGGCATGAATTAGTGGAAAATAATTTTCTTCCACTTAAATCACAAGCCTGCTTTGACTGGCATGCAAGCTAAAAGCTCATCCTCACAGCTGCCTCTCAAGACTATGTTTGTGGACATGAGTTTCCTTGTTGTCGTCTCCCTTAGATTTGTTTTCCTCTGTGTCTGCATCACTAGCAAAGGAATATTCAGAAAACTGCACCTTACTGAAACTTGCCATTTTATTTTGGGTGAGAGTACGTGTTTGTGTTTTGGGCAAAGTTTGCTCTTGTTTCAGTTTGCTACTCTTGTAGAGAAGCTGAAGCATATCTAGTAGTTGTCTTAGAGAACAGCAATGGTTAAATATAACTCATGATAACAGTCACCAGATGATGATGTTTTTCCTTGTCTGTTACATGGGATGTTAAAGATGCATGCAAGACAGAGAGAACCTGGCCTTCTGTCCATCTTCTTTTACATTTCCACCTTCTCATTCTTTGCCTCAGAAAGCTGTGGGTCTGCTATGGATACCAGATTTGATATGAAGTTTCCTATCTGGCTGGCACTGTAGCTGATCCTTGTCCAGAGGGATGGTCGAGATGCCTTCTTCAGCATCTTTCCAGTGCTAGTTTTCCCCTGTTCCTAGGAGAAGAGTGGCATGACAGCATGCGTTGAGTGCTGTTGTGGTCCCCATCGCATGCCGTGGAGCTCTGTGGGACGCTTTAGCAGCGAGCAGTGATGATGGACTTCCACCCGCAGCAGGAGCGTGCGGCACAGGATGGCCTGCTGTGACTGTCAGGAGTATGACTTTTAAAAATGAGATCAAGCAAATTAGCATAGCCTAAGGACTTCTTTGAATTTTATGTTGCCCTTTCACCTCTGACTTTATCTCCCAGCATTCACTAACCATGAATATTTAATATGGCCATCACTGCATCCCACAGAATAAATGACAGGCTCCGAGTTTCAAAGCTTAATCTAAAAAGCAATGCATATACATCGATGTTGAAAAAAAAAAAGCATCACACCCAGAGCAAATCCTTTTTCATAAGCCCACTTATTACAAAAAAGTAATGTAATATCATGAGTTTTCATTAATACTAGTCTTCAATAAGCCTAAAGCAAATCCTTGCTTGCTGTGCGCTTGCTACGCTTGTTGTACAGAACTGCCTGAAAGTGATGAAGGCTCAGTCAGCGCATGGAGAGCAGGGAACATGCAGCAGAGATGGATAGAAGCTCTGCTGGAGCAAAGAGTTCTCAATTCTTAGCTGTCTTTCCTTGGAGAAGACGATTATGGATGTTTCACAGGCATCATAATGCTAATTTTCAGCCCCCACAGAGTGCTTTGCACCTGCAGAGTGCTGTAAAAATGTGGGCTAATCGTCAGCAGTAAGTGGGTATTACTGTACCTGTTTTGCAGATGCAAAAATTAAGGCACAGAAAGGTCAGAAGGCTGACCCAGGGTCATATAGCTTCTCAGCAGCAGATTTAGGATGAAGAAAAAGGCCTCTCTGGTCACATTCCATTGATCATGCTTCTTTGTATCAAATGTAGCTCAAATTTCCTAAATATATATATATATAAAATCCTAGAGAAGAGGTTGTTTCCCTCTTTGCTTCTTCAAACTAAACAAGCTCCCAAGCTACCAAACCCCACGTTTACATGTATCATTGAATAGTTTCCAGTTGCTAGCCAGAAAACTCAGCAGAAAACCTGTAGAACACCAAAGTAACTCTCTTCTTTTAAATAATTGATGATGCCAAATAGCAGCAGTGTTATGCCAACAAAGAGATCGGTCTCTCAAAATATTTTATTCATTATGCCTCAAGAAACCCAAAACCTTGTTTTTAACGAAAGCAAATTTCTGAAGTTGGCTCTCAGTTCATCTGAAACATCTGCTTATTACAATTCTTGGTGTTACAGCACTGGTGCTCCCCAGTAAATCTTTCAGCTTTAAATAATATGTGTGGAAGTCTTGGCAAAGAGATCAGGAAGGAGAAAGAGTAACATTTGCCAAATATGCATTTTACTTTATGGGGCTGCAGTGGTATTCTTTAATAATACATGTATTGAAGAGAATCTACTAATCCGATTAAATAACAGGACAAGAAGGAATTAATTCCAAGGTTCAAAAAGACCCCATTCTACACAGCTGAAACTTTATATTCCAGGGTAAAATGGTTAGAAGTCTTGGCTAACTGCACTCCTATAAAACAGCCAGAAATGGATCTTTCTCTGTAGTGTTCGTAAATCAAGGTCACTTATGTGAGAATGCTATGTTGTGATAAATCTGTCTGACAATTAGATGGAGAGGGCATATTGATGTTAAATTATATTCTTTGTACACTCTGGTCAGAAGGCAATGTAAACACCACAGCAGCACTATGAAACAGAAAATTACATTCCAGATAATAACAGATATTCATGGCGCATGCTTTTATACTTTAATATGCTGTGTTTTACTCAGTCATATTAATATTTTAAATTATGTAACATTCCCTTCTTTATGCGTAGTTTCTTTTTTCTTTTTTTTTTCACTGAAAACACACCTCCCTCTCCCTCTCTCCTCTCTATTGCTCTGCCTTTTCGCTTTTCCATTTTTCCTTTTCCCTTCTCCTTTTTTTAACAGTGATGCTTGGAAAAAAAAAAAAAAAAGCCTGAAGCAAAGATGTCTGTGCAAAAAAATAGTAACAAGTGGTTTCAAGATTTATAAGCCAGGATTTTATGTTATATATTTTCAGATTCAATCTGTGTACCAGGCTTTGATCCAAGCCTTAGCATGATGACTGGAATCACTCCGATTAACCCAATGATACCAGGCATGGGGTTAGTGCCACCACCACCACCAACAGATGTGCCTGTAGTCAAAGAAATAATTCACTGCAAAAGCTGCACGCTCTTCCCTCCAAACCCAAGTAAGTGAATCTGATGAAAGAATGCTAAGTTCCTAAATATGTTGCATGAAATATTTTTATCTAATAAAAGTTAGGGTTTCTAAATGCAGTATAGGAAGCTATGGTGCTTCCTTCTAAGATCTACAGAGTGTGTAAACCATGATATGGTATCAGAGCATGCTTATTCATCTCTGTAAGGTCATGTAAAAAACCCTACACATTTTGTGCAAAAAAGGAGAAGAATTACTTAAGCGAAGCTAACAGAGCCTGAAGATCTCTGCTTCTGCTTCTCATCAAAGAAATCTGTCTTTCCTCTGGATCAGAATGTCACAAAATATAACCATTATAGGGTGCTGATCTTCTATATGCTCCCCGTCAGGTGCCCACAGTCAGATGGGACTAGTCTGGGCTCATGCCCCTGAGCACAGCACCCAGAACCTAAATGCTGACTAGCTCTGGTCCCTGCCCTGCGGAGATGGAGGGAATGAGGGACTACTGCTCCTCCCTTGCCACTTTTTTGGGGCAGCATGTGGATAAGCTATTTCTCCTCTCTGACAGCCAGGAGCAGGGTTCCTTCTGCCCCTCCTGGGACTTCATGCAAATGGAAATCTCTTCCCACTGAGCCACCAGCTCAGGCACAAAGCCCGATTTTGTGTACGTTAGCCCCAGGAGTTTAGTTTCAGAGCCATCAGACCAGCAGCTTTTACTATCACTGTGAAGACAAAAGAGAAAATTAAGCAAATACTCTGGTGCTCTGGATTGACTGTGAACCCAGATCATAGTTTAATCAAACTGACTGTGTATGTGAATATGTATATATGTATATTTTAAGATTGTAACCCCATTTACTATGTTAAAGGGCCAAAGAACTAAGTGATATCAATCAGAGTCCTTCTTTTTTTTAAAAAAAAATTACTTTGAGAGGAATACTCTAGTAATCTACATATAAACAAGGTGAAGTGTTATGACAGAGTATATTTTTATATAGCCTTCAAAAATTTAATAGTTTTCTGATTTAAGTGTGTATATATTATATATATAGGTACATACATAAAAATAACATTTCTAGCCACTCCACCTCCTGAGCACTTATAAACAGGGAGGTTATCCTTCCCCTGCGCTGGCGTCCACTCCATTATCTGGCAACAAGACAAAACAGATAACCCGCAGAGCGTTTTCATCATGCTGTCACTTCGTTGTGTTTCCCACTTTGTTTTTCTGTTTGCTGTGCTCTTGTACTCCGAGACAGAAATGAAATTATGCTAAGACCAGGGAAAGGTGTCCGTCCAGCCCAAGTGCCTGGGGTGTACTTGCAGAGGGCTCACACACTTGGCGAGTGTGGCGAGTGATGGGTGTGAGCCAGAGATGGTAAAGTTCAGGCTTTGAACGTACTGCAGGAGCGTTTGAGATCTGTGCTCAGGGTCAAAGCAGTTGCAGAAACTCCCCTGCTTTGAAATAAAATATTTTCTATTTTTTTGTGTGACTGTGCAGGGAAAAGAAAGATTTTTTTAGACCTTACCGTCTGTCCTGGAGAACAACCCGCAGTGGCAGGAATTAATCTCAGAAACGCTACCTAAAACTTGAAAAGGTTTAGATTCGAGTAATCAATTTTGGACAATCTCTGCAATATTCAATTATTTTGCTTCTCCCTCTCTCCCACCTCCATGCTATGTCAAATAACTGTTGCTGCCCAGAACTGATTAGGGGAATGAATAGAGCCAATGGATCAAAAGACAAATTTTGTATTCCAATGTGATTTCTGTTTTGACTTAGATCTTCCACCACCTTCAACAAGAGAGAGACCTCCTGGGTGTAAAACAGTGTTTGTTGGAGGATTACCAGAAAACGCAACGGAGGAAATTATTCAGGAAGTCTTTGAGCAGTGTGGAGATATAACAGCAATTCGGAAAAGCAAGAAGAATTTTTGTCACATTCGTTTTGCAGAGGAGTTCATGGTTGATAAAGCCATTTACCTTTCTGGTACTTCACATTCTTTAATGGATTTTCCTTGCTTCTCATTTGTATTTTGTGATGCTAATGTTTGCTTATTTTCCTAGCTTTTATCTCAGCAAGTCTTTCTTGAGCTCAGTGGCTGTAGCTTGGAGTGGCAAGGGGCAATTCTGTATTTCTCTGTGTCTGCCAAGACTTGTGCGCGGTTTTGTGTGTTGCTTATCCGGGAGCAATTTCCTGCCATCCCACAACAATGCAACAGATTCTGAAATTCACTACAGAACAATCTTATTTTCGATTTACACAGGTTTATATAGTTTTGCTCACAGGTTGTGGAAAGAGGAGGGCAGTAGGCCAGGAACGCTGCTGTTTTCCTGTGCCAATTTCTCTGATAGGCTGGCAGTTCCGTTGGCATATTTTTATAGATTTGCTGTGCAGTCTGAATAAAGTCTGCCTTTATGTATGCATGTATTCAGCTACCGCATGGGTTTGACTCTGAGCCCCATCTGTAGGCTGCGTCTGTTGCCTCCCAGGACAACAAGTGCCACGGAAACTCAGGTGTAAAATTTTCAAAATCTCTTTTATTTTCCAACAAAGGAACAGACAAAAAAAACCTCTGAACCTCTAACTCAGAGGGAAAAAAGAAAAATAGAAAGAAGAAAAAAGGTGAAAAACTGTTCTGCTTTCATGTATCAGGCTTCCAGTGACTGTCAGTGCCCTCTTAAGGTTACAGGTTCCTTCATATGATGATTCCAAACTGAGCCCTTCCTCATCTTTCTGAGCTGGGTCCCATCCCCTGTATCTGTGTGTCTCAACAGGCTGGTTCATCTCTCTTTCTGGGTCCTGGGGAGACCCACAAGTGTAATGCAGCATTTTCACCCCACATGCAAGATATTCTTAAATAAACAAGGGCCAAGGACTGTTCCTTGGCCAAGAAAAGCTGACACCGACTGGCTTGCAGTCACCCACCCTGTGTAGGGTGACCTCAGAGGGATCCACTGAGACCATCCAAAATGGAGCCTGGGAGGCAGCTAATGATTAGGGATACCTCGTTTGAGCTCTCATCTTGACCATCATCTGTTTATCAGCAAGCACATAACCTCAATGTCCTGTAGGTGTCCATAGGACACTCACACAGATAGCAACAAGTAGTCTCTCAAAGCACCATCAACTACATGAAAGTAAGAAAGAAAGAAAAGAAAACATACGAGTTGTTGAAATGCATGGTCAGGAAAAACCTAGCTCCTTTGTTTCACAAAGGTTTTTCTGTTTTGGTTTGTGAGTTGTTGTTTGGTTTTTTTTTTTCTAACTTGGCTGCTTGCTTTAAGTATCTGTTTGAAGAGCTTCAGAAAATTGTGAATTTTAGGAGGCCTGTATAAAGATTTCTTTGAAATATTACTGTATTTTCATGTTTCTTCCAGATCTACACCCAGCTTTTTTCTTCCTTTTTTAATATTTTATTTTAACTTAGTTAATCTTCCCTCCTCATCCTCTCTTCCCAGTTTCCGTCCTTCCTGTTTATCCATTCATTCACGTTACTTCCATAAGGCTGTAGTTCACTGGGACAGATTAACAGGCGGCACAGTAGTAAGAAGCAAGACATTTCCCAGCTTCCAACCTGTGCCTAGGAGGGCCCCATCTCCACAAGTAATGGAGCAGCGGTGGTGTGCACCAGATTCCGTAGGAGCTGGGGTTACTGTATATACAAAATACTGATAAATAGAACCAGGACACCCTGGGCCAGAGCTCACTTCCCTGCTTCTCGGCAGTTGACTGCACCCTTTGCTTCACTCCAGGTCTTCACTTGTGCCTCTGTACTCGGCACTGGTGAGGCCTCACCTCGAGTGCTGTGTTCAGATCTGGGCCCCTCACTACAGGAAGGACATTGAGCTGCTGGAGCGTGTCCAGAGGAGAGCCACCAAGCTGGTGAGGGGTCTAGAGAACAAGTCGTACGAGGAGAGGCTGAGGGAACTGGGTATGTTTAGTTTGGAGAAGAGGAGGCTGAGGGGAGACCTCATTGCCCTCTACAACTACCTGAAAGGAGGTTGTAGAGAGGTGGGTGTTGGTCTCTTCTCCCAAGAGAATAATGACAGGACCAGAGGAAATGGTCTGAAGTTGCAGCAGGGGAGGTTTAGATTAGATATTAGGAAGAATTACTTTACTGAGAGAGTGGTCAGGCACTGGAACAGCCTGCCTGGGGAGGTGGTGGAGTCACCATCCCTGGAGGTATTTAAGAAGCGTGTAGATGTGGCTCTTCAGGGCATGCCCTAGTGGCCGAGATTGTGGGGATCTTCTTCTGTGTGTATGGTTGGACTCGGTGATCTCAGAGGTCCTTTCCAACCACAAAGATTCTGTGATTCTATGAAGCCAAGTTTTATTTTAATTTTATATGCCTTAAATCCTGGAGAAGTAGATTAGATGATTAGAGGTAGCAAATTCCCTCTGCTGCTGTGTGTCCTTGTTCATAATGCATAAGGGTGCGCATTCAGAGTAAGAGAAATGAGCATACATGGAGGTGGCGGGTTCTCCTCCTCATCCTTCCTCATCCTGAATTTTCTGCCAGTTTATTTCCAAGTTCCTGATCCATCCTTCCTTCTTCCCTTTCCTTCCGTCACGGTCGCACTGCTGTTTATGCTTCCTCTTGCTGTCTGCTCCGCAGCCTCCCTCCCCATCTGCCTTTTCCTCCACACCTTTTCTTTCTTCTGAAGCGCTGTACTTAGTGTCTCTGACCAGATCAGGGAAAGAACCAGTGGAGCTGATAGGAAGGAGGAGGAGGAAGAGCAGGGGCACGTTGCAGCCAAGTTCCACTTCTTTTTCCCTCCAGCGCTCGGCTCTGCAGGTGAAATGGAGCACTGACTGTCCCCCGCCACCGCCGAGCAGGGAGGTCTGGCACTGGGCAGGGGCATGCTTTATTTGTACTGAAATAACTGGGGGGTTGTAACCAGTCTTTATTCCATTCTCAAGCATAATGTGTTCTGAAATGGTGGGGATAAAACATATTGTTCAGGCATTTTCTTTTCCCTGTAAGAGACAAAAGAGACGTACAAACGGAATTTGTGATTAATATAGCATGTGTGTTATATTAGGGGAAATTCACGCCTTTGATATCTGTAATATAATGGTAATTTTGTCTACCTAATCAGTTTTATCTGTCTGCCCCATCTAATCTCATCAAACTTTGTATTTATCCCTTGCTTATCATCAGAATAGTGCAAGTGATTACAAAATCCATCAAGTAGTTTAATCACTGATTATTTTTTTTCCCTTTTATTTCCAAGTAAACATGTGTGAAAAGGAGACTGGGAGATGGGTAGAAGACTGTGATAAAAAAGTTTACTTTAGGATGGGTGGATTTCATTTAGCCCTGAAAGCTACATGTTGATCTCCTGAGTAAAAGACTTTCTAAAATCAACATACCAGCCCATGAGAAAGCTCTTTCTCCAGACTGTGTGTAATTTACTCTCATGGCTGACAGTTCAGTAACTCCTGCAAATATTGATGGCCCCAGACTTGAAAATATGGGATGAACAGGTGGCTTGAGACAGACCTGTTTATACCCCAAAAGCCTGTGTATGCATTTTTCCTGTGCTGTTATTTTCCCCTGTGGGTTTCCATTTAGTACTCTGTACTGGTTTTATTTTATGTTCTCGCTGATAAACATCAACACTCTGATCTAGATCCCCAGTTAGAGAGCAGCTATTGGCCGGTCCCCAATATAGCAACACTCAAAGGTAAGTCAACCCGCAGAGTTTTGACTAGACCTGTGATATGGAAATACTGTGTTTGATTTTTATTTAGCACCCTCATTAATTTTTCCTGTTGCTGCTCCTTTAAAGTGAGGATCTTGGCAAGTTTCCCAAAGTCTTTCCCTCTGCCATTGTGTGTGAAACTGAAATTAAAAATGACAAGCCAGGCACGCAGTTAGTGCTAGCTGCAGTCCTGAGCAAAGAGACAGGAGAAAGGGTCTGTGAGGGCAAATTGTTGCCCATGCATGAAGGGGAGGCAATGGCAGGTGGTTCTCATGTACATTCAAATATCCTCAAACATAGAATCATAGAATCGTAGAATGGTTAGAATTGGAAGGGACCTTAAAGATCATCACGTTCCAACCCCCCTGCCATGGGCAGGGACACCTCCCACTAGAGCAGGTTGCTCAAAGCCCCATCCAGCCTGGCCTTGAACACTTCCAGGGATGGGGCATCCACAACATCAGTAAGGAGGCACGGTATTAGAAAAGAGTGAGCCTCCCAGCTGCCCAATGGCTCAGAGCTGCCATCCCAAATGCCTGCCTGAGGATCCCGTATACAAAATAGGACCTGCCACTTGTGAAGCCCTTGCTACACAGCATCTTGCCGGCCACCAACCCATCAAGGAGTCTGTTCTTTGTTAGCCAGGTCAATGATCCTGTAGTGTCCACAAAGCCTGATATAGGAGGGTGCAAGAAGCCATGCCAAATGCATTTGCTGGTTTTGTTAAGGAAAAGATGGCAAGCCCTGAGCAACCTGGTCTTACTCTGAAGTTTGCTCTGAGAGGGCTTTTGGACTACGTGGCACCCAAGGTCCCTTCCGAGCCAGGTTATTCTGTTTCTCTGCTGGTGAAAACCACCTGGCTGACTGACCACCTTCAGTCTTAAGCCTTTAACAAGCAGTCAGATTTTTCGGTGTGATTCATGAGCAATGTCAAAATTCTGTTAATTTGGAGGCACTTAAACTGGTTACCTAATGGGAACCATTTGTCCAGTGCTACACAGCGTTCTGGGTTTTGAACTGCAATTTACACTGTTGAATGGGTTTGGTTTTTTTCCGTAGTCCCCATTTTCTTCAAAAATGAGGGCCACTTTAATAAAACTCAGCTTTGCTGGTGCACACACAACCTGTAGATGCACCGTCCTTTTCCTTAGTTCTTTATTCAGGTTAAGTGGGGCTTTGAGGTCCACCAGAGTCTTGCATCCTGCAGTGCCGTGTTTCTCGCTCTGTCCATGCCCGGTGTGCTCTTGCCAATGGAGGGGAAAGACAAGGTGGGGGGAGAGGAAGAGAGTGTCTTCCTGGAAACTACAGCCCAGCTGGGAGATCTAATTTTAGGTTCACGAGACCTGGCACCTTGGCAGTGTCCTTTCACGTTGCTGATAATGCTGTTTTGGCACCAAGCAATCACTATGTGAGGAACGCAGCTGGCGAGTGGAACTGGGGTGGGGGGGTCAACATTTGTCATGGTTATCAGCGTAGCTGAACCACTGACCCCTTTTGGCTGACCCCTTCGTGCCTACACCTCTGTGGATAAAACCACATAATTACCTCCCCCTCATTAGTTCGAGGCCCAGCTCTGAAAGGTTGCCCACACTCTTCTATTATGTGTCACTGAATATGGCGTGTCTGTCACTCTTCCATTCAACACCTTGTGACTAGAGGTGACATGACCACAACATACATGACCAAAAACAGACTTCTGGGGAAAAAAAAAAAAAAGGTTGTGTTTACTCCTCTGAGCAAGAGAAAGAAGAGCAAAATAAAGGGGGCTTTAAAATAACAATCCCTTCATTTGCCTCTCTTGCAATATTCAGTTCTACTTCACCCCAACCTCATGAACCTTGGAGACCAGATTTGGTAGGTTCCACGGGAGGTTTCAATGCCTTCTGGCTTTGAAGGAACTCTGAAACACTTAGCTCGAGTTTTTCATCTGGGTTTGAGCTCCTTGCTGAAAAATGAAAGTCACACCTTTCCCTCACTGGCAGGCTACTTAGCTGAACTCCACAAGGTATTTGAAAGAAAAATGTCAAATCATTAGTCACCCAGATTGGGTTGGGTTTTTTTTAAAGGATCACAACACATATGGATATTTAATATCCAAGTCTTTGAAGCTGTTGTCTCGTATGTGCTGTAGTACAGACAGACCCTTGTATTCATACAGCAGGATGTTTTTCCAGCAGTAAAACAGAGTATACCTATATACACATTTTTGCAAAGATGCTCCTAATCTACTACAAAAATCTTAGCTTTGCTGCCCCTGGAGAGAGTTCAAAACTAAGTTTTAACCACGGTGGTGAGATGCTGAAGCTCTTCGATCCACAGGCAAACCATGAGACTGAAAAGTGGCTTCTCTTGGGTTGCTTTTCAAAAGCAGCAAAAAAGCATTTTTCCTGCTGTTTTGAACAAGAGTTTCCTGTCTCTGGAGTTACTACGCAGAGGTTATAGCAGTGTGTGTTTCTGAAGAGCCTCCTGTGTTCCAGCTCAGCACAAGAGTTCATCTCCGTAGCATCCCATGATTTGAGAAGTCTCTGCTGGGTTGCTCTGCTTCTGAGGCTACTGCAGCAGGTTGGCATGGAGAAATTAGAGCTGGCCCTGTGCAGACTCATTAATTTTACCTGCAGCTGAAGGCTGTGTTTGCAGCTTTCTACGTGGTGTGTTTTCTCACACTTTCTCTGAATTGGCTTTTTAAAAGTTAGAGAAACTGCTCTGCGAGTGTCTTTCAGCCTTGGAAATAAAACCTGAAAAAAGATGAGTGCTCAGCACATGTTCTTCCTCAGTATGGTCACGAAAAGCTCCTTTTGTAGCTTTGGCATCATTTCTTTTTCCTCTGACAGCAGTCAAGGGTTTTAGTTCAGAGCAGGGCCCTGTTGTACTGCTCTGTAGCGCTGGACTTAAAGCTTTTGCATTTTGCTAGCTTTAGCATATGATACATTGACCAAATTATGAAGAACATCGCTAAAGGTGAGGCACAACAGGTTTCATTATTTGTTCCGAAAGGGGTCTTGCAAATGTCTAACAAATCCATCCGCACTCTTAAAATTGCTTTAAAGAGTGCTGAACTCAAGTCATTTGTAGGTGGTTTATGTTTGCTGCCAGATTATTTCCAGTGGGGACTTGGGAAGCAGTGTTTGCAATTGTAAAGCTCCAAAATTTGAGATCTAGCATCAGTGCAGTTATGCCACCACCCTCTTTGTGGCACAAGAATTTGTGCAGCATAATTTTCTCATTCATCTGTACTCAGGATTTTTATAAAATTCAGCCTTTCCCCATACTTCCAATTCCTTTGGCAGGCTGGAGAAAAGCACTAAACTGTACATAAACTCAAGAGGATCAGAGGAAGAAGGACTCTACGTTCAGACCAAAACCAGATCCTTTTTTAATAGTTGTTTATTGTTTAGCTGGCCTTTGCACTTACAAAGGCTGGGAGTATCAAGTAGAAAAATTACATATTTTGAGACATTTCTAAACAAGAATGTAGATTCTGTACCTTTGGGTCGACTTTTTGGTTCATCTACTATATTGATAGGTCATGTGGAAAATTATGAGGAAAAATGGGTGGTTGAATGTTTATCTTCCAGTGAAAATGCAATGATCGATATAGACCCTGTGTAGATGTGTGGGAGTCTGTTAATGTACGTTTTTACTTAGCTGCACTTGAGAGGAAAAAACAAAAAAAAGTTTAAAAAAAAGCAAAGAAGTCCTGCAACAGTTAGTTCTGCTTGTTGATTTCAGGTTACCGCATGAGATTAGGATCTAGCACAGACAAAAAGGATTCAGGTCGCCTTCATGTTGATTTTGCTCAGGCAAGAGATGACTTTTATGAATGGGAATGCAAACAAAGAATGCTGGCCAGAGAAGAACGCCACAGACGCAAAATGGAAGAAGACAGACTGCGCCCTCCTTCTCCTCCGGCAATAATGCATTATTCTGAACACGAAGCTGCTTTGCTGGCTGAAAAATTGAAAGGTAAGCAGCGTTTGATACTTTTCAGTGTATTATTCCTCAAGAGCCATCCAGAAGTCAGAGCAGGGGAGCTGATTTCTCGCTGATGTATTTAATTACGTGCCCTGTTAGATTTCCCTTCTTCCTCTGCCATTTCTATGCCAATGGTAATCATACTCACCCACCTGCTAGAAATGTATGATGTCTGTCCATCTACCTGTGCTTTAACAGCTAAAACACAACCTTAAGAATACTACAGTGTTTTTTGGGGTTTTTTCTGTTCAGTTGCTGTCATCATCTACCTTGGAAAAGCTCCCATAATAAGACAACCTGTTAAAAACATCCTTCCTATTGAAGGCCTGATTCTTAAAATGTCTTTATTCCTTGACTGACATGTTACTACATTACGTGCATGTGACTGTCCTGATTCCTGGCATTTAAATTGCCCTCATGAGCTGCATTCTAACCTGCCCCTCAGATGCGGTGGTACAACTTATCTCTGACACACACCATCCATTCTTTCATTCCCTCTTTAGGGTTAGAATTACTTGTGCAAGATAGCGTCTTGTTTTGGTATGTGCTTGCTTGCTTGTTTGTTTTTTTCTAGGTACACTTACCGAGTTAATTTATTTCAAGGGTGCAGCTCGGGGATTCCTGTCTTTAATAGTTAAGATAGAAAGTGAGAAGCAAAGAAACAAAATTATTCATGGTAAAGAAATTGTAAAGAACATCAAACAAACAACTGCGCACACCCCTTGGAGTTGTATTTGTTTTCATTAAGTGTTTAGCAATTGTGTTTGGCATTCTTTCCCCACGTGGTGGCCAAGCACGTTACTTAACTGGGTGCCAGGTCACAAGAAACTGTGAGTCTTGACACTGTTTCAGAATTATCCAGATTAGACTTAGGTTATCTATCTGTCAACACACAGGCCGCTGTCCTAACTATGAAACATGTTTGGGAAGCTGAAGAAAGACAGAGCGAAGTGTTACATCCTTGGAGCATGGTGCAGAGATGCACCCTACTGTCTCTTTCAGTACTGCATTGATCACTGTTAGTTGTCACTGTTACCTCTCACCACACGCCCCCCTCTATTAATAATTCATTAAGGAACTGGGAGATTGGTAAAATAACACAGATGTATTGGTAGACCAGGAGAAAAGGAGGAAAGAGGCCCAAATATAAAATTTTTTAATTCTTTCCTAGCTTGCAGTCCAGAACCTCTAGAGGTTATACAATACAATACAATACAGTAAAACACACCACAATACAGAGATTTAGATTCATCTATGCCCAGAATCTGCTTTCCGTTGAATATTTTAGGAGATGATCTCTTTTAGGGAAGTTTTTCCTTATGTAGGAAGGCCTACTAAGCCTCCTGAACTAAGCTAGAAAATTCGAGAAGTCTGGACAATTTCTTCCGTATGGCTAGCCATCGCTTGGGGCAACCAAATGTGAGTTTTTGCAAGATGTTTAAGATGTCTATATTTAGAAGCTGTTTTCTTTTCATTCTAGGAAGTCTCTGTACTTAATTAAAACTTATTCCAAGCGTTCAGATCTTTGGTTCTCCTGAGGGACATTTGACCAGAGCTTGGCAAATATGCACAAATTTAATATAGAAATATTTTGAGCGCGATATAGACCAACACCATGTACATGGCTATTTTTCAGGAAATAAACTTTCAGAAATATATGCAATTAAATAAAAAATTAAGAAACCAAAATGCTAAGCTTATTTTTATTGGTCAAAAAAAAATCATTAAAATCCAGCAAAAGAACATATTGCAATTTTAAAACTTCACTAATTAGCCATTGCCTTTAGCGAGATTAATGGCACCAGCCCAGGATCCGTATAGACTGTAGGGGAAGGAGAATGCAAAGCAGCACCCTCTGTTCTCACTGGTCATGAGTTGTCTCCTGTACTAGGTACCCTAGAAAGCAGAGGTGGGGTTCAGTCATTATACTGGTCTACTTTACTTTTCCTATGACATTATGGCCAGTATCTATAAGGCATCAGGGTAGAACATTATGGCCTCCCTTGGGCAATGTGGATTCACAAGATGAGCCCTTTGTGACATCCTACCAACAGAAGTGAAGCAACACTAAAGAAACTTCAACTCTGGCAAAAGGCAGTTCATGTCATTTAATTTAGTGAAGCTTACAGAAGATATATACACGCACAAACACACATATATATCTATATATAATACTTGGGGTCAAAATCTCAGGTCTCTGGATATCACCAGATTTACATTGCTGCAAAAGCGTAGACAACTCATCCCAAAGAAAAGAAGGATCTAATATATATCTGCTCTTGGCAGGATTTACCTGAAAAGATTGGGTTTGAGCAGATGCTTTGCAGTTTTCTTAAGGAAAGTCATGACCTCCCCATGGTACCCACTTCAAAGGACTCCTGAGCTCTCTTGCCAGCTCATGAGACAGAGCTGCAGGTGCCCAGCGTGTGGGTTTCAGCTCCTGCAGCGCCTCCAGAACTTCACTGAGCAACACTAGCTGAAAAGCAGGCCAAAATAGCTAAACATCTGTCATCCCAAGATACTGCTTTGCAATCACAGATGTAGACACCTTGGTCTGAATCCAAGCAACTTTTGTTGTCAAAATAACCTTGGAAATTCCTGACAGCAAGGAAATCTGACGGTGAGCAGAGATGAACTAGGCTCATCAGCCAGTCCCCTGTTGTGGTCTAGATATTTATTGAGTCTATAACAGAGGTGACAATATCTTTTTTCACCTTCTGCAAACTGCAGCACAAGACTTAAAGAAATCATTGGTTTTGTGTACCAGACTTGGCTGGAAACTCTTGCCCCACTGTTGTCAGCATATTCCTATTCCTCTCCTGTGCTGAGGTCACCTGGTACAGCAGTAACTGCTGTAGAGGAGTGTGGGTGAGAGGGTAAAGAGGTATCTTCTGTGCCAGTTGGAAACAAAAGTTCATTTTAAAATTTCAGCCAGGTAGTCTCTACTGGTATGGAGCTTCATTGAAAAAAACACCCTGGTTTCTCAAAATGCACTGCCTGGTGACTCTGCGTATAAGACCTTCCATACCTCTCCAAAAGCATGAGGGTTTATGACTTGCTCTCCATGGACTATCACGAGTCCCTTCATATCTGCAAAGAACTTGCTTTGAACACTTGATTTATGCAGAAATAAGGGAAACCCATCAAACTGTGGAACCATGCAATTTTTCACCACTTTCCATTCTAGACTGTGGCAGACTGTTTTATGGGTATTTTCCTTTTCCTTTCCCTTTGCCTTTTCTCTTTTGTTCCTTTTTCCTTTTTTTTTTCTCCATAAAGGTCTTTAGGGTCTTGCAAATGAAATCCTTCATAACTTTTTCCTTGCTGGCAGTGTGGATATTTTTTTCTGCACCTTTCTTGTTTTTAGCCAAGAGTGTATTCACTTTTCTTTTCTCTAAGTGCTTGTGATGTTGTCCCTTTCCCTATCCACCTATTGTGCTTTGCTAGTGCCACTTTTCACTATGTGGCAGTGGCATATTGCCAGTATCTTGGGTGTAGGTCTCATGGATTTGAGCCTATAGCTCTAAAAATGTAAGCTACTAATTCTCATTGATTAAACATTTTTTGAGCTGCTCAACATTGATAATTTGCTAGTGATTTTCTCTGCTGGTCACAGCCAGAACCAAGAGGAGGAGAAGCCAAGGAGATGACAGTTCATAAAAGAGGAGATTTTCTGCACTGAAAAGATGACTTGTCACAAATTATTTGATTTAAATTTGTTTCATGCACTCCCGTGAGAAGAGTCCCACTCTTCATGAGTCCAGCACATAGAAGGCAGAAGAGACCTGAGCCTGGATTACTGGAGTGAGATGAGCTGCAGCATTCAAACTAGATGGGTAACAGGGGGAAGAACATGAGGTCCTTCTCATACCAGGGCTATGCTGATCAGCTTTAGGTTTGTAGCACACATTTTATGTTGCAAGCTGGTGGGGAAAAAAAACAGTATTTAATTTTGCATGACAAGTTATTTTTTGTTTGTTTGGTTGGTTTTCTTAACCTTCCAGACCACTAAAGTAGGTTTGAAGGGAAAGAGCAAAATAAGAAATAGGCACCATTCGTTAAAAATGGTAAAACAAAATTCCGCTTTTTCAAAAGGAACTCTTCAAATGTACTTTTTGATCCAAATATTCCAAAATTTGTCATGACATTTCAAATAGTTTCATCAAACCGTTCTTTGATTGCCACAGAATAAGATAACAGCTAAGCATAACTCAGGTTAATGAAACTTCTGCCCTCCTGTCTGACATCCTTCTGCCTTAGGTAGAAATCTGTGTTTCCTTGAGGAAATATCACAATAAATTCATGTTAATTCTGGGAAACCAGGGTCTTTTACAATGAAGTGTAGATATGAATTGACTCCTTAAATAGCCTTAGGGAATATTCCCTGAGTTCTTGTTCTGACAAAACCACCAGAATATTGTATCTTCCACTATTACATTACAAAAACGTGACCTTCTTGTCTTCTGGTTCATTGCAGCATTTTGTTTGGTGTGTGTCTTTGAGATTTTAATTCCTCAGTATGAAATCAGATGCATTATTACTGCACAGTGAGATGTGCCCGTAGATATTTAGGATCAAATTTGCATACTCTGACATCTGTTTTCCTGGGTGCTTTATAAACAGTTGAGTAATGTGGTGCCCAGAACTCCACACAACTGGAGGTGGGCTGAACCTTTTATCCTTAAGTGGAACACTGCTCTGTCAGGTGCATTGAAACAAAACAGTTTAATCCGTGTGCTTATGGCATCTGCGTTTCAAAGCAGAATTTCTAACATTGTGGTATTCTTAATTCAAGCATATCTGTACCTAATGGTGTCATCTTCAGAAATCACTTCTTGCAAATAAGCTCCTTTAAAATACTACATCTGTCTTGTTTGCTGCAGGTAGTTAAACGGTTCCACCGTCTAACAAAGACATCTATTCATATCTGATTATCTGTTTTTTAAATATTTTCAGGCAAAGGAGACATAAATATCTGCAAGCTATACACAATACCCTGGAATTTACCTCCCTTTTAAATACAGTGTTTCTTTATGAGCACGGGAAAGTTATTCATGTGGTTTTCTATTTAAAAAAAAATATAATTTGAAAAATTGAGAAGCTGCTTCTTTGCCAGGCACTGTATTATCCCCTGAAGAGAGAACAGATTGGAAATTTAAATAAATAGATGGCAGTTACAGTAGAATGAACTAACCGGGGATGCATCTTGTGCAAGATTCAGGTAACATCAAGCCTGACGATCTCAACCCTCGCACATCATTTGAAATCTAAACAACATTTAATTGCTTGGGAAATAGGATATTTCACTGAGAAGAAAACCACGCTGCTTTCGTGATGACTGCGCTTGGGAGCCAGCCTTGCGGAGCGCTGCAGGAGGGGCACGGGTATCCAGAGAGGCAAGTCTCACGCCCAAAGGATCGAATTCAGGGCAGGGCTACGTCAGAAGGGGAGGCAAAGCTCAGATCCTCCCAACAAATCCAATGAACGCCAGGTTTAATTGCTGCTGAAAGACTCCAGACCTGTTTTTAGCACCATCTTTTTTTATTAGTAGCGTATCGGGACGGAGCCCGACAACAGACATGTTTCGGGCGCTTCGGCGTCAAAATCTGTTCGCTCACCCTTCCCGTTTTTAGATCATCGTTTTCTCCTTCCCTCTTCCATATGCTGCTGACATCTGCTGTGACACAATACATCTGGCTCCCAGAGCCTGGCACAGCGAGCCGGCGCGGAGCGAGGGCACTTTTCTCTGCTGGCAGAGGTGGGTTCAGCTATCGGCAGCCTGGTAACCCAATTCCCTGGGCACCTCCCTCCGAGAGCCTGCGAGAAGTGCGCTCGCCGCTAAGTTTGTATGGCTAAAAGTGTCCTCCTTCACCCCAATCTGTATCGTATCAATGCAAATTTTGAAGGTTTTAATATCAACCCACTTGATTAAATGCACCGCACTGCCAAATGACTCAAGTTAATTACTATGAACTGGCAAATTGCGGCACGTCGATCTGAAAGTTTGTGGTGTGATTTTGAGAAATAGGGAGGAAAGTCAATACCCTCATAATTACTTTTTATTGGAAGTAATGGCATCAGCAGGAGAAGATAATGGATTTCTCTGTCTCACATGAAACACCCACCTCTGGAAGAATTTTGTGTGATATAATTTGGAAGAAAGAGTTTGATGGTACAGGGGGGAGAGGGTACCTTTTAAGATATCTTTTAGTAAACTTGTATGCATATTTTTTATCAAATCTGGTTTCAGCTAGTCACTTATTACATAACTGGAAAAGTTTCTTGGTTATAGCATAAAGTTAAGGCTATTTAAAAAATAGTAAGGAGGATATTAATCATTCTTTAAAAGAACCCTTTGGCAGTAAGAATTTATATTCCCTGATTCTCACTTATTATGCAGTGCCATTGGGTTAGAAATGTTATTAATCCCAAAAGTACAAGACTGATGTGTGTGTTGCATGGCACAATTATATAAGGTGTCTGAGCAGGGGAAAAAAGAAGGTGAGTGGTAGTAGCTGAAGAGTTGTGTTTCTAGGTCAGTGGCAGGCATTCTGTGCAGGAGGAGCTCTTAAGCCAAGAGAAAAATAGGTCGTCATTGTGGTACCAAAAGTGGCGTGTGCTGGGAAGCAAATTGTTCCTGATGCACAGGGGAGCTGGGCTGAACCTGCGGATGAGAGAGGTTAGTAAACCTGTTCCCTGACCTAATTCACCCCCAGCAGTGACCCGCTGTGGTTTATTATTTTTCATATTGAATTCAGTGTCTGTAGTTTAGAAATCTTAGTTATAGTCTAATAAATTATTAAATCAGAAGTCAGATTATCAGTGACCTTGACCTTACATCCTCCCCTGGCTGCAGTTAGATGGAGGAAAGAAGTCTGTATCCTGAACTGGCCACCTCTGCTTTCCTGTAATAATAGCTGGACTGGGCCCAGTTTGACAAACTGGAGTGTGATCAGACCAGCAGCTCCAGGCAGAGGTGAGGGCAGCGTAACCATAAGCAAAGGGGTAGCGCTGAGCGGGTGGGGATGAGGCAGGGGACACAACGTCTTCCAGTGTCCCAGCTACAGCTGACAGAGGACAGGCTGTCAGTCAGAGGCAAATAGATGGGACATATCCCGAGACTCCACGTGTCTCCTCTCTATATGCCCTGCAGCTCAGGCACTCTCAGTTCTCACAATAATGCCTTCAAGAGGTGTTTGTTACCTGGATTTCTAGTGGTCAGAGCTGTGCAGAATGTAGCATAAGGGCACACCTACCCCTTCCCATCTCACAGAGAAAAATGAGATCATTAATGCAACCCAAAATACATGCAGCCAGCACAGGAGCTTTGTAGGTGTAGTCATCAGGATAAAGAATAGCAGCTCTGTCTTTTCAGCATCTCCTTGCAAGCCTAGGAGGTTGCATGAGGGAAGCAAGGTTAGGGCCAAGAGGTAGTATGAGCTGACTCTGGACAACACCATGGCCCATAGGACAATGTAGAAGGATTGCTGTGATTTAGACAGGCTCCAAGTGTTGTGTAAATTGTTTCAGATACTTTTCAAACATTTGAGAATGTCCAGGGTTGGGAAGACACTGAGGCTAAAAGCAACTGTAGCCCAGTGTTTAAGTCCACCAAACAATGTCACTCTCAAAATAGAGAAATATAAAGTTAGCTATATTTGCAATATATCTGTAAGCGTAGAAATGATAGCAATAAGAGTGTTTGAATGCCTGGCTTCAGAGAGATGGATTAGTCTATCTCCTTTCTAATGGCTAAGGCCTTAGACACCATCACCCAAGTTGTGAAAGCACCTTATGGAGGTACTTAGCAGTGAGAGATAAATAGTGACAACATTGCAGATTACTCTGAGCTGAATTCTGTCCTGTGTTACACCAGGGAAACTTCATAAACTGAGAGTAAAATCTCAGTTTACAACACTTTTTCCCAATATACCATTTTGTAGCAGTTCTTGCCATAGCTTTTCCTATTAACAAGTTTATGCCAGTTGAGGTTGCACAGAGGTGGTCAAATTACAAGCAGAAAAAGGCAAAACATTTGTCAACAATTACTCCTTTTTTTTTTTTTTTTCAACAAAAAATACCCAAAAGGCCTCAGG